>NC_133136.1:92434586-92762129 GCF_048418815.1 Hemitrygon akajei | reverse complement strand
TTGTGAGCTGGAATTGTATAGATATTGCCTGTATACTCGTCAATGCCATGGAATACTCATATGCAAGACGAATTCAGAGACCTACCTCATAACATTCAGAGCGGTACAGGCAATATCTTTGTTTAGTTCTGTAAACGCTAATGTTCCATTGTGTACAAAACGTGATGTTACTGAAAGTATCTTCCCGACCATTGGTAGAACACTCAAAAAATTGGTTGCATACTACTTTAAATCTTATGGAAAGTAAAATAATAAGGCTTACATCAAGTTATCTCATAGCAGTTTTCAGCAAAATTCAACTTTACTCTCTATTGATCTCACAGCAATACCTTATATTCCATGCATTTTCAGTTAAGGATAGGACATAACAACTCATTGTGAGCTGGAATTGCATAGATATTGCCTGTATACTTGTCAGAGCCATGGAATACTCAAAGGCAAGACGAATTCAGGAACCTATCTCATAACATTCAGAGTGGTACAGGCAATATCTTTGTTTAGTTCTGTAAATGCTAATGTTGCATTGTGTACAAAAGTTGATGTTACAGAAAGTATCTTCTCGAACTTTGGTAGAACACTCATAAAATTGGTTGCATACTACTCTTAATCATATGGAAAGTAAAATAATAAGGCTTACATCAAGTTATCTCATAGCAGTTTTCAGCAAAATTCAACTCTACTCTCTATCGAGCTCAATGCATTACCTTCTATTCTATGCATTTTCTCTTAAGGATGTGGACATAACAACTCATTGTGAGCTGGAATTGTATAGATATTGCCTGTATACTCGTCAATGCCATGGAATACTCATATGCAAGACGAATTCAGAGACCTACCTCATAACATTCAGAGCGGTACAGGCAATATCTTTGTTTAGTTCTGTAAACGCTAATGTTCCATTGTGTAGAAAACGTGATGTTACTGAAAGTATCTTCCCGACCATTGGTAGAACACTCAAAAAATTGGTTGCATACTACTTTAAATCTTATGGAAAGTAAAATAATAAGGCTTACATCAAGTTATCTCATAGCAGTTTTCAGCAAAATTCAACTTTACTCTCTATTGATCTCACAGCAATACCTTATATTCCATGCATTTTCAGTTAAGGATAGGAAATAACAACTCATTGTGAGCTGGAATTGCATAGATATTGCCTGTATACTTGTCAGAGCCATGGAATACTCAAAGGCAAGACGAATTCAGGAACCTATCTCATAACATTCAGAGTGGTACAGGCAATATCTTTGTTTAGTTCTGTAAATGCTAATGTTTCATTGAGTACAAAAGTTGATGTTACAGAAAGTATCTTCTCGAACATTGGTAGAACACTCATAAAACTGGTTGCATACTGTTCTAAATCATATGGAAAGTAAAATAATAAGGTTTACATCAAGTTAGCACATAGCAGTTTTCAGCAAAATTCAACTCTACACTCTATCGAGCTCAATGCATTATCTTCTATTCTGTCCATTTTCTATTAAGGATAGGACATAACAACGCATTGTGAGCTGGAATTGTATAGATATTGCCTGTATACTTGTCAGAGCCATGGAATACTCAAATACAAGATGAATTCAGGAACCTACCTCATAACATTCAGAGTGGTGCAGGCAATATCTTTGTTTAGTTCTGTAAACGCTAATGGTCCATTGTGTACAAAGGGTGATGTTACAGAAAGTATCTTCTCGAACTTTGGTAGAACACTCAAAAAATTGCTTGCATACTACTCTAAATCTTATGGAAAGTAAAATAATAAGGCTTACATCAAGTTATCTCATAGCAGTTTTCAGCAAAATTCAACTCTACACTCTACTGAGCTGAAAGCATTACCTTCTATTCTATGCATTTTCTCTTAAGGATGTGGACATAACAACTCATTGTGAGCTGGATTTGTATAGATATTGCCTGTATACTTCTCAGAGCCATGGAATACTCAAATGCAAGATGAATTCAGGAAGCTACCTCATAACATTTAGAGTGGTACAGGCAATATCTTTGTTTAGTTCTGTAAATGCTAATGTTAATTTGTGTACAAAAGGTGATGTTACAGAAAGTATCTTCTCGAACTTTGGTAGAACACTCATAAAATTGGTTGCATACTACTCTTAATCATATGGAAAGTAAAATAATAAGGTTTACATCAAGTTATCACATAGCAGTTTTCAGCAAAATTCAACTCCACACTCTATCGAGCTCAATGCATTACCATCTATTCTATGCTTTTTCTGTTAAGGATAGGACATAACTCATTGTGAGCTGGAATTGTATAGATATTGCCTGTATACTTGTCACAGCCATGGAATACTCAAATGCAAGACGAATTCAGGAACCTACCTTATAACATTCAGAGTGGTACAGGCAATATCTTTGTTTAGTTCTGTAAATGCTAATGTTAATTTGTGTACAAAAGGTGATGTTACAGAAAGTATCTTCTCGAACTTTGGTAGAACACTCATAAAATTGGTTGCATACTACTCTTAATCATATGGAAAGTAAAATAATAAGGTTTACATCAAGTTATCACATAGCAGTTTTCAGCAAAATTCAACTCCGCACTCTATCGAGCTCAATGCATTACCTTCTATTCTATGCATTTTCTCTTAAGGATGTGGACATAACAACACATTGTGAGCTGGAATTGTATAGATATTGCCTGTATACTTCTCAGAGCCATGGAATACTCAAATGGAAGATGAATTCAGGAACCTACCTCATAACATTCAGAGTGTTATTGGCAATATCTTTGCTTGTTCTGAAAAAGCTAATGATCCATTGTGTGCAAAAGGTGAATTTACAGAAAGTATGTTCTCGAACATTGGTAGAACACTCATAAAATTGGTTGCATACTACTCTAAATCATATGGAATGTAAAATAATAAGCTTTACATCAAGTTAGCGCATAGCAGTTTTCAGCAAAATTCAGCTCTACACTCTATCGACCTCAATGCATTACCATCTATTCTATGCATTTTCTGTTAAGGATAGGACAGAACAACTCATTGTGAGCTGGAATTGTATAGATATTGCCTGTATACTTGACAGAGCCATGGAATACTCATATGCAAGACGAATTCGGAGACCTACCTCATAACATTCAGAGCGGTACAGGCAATAACTTTGTTTAGTTCAGTAAACGCTAATGTTCCATTGTGTACAAAACTTGATGTTACTGAAAGTATCTTCTTGCACATTGGTAGAACACTCATAAAATTGGTTCCATACTACTCTAAATCATACGGAAAGTAAAATAATAAGGCTTACATCAAGTTCTCACATAGCAGTTTTCAGCAAAATTCAACTCCGCACTCTATCGAGCTCAATGCATTACCTTCTATTCTATGCATTTTCTGTTAAGGATAGGACATAACAACTCATTGTGAGCTGGAATTGTATAGATATTGCCTGTATACTTGTCAGAGCCATGGAATACTCATATGCAAGACGAATTCAGAGACCTACCTCATAACATTCAGAGCGGTACAGGCAATATCTTTGTTTAGTTCTGTAAACGCGAATGTTCCATTGTGTACAAAACGTGATGTTACTGAAAGTATCTTCCCGACCATTGGTAGAACACTCAAAAAATTTCTTGCATACTACTCTAAATCTTATGGAAAGTAAAATAATAAGGCTTACATCAAGTTATCTCATAGCAGTTTTCAGCAAAATTCAACTCTACACTCTACTGAGCTGAAAGCATTACCTTATATTCCATGCATTTTCTGTTAAGGTCGAGGACATAACAACTCAGGGTGAGCTGGAATTTTATAGATATTGCCTGTATACTTGTCAGAGCAATGGAATACACAAGTGCAAGATGAATTCAGGAACCTACCTCATAACATTCAGAGTGGTATAGGCAATATCTTTGTTCTGTAAACGCTAATGGTCGATTGTGTACAAAGGGTGATGTTACAGAAATTATCTTCTCGAACTTTGGTAGAACACTCATCAAATTGGTTGCATACTACTCTTAATCATATGGAAAGTAAAATAATAAGGTTTACATCAAGTTATCACATAGCAGTTTTCAGCAAAATTCAACTCTACACTCTATCGAGCTCAATGCATTACCTTCTATTCTATGCATTTTCTCTTAAGGATGTGGACATAACAACTCATTGTGAGCTGGATTTGTATAGATATTGCCTGTATACTTCTCAGAGCCATGGAATACTCAAATGCAAGATGAATTCAGGAAGCTACCTCATAACATTTAGAGTGGTACAGGCAATATCTTTGTTTAGTTCTGTAAACGCTAATGGCCATTGTGTACAAAGGGTGATGTTACAAAAAGTATCTTCTCGAACTTTGGTAGAACACTCATAAAATTGGTTGCATACTACTCTTAATCATATGGAAAGTAAAATAATAATGTTTACATCAAGTTATCACATAGTAGTTTTCAGCAAAATTCAACTCTACCCTCTATTGATCTCAATGCAATACCTTATATACCATGCATTTTCAGTTAAGGACGAGGACATAACAACTCAAGTTGAGCTGGATTTGCATTGATATTGCCTGTATACTTGTCAGAGCCCTGGAATACTCATATGCAAGACGAATTCAGAGACCTACCTCATAACATTCAGAGCGGTACAGGCAATATCTTTGTTTAGTTCTGTAAACGCTAATGTTCCATTGTGTACAAAACGTGATGTTACTGAAAGTATCTTCCCGACCACTGGTAGAACACTCAAAAAATTGCTTGCAGACTACTCTAAATCTTATGGAAAGTAAAATAATAAGGCTTACATCATGTTATCTCATAGCAGTTTTCAGCAAAATTCAACTCTACACTCTACTGAGTTGAAAGCATTACCTTATATTCCATGCATTTTCTGTTAAGGTCGAGGACATAACAACTCAGGGTGAGCTGGAATTTTATAGATATTGCCTGTATACTTGTCAGAGCAATGGAATACACAAGTGCAAGATGAATTCAGGAACCTACCTCATAACATTCAGAGTGGTATAGGCAATATCTTTGTTCTGTAAACGCTAATGGTCCATTGTGTACAAAGGGTGATGTTACAGAAATTATCTTCTCGAACTTTGGTAGAACACTCATCAAATTGGTTGCATACTACTCTTAATTATATGGAAAGTAAAATAATAAGGTTTACATCAAGTTATCACATAGCAGTTTTCAGCAAAATTCAACTCTACACTCTATCGAGCTCAATGCATTACCTTCTATTCTATGCATTTTCTCTTAAGTATGTGGACATAACAACTCATTGTGAGCTGGATTTGTATAGATATTGCCTGTATACTTCTCAGAGCCATGGAATACTCAAATGCAAGATGAATTCAGGAAGCTACCTCATAACATTTAGAGTGGTACAGGCAATATCTTTGTTTAGTTCTGTAAATGCTAATGTTAATTTGTGTACAAAAGGTGATGTTACAGAAAGTATCTTCTCGAACTTTGGTAGAACACTCATAAAATTGGTTGCATACTACTCTTAATCATATGGAAAGTAAAATAATAAGGTTTACATCAAGTTATCACATAGCAGTTTTCAGCAAAATTCAACTCCACACTCTATCGAGCTCAATGCATTACCATCTATTCTATGCTTTTTCTGTTAAGGATAGGACATAACTCATTGTGAGCTGGAATTGTATAGATATTGCCTGTATACTTGTCACAGCCATGGAATACTCAAATGCAAGACGAATTCAGGAACCTACCTCATAACATTCAGACTGGGATAGGCAATATCTTTGTTTGTTCTGTAAATGCTAATGTTCCATTGTGTACAAAAGGTGATGTTACAGAAAGTATCTCGAAAATTGGTAAAACACTCATAAAATTGGTTGCACACTACTCTAAATCATATGGTAAGCAAAATAATAAGGTTTACATCAAGTTAGCGCATAGCAGTTTTCAGCAAAATTCAACTCTAGACTCTATCGAGCTCAATGCATTACCTTCTATTCTATGCATTTTCTGTTAAGGATAGGACATAACAACTCATTGTGAGCTGGAATTGTATAGATATTGCCTGTATACTTGTCAGAGCCATGGAATACTCATATGCAAGACGAATTCAGAGACCTACCTCATAACATTCAGAGCGGTACAGGCAATATCTTTGTTTAGTTCTGTAAACGCTAATGTTCCATTGTGTACAAAACGTGATGTTACTGAAAGTATCTTCCCGACCATTGGTAGTACACTCATCAAATTGGTTGCATACTACTCTAAATCTTATGGAAAGTAAAATAATAAGGCTTACATCAAGTTATCTCATAGCAGTTTTCAGCAAAATTCAACTCTACTCTCTATCGAGCTCAATGCATTACCTTCTATTCTATGCATTTTCTGTTAAGGATGTGGACATAACAACTCATTGTGAGCTGGAATTGTATAGATATTGCCTGTATACTTGACAGAGCCATGGAATACTCATATGCAAGACGAATTCAGAGACCTACCTCATAACATTCAGAGCGGTACAGGCAATATCTTTGTTTAGTTCTGTAAACGCTAATGTTCCATTGTGTACAAAACGTGATGTTACTGAAAGTATCTTCCCGACCATTGGTAGAACACTCATAAAATTGGTTCCATACTACTCAAAATCATACGGAAAGTAAAGTAATAAGGCTTACATCAAGTTCTCACATAGCAGTTTTCAGCAAAATTCAACTCTACACTCGATCGAGCTCAATGCATTACCTTCTATTCTATGCATTTTCTGTTAAGGATAGGACATAACGTGATGTTACTGAAAGTATCTTCCCGACCATTGGTAGAACACTCAAAAAATTGCTTGCATACTACTCTAAATCTTATGGAAAGTAAAATAATAAAGCTTACATCAAGTTATCTCATAACAGTTTTCAGCAAAATTCAACTCTACACTCTACTGAGCTGAAAGCATTACCTTATATTCCATGCATTTTCTGTTAAGGTCGAGAACATAACAACTGATTGTGAGCTGGATTTGTATAGATATTGCCTGTATACTTCTCAGAGCCATGGAATACTCAAATGCAAGATGAATTCAGGAAGCTTCCTCATAACATTTAGAGTGGTACAGGCAATATCTTTGTTTAGTTCTGTAAATGCTAATGTTAATTTGTGTACAAAAGGTGATGTTACAGAAAGTATCTTCTCGAACTTTGGTAGAACACTCATAAAATTGGTTGCATACTACTCTTAATCATATGGAAAGTAAAATAATAAGGTTTACATCAAGTTATCACATAGCAGTTTTCAGCAAAATTCAACTCCACACTCTATCGAGCTCAATGCATTACCATCTATTCTATGCTTTTTCTGTTAAGGATAGGACATAACTCATTGTGAGCTGGAATTGTATAGATATTGCCTGTATACTTGTCACAGCCATGGAATACTCAAATGCAAGACGAATTCAGGAACCTACCTTATAACATTCAGAGTGGTACAGGCAATATCTTTGTTTAGTTCTGTAAATGCTAATGTTAATTTGTGTACAAAAGGTGATGTTACAGAAAGTATCTTCTCGAACTTTGGTAGAACACTCATAAAATTGGTTGCATACTACTCTTAATCATATGGAAAGTAAAATAATAAGGTTTACATCAAGTTATCACATAGCAGTTTTCAGCAAAATTCAACTCCGCACTCTATCGAGCTCAATGCATTACCTTCTATTCTATGCATTTTCTCTTAAGGATGTGGACATAACAACTCATTGTGAGCTGGAATTGTATAGATATTGCCTGTATACTTCTCAGAGCCATGGAATACTCATATGCAAGACGAATTCAGAGACCTACCTCATAACATTCAGACTGGGATAGGCAATATCTTTGTTTGTTCTGTAAATGCTAATGTTCCATTGTGTACAAAAGGTGATGTTACAGAAAGTATCTCGAAAATTGGTAAAACACTCATAAAATTGGTTGCACACTACTCTAAATCATATGGTAAGCAAAATAATAAGGTTTACATCAAGTTAGCGCATAGCAGTTTTCAGCAAAATTCAACTCTACACTCTATCGAGCTCAATGCATTACCTTCTATTCTATGCATTTTCTGTTAAGGATAGGACATAACAACTCATTGTGAGCTGGAATTGTATAGATATTGCCTGTATACTTGTCAGAGCCATGGAATACTCATATGCAAGACGAATTCAGAGACCTACCTCATAACATTCAGAGCGGTACAGGCAATATCTTTGTTTAGTTCTGTAAACGCTAATGTTCCATTGTGTACAAAACGTGATGTTACTGAAAGTATCTTCCCGACCATTGGTAGTACACTCAAAAAATTGGTTGCATACTACTCTAAATCTTATGGAAAGTAAAATAATAAGGCTTACATCAAGTTATCTCATAGCAGTTTTCAGCAAAATTCAACTCTACACTCTACTGAGCTGAATGCATTACCTTATATTCCATGCTTTTTCTGTTAAGGACGAGGACATAACAACTAAGGGTGAGCTGGAATTTTATAGATATTGCCTGTATACTTGTCAGAGCAATGGAATACACAAGTGCAAGATGAATTTAGGAACCTACCTCATAACATTCAGAGTGGTATAGGCAATATCTTTGTTCTGTAAACGCTAATGGTCCATTGTGTACAAAAGGTGATGTTACTGAAAGTAACTTCTCGAACTTTGGTAGAACACTCATAAAATTGGTTGCATACTACTCTTAATCATATGGAAATAAAATAATGAGGTTTACATCAAGTTATCACATAGTAGTTTTCAGCAAATTTCAACTCTACACTCTATCGTGTTCAATGCAATACCTATTTATTCATTTTCTGTTAAGGATAGGACATGACAACTCATTGTGAGCTGGATTTGCATTCATATTGCCTGTATACTTGTCAGAGCCCTGGAATACTCAAAGGCAAGACGAATTCAGGAACCTACCTCATAACATTCAGAGTGGTATTGGCAATATCTTTGCTTGTTCTGAAAAAGCTAATGATCCATTGTGTGCAAAAGGTGATGTTACAGAAAGTATCTTCTCGAACATTGGTAGAACACTCATAAAATTGGTTGCATACTACTCTAAATCATATGGAAAGTAAAATAATAAGCTTTACATCAAGTTAGCGCATAGCAGTTTTCAGCAAAATTCAGCTCTACACTCTATCGACCTCAATGCATTACCATCTATTCTATGCATTTTCTGTTAAGGATAGGACATAACAACTCATTGTGAGCTGGAATTGTATAGATATTGCCTGTATACTTGACAGAGCCATGGAATACTCATATGCAAGACGAATTCAGAGACCTACCTCATAACATTCAGAGCGGTACAGGCAATAACTTTGTTTAGTTCTGTAAACGCTAATGTTCCATTGTGTACAAAGGGTGATGTTACAGAAATTATCTTCTCGAACTTTGGTAGAATACTCATCAAATTGGTTGCATACTACTCAAAATCATACGGAAAGTAAAGTAATAAGGCTTACATCAAGTTCTCACATAGCAGTTTTCAGCAAAATTCAACTCTACACTCTATCGAGCTCAATGCATTACCTTCTATTCTATGCATTTTCTGTTAAGGATAGGACATAACGTGATGTTACTGAAAGTATCTTCCCGACCATTGGTAGAACACTCAAAAAATTGCTTGCATACTACTCTAAATCTTATGGAAAGTAAAATAATAAAGCTTACATCAAGTTATCTCATAACAGTTTTCAGCAAAATTCAACTCTACACTCTACTGAGCTGAAAGCATTACCTTATATTCCATGCATTTTCTGTTAAGGTCGAGGACATAACAACTGATTGTGAGCTGGATTTGTATAGATATTGCCTGTATACTTCTCAGAGCCATGGAATACTCAAATGCAAGATGAATTCAGGAAGCTTCCTCATAACATTTAGAGTGGTACAGGCAATATCTTTGTTTAGTTCTGTAAATGCTAATGTTAATTTGTGTACAAAAGGTGATGTTACAGAAAGTATCTTCTCGAACTTTGGTAGAACACTCATAAAATTGGTTGCATACTACTCAAAATCATACGGAAAGTAAAGTAATAAGGCTTACATCAAGTTCTCACATAGCAGTTTTCAGCAAAATTCAACTCCGCACTCTATCGAGCTCAATGCATTACCTTCTATTCTATGCATTTTCTCTTAAGGATGTGGACATAACAACTCATTGTGAGCTGGAATTGTATAGATATTGCCTGTATACTTCTCAGAGCCATGGAATACTCAAATGCAAGATGAATTCAGGAACCTACCTCATAACATTCAGACTGGGATAGGCAATATCTTTGTTTGTTCTGTAAATGCTAATGTTCCATTGTGTACAAAAGGTGATGTTACAGAAAGTATCTCGAAAATTGGTAAAACACTCATAAAATTGGTTGCACACTACTCTAAATCATATGGTAAGCAAAATAATAAGGTTTACATCAAGTTAGCGCATAGCAGTTTTCAGCAAAATTCAACTCTACACTCTATCGAGCTCAATGCATTACCTTCTATTCTATGCATTTTCTGTTAAGGATAGGACATAACAACTCATTGTGAGCTGGAATTGTATAGATATTGCCTGTATACTTGTCACAGCCATGGAATACTCAAATGCAAGACGAATTCAGGAACCTACCTTATAACATTCAGAGTGGTACAGGCAATATCTTTGTTTAGTTCTGTAAATGCTAATGTTAATTTGTGTACAAAAGGTGATGTTACAGAAAGTATCTTCTCGAACTTTGGTAGAACACTCATAAAATTGGTTGCATACTACTCTTAATCATATGGAAAGTAAAATAATAAGGTTTACATCAAGTTATCACATAGCAGTTTTCAGCAAAATTCAACTCCGCACTCTATCGAGCTCAATGCATTACCTTCTATTCTATGCATTTTCTCTTAAGGATGTGGACATAACAACACATTGTGAGCTGGAATTGTATAGATATTGCCTGTATACTTCTCAGAGCCATGGAATACTCAAATGGAAGATGAATTCAGGAACCTACCTCATAACATTCAGAGTGTTATTGGCAATATCTTTGCTTGTTCTGAAAAAGCTAATGATCCATTGTGTGCAAAAGGTGAATTTACAGAAAGTATGTTCTCGAACATTGGTAGAACACTCATAAAATTGGTTGCATACTACTCTAAATCATATGGAATGTAAAATAATAAGCTTTACATCAAGTTAGCGCATAGCAGTTTTCAGCAAAATTCAGCTCTACACTCTATCGACCTCAATGCATTACCATCTATTCTATGCATTTTCTGTTAAGGATAGGACAGAACAACTCATTGTGAGCTGGAATTGTATAGATATTGCCTGTATACTTGACAGAGCCATGGAATACTCATATGCAAGACGAATTCGGAGACCTACCTCATAACATTCAGAGCGGTACAGGCAATAACTTTGTTTAGTTCAGTAAACGCTAATGTTCCATTGTGTACAAAACTTGATGTTACTGAAAGTATCTTCTTGCACATTGGTAGAACACTCATAAAATTGGTTCCATACTACTCTAAATCATACGGAAAGTAAAATAATAAGGCTTACATCAAGTTCTCACATAGCAGTTTTCAGCAAAATTCAACTCCGCACTCTATCGAGCTCAATGCATTACCTTCTATTCTATGCATTTTCTGTTAAGGATAGGACATAACAACTCATTGTGAGCTGGAATTTTATAGATATTGCCTGTATACTTCTCAGAGCCATGGAATACTCAAATGCAAGATGAATTCAGGAAGCTACCTCATAACATTTAGAGTGGTACAGGCAATATCTTTGTTTAGTTCTGTAAACGCTAATGGCCATTGTGTACAAAGGGTGATGTTACAGAAAGTATCTTCTCGAACTTTGGTAGAACACTCATAAAATTGGTTGCATACTACTCTTAATCATATGGAAAGTAAAATAATAATGTTTACATCAAGTTATCACATAGTAGTTTTCAGCAAAATTCAACTCTACCCTCTATTGATCTCAATGCAATACCTTATATACCATGCATTTTCAGTTAAGGACGAGGACATAACAACTCAAGTTGAGCTGGATTTGCATTGATATTGCCTGTATACTTGTCAGAGCCCTGGAATACTCATATGCAAGACGAATTCAGAGACCTACCTCATAACATTCAGAGCGGTACAGGCAATATCTTTGTTTAGTTCTGTAAACGCTAATGTTCCATTGTGTACAAAACGTGATGTTACTGAAAGTATCTTCCCGACCACTGGTAGAACACTCAAAAAATTGCTTGCAGACTACTCTAAATCTTATGGAAAGTAAAATAATAAGGCTTACATCATGTTATCTCATAGCAGTTTTCAGCAAAATTCAACTCTACACTCTACTGAGTTGAAAGCATTACCTTATATTCCATGCATTTTCTGTTAAGGTCGAGGACATAACAACTCAGGGTGAGCTGGAATTTTATAGATATTGCCTGTATACTTGTCAGAGCAATGGAATACACAAGTGCAAGATGAATTCAGGAACCTACCTCATAACATTCAGAGTGGTATAGGCAATATCTTTGTTCTGTAAACGCTAATGGTCCATTGTGTACAAAGGGTGATGTTACAGAAATTATCTTCTCGAACTTTGGTAGAACACTCATCAAATTGGTTGCATACTACTCTTAATTATATGGAAAGTAAAATAATAAGGTTTACATCAAGTTATCACATAGCAGTTTTCAGCAAAATTCAACTCTACACTCTATCGAGCTCAATGCATTACCTTCTATTCTATGCATTTTCTCTTAAGTATGTGGACATAACAACTCATTGTGAGCTGGATTTGTATAGATATTGCCTGTATACTTCTCAGAGCCATGGAATACTCAAATGCAAGATGAATTCAGGAAGCTACCTCATAACATTTAGAGTGGTACAGGCAATATCTTTGTTTAGTTCTGTAAATGCTAATGTTAATTTGTGTACAAAAGGTGATGTTACAGAAAGTATCTTCTCGAACTTTGGTAGAACACTCATAAAATTGGTTGCATACTACTCTTAATCATATGGAAAGTAAAATAATAAGGTTTACATCAAGTTATCACATAGCAGTTTTCAGCAAAATTCAACTCCACACTCTATCGAGCTCAATGCATTACCATCTATTCTATGCTTTTTCTGTTAAGGATAGGACATAACTCATTGTGAGCTGGAATTGTATAGATATTGCCTGTATACTTGTCACAGCCATGGAATACTCAAATGCAAGACGAATTCAGGAACCTACCTCATAACATTCAGACTGGGATAGGCAATATCTTTGTTTGTTCTGTAAATGCTAATGTTCCATTGTGTACAAAAGGTGATGTTACAGAAAGTATCTCGAAAATTGGTAAAACACTCATAAAATTGGTTGCACACTACTCTAAATCATATGGTAAGCAAAATAATAAGGTTTACATCAAGTTAGCGCATAGCAGTTTTCAGCAAAATTCAACTCTAGACTCTATCGAGCTCAATGCATTACCTTCTATTCTATGCATTTTCTGTTAAGGATAGGACATAACAACTCATTGTGAGCTGGAATTGTATAGATATTGCCTGTATACTTGTCAGAGCCATGGAATACTCATATGCAAGACGAATTCAGAGACCTACCTCATAACATTCAGAGCGGTACAGGCAATATCTTTGTTTAGTTCTGTAAACGCTAATGTTCCATTGTGTACAAAACGTGATGTTACTGAAAGTATCTTCCCGACCATTGGTAGTACACTCATCAAATTGGTTGCATACTACTCTAAATCTTATGGAAAGTAAAATAATAAGGCTTACATCAAGTTATCTCATAGCAGTTTTCAGCAAAATTCAACTCTACTCTCTATCGAGCTCAATGCATTACCTTCTATTCTATGCATTTTCTGTTAAGGATGTGGACATAACAACTCATTGTGAGCTGGAATTGTATAGATATTGCCTGTATACTTGACAGAGCCATGGAATACTCATATGCAAGACGAATTCAGAGACCTACCTCATAACATTCAGAGCGGTACAGGCAATATCTTTGTTTAGTTCTGTAAACGCTAATGTTCCATTGTGTACAAAACGTGATGTTACTGAAAGTATCTTCCCGACCATTGGTAGAACACTCATAAAATTGGTTCCATACTACTCAAAATCATACGGAAAGTAAAGTAATAAGGCTTACATCAAGTTCTCACATAGCAGTTTTCAGCAAAATTCAACTCTACACTCGATCGAGCTCAATGCATTACCTTCTATTCTATGCATTTTCTGTTAAGGATAGGACATAACGTGATGTTACTGAAAGTATCTTCCCGACCATTGGTAGAACACTCAAAAAATTGCTTGCATACTACTCTAAATCTTATGGAAAGTAAAATAATAAAGCTTACATCAAGTTATCTCATAACAGTTTTCAGCAAAATTCAACTCTACACTCTACTGAGCTGAAAGCATTACCTTATATTCCATGCATTTTCTGTTAAGGTCGAGAACATAACAACTGATTGTGAGCTGGATTTGTATAGATATTGCCTGTATACTTCTCAGAGCCATGGAATACTCAAATGCAAGATGAATTCAGGAAGCTTCCTCATAACATTTAGAGTGGTACAGGCAATATCTTTGTTTAGTTCTGTAAATGCTAATGTTAATTTGTGTACAAAAGGTGATGTTACAGAAAGTATCTTCTCGAACTTTGGTAGAACACTCATAAAATTGGTTGCATACTACTCTTAATCATATGGAAAGTAAAATAATAAGGTTTACATCAAGTTATCACATAGCAGTTTTCAGCAAAATTCAACTCCACACTCTATCGAGCTCAATGCATTACCATCTATTCTATGCTTTTTCTGTTAAGGATAGGACATAACTCATTGTGAGCTGGAATTGTATAGATATTGCCTGTATACTTGTCACAGCCATGGAATACTCAAATGCAAGACGAATTCAGGAACCTACCTTATAACATTCAGAGTGGTACAGGCAATATCTTTGTTTAGTTCTGTAAATGCTAATGTTAATTTGTGTACAAAAGGTGATGTTACAGAAAGTATCTTCTCGAACTTTGGTAGAACACTCATAAAATTGGTTGCATACTACTCTTAATCATATGGAAAGTAAAATAATAAGGTTTACATCAAGTTATCACATAGCAGTTTTCAGCAAAATTCAACTCCGCACTCTATCGAGCTCAATGCATTACCTTCTATTCTATGCATTTTCTCTTAAGGATGTGGACATAACAACTCATTGTGAGCTGGAATTGTATAGATATTGCCTGTATACTTCTCAGAGCCATGGAATACTCATATGCAAGACGAATTCAGAGACCTACCTCATAACATTCAGACTGGGATAGGCAATATCTTTGTTTGTTCTGTAAATGCTAATGTTCCATTGTGTACAAAAGGTGATGTTACAGAAAGTATCTCGAAAATTGGTAAAACACTCATAAAATTGGTTGCACACTACTCTAAATCATATGGTAAGCAAAATAATAAGGTTTACATCAAGTTAGCGCATAGCAGTTTTCAGCAAAATTCAACTCTACACTCTATCGAGCTCAATGCATTACCTTCTATTCTATGCATTTTCTGTTAAGGATAGGACATAACAACTCATTGTGAGCTGGAATTGTATAGATATTGCCTGTATACTTGTCAGAGCCATGGAATACTCATATGCAAGACGAATTCAGAGACCTACCTCATAACATTCAGAGCGGTACAGGCAATATCTTTGTTTAGTTCTGTAAACGCTAATGTTCCATTGTGTACAAAACGTGATGTTACTGAAAGTATCTTCCCGACCATTGGTAGTACACTCAAAAAATTGGTTGCATACTACTCTAAATCTTATGGAAAGTAAAATAATAAGGCTTACATCAAGTTATCTCATAGCAGTTTTCAGCAAAATTCAACTCTACACTCTACTGAGCTGAATGCATTACCTTATATTCCATGCTTTTTCTGTTAAGGACGAGGACATAACAACTAAGGGTGAGCTGGAATTTTATAGATATTGCCTGTATACTTGTCAGAGCAATGGAATACACAAGTGCAAGATGAATTTAGGAACCTACCTCATAACATTCAGAGTGGTATAGGCAATATCTTTGTTCTGTAAACGCTAATGGTCCATTGTGTACAAAAGGTGATGTTACTGAAAGTAACTTCTCGAACTTTGGTAGAACACTCATAAAATTGGTTGCATACTACTCTTAATCATATGGAAATAAAATAATGAGGTTTACATCAAGTTATCACATAGTAGTTTTCAGCAAATTTCAACTCTACACTCTATCGTGTTCAATGCAATACCTATTTATTCATTTTCTGTTAAGGATAGGACATGACAACTCATTGTGAGCTGGATTTGCATTCATATTGCCTGTATACTTGTCAGAGCCCTGGAATACTCAAAGGCAAGACGAATTCAGGAACCTACCTCATAACATTCAGAGTGGTATTGGCAATATCTTTGCTTGTTCTGAAAAAGCTAATGATCCATTGTGTGCAAAAGGTGATGTTACAGAAAGTATCTTCTCGAACATTGGTAGAACACTCATAAAATTGGTTGCATACTACTCTAAATCATATGGAAAGTAAAATAATAAGCTTTACATCAAGTTAGCGCATAGCAGTTTTCAGCAAAATTCAGCTCTACACTCTATCGACCTCAATGCATTACCATCTATTCTATGCATTTTCTGTTAAGGATAGGACATAACAACTCATTGTGAGCTGGAATTGTATAGATATTGCCTGTATACTTGACAGAGCCATGGAATACTCATATGCAAGACGAATTCAGAGACCTACCTCATAACATTCAGAGCGGTACAGGCAATAACTTTGTTTAGTTCTGTAAACGCTAATGTTCCATTGTGTACAAAGGGTGATGTTACAGAAATTATCTTCTCGAACTTTGGTAGAATACTCATCAAATTGGTTGCATACTACTCAAAATCATACGGAAAGTAAAGTAATAAGGCTTACATCAAGTTCTCACATAGCAGTTTTCAGCAAAATTCAACTCTACACTCTATCGAGCTCAATGCATTACCTTCTATTCTATGCATTTTCTGTTAAGGATAGGACATAACGTGATGTTACTGAAAGTATCTTCCCGACCATTGGTAGAACACTCAAAAAATTGCTTGCATACTACTCTAAATCTTATGGAAAGTAAAATAATAAAGCTTACATCAAGTTATCTCATAACAGTTTTCAGCAAAATTCAACTCTACACTCTACTGAGCTGAAAGCATTACCTTATATTCCATGCATTTTCTGTTAAGGTCGAGGACATAACAACTGATTGTGAGCTGGATTTGTATAGATATTGCCTGTATACTTCTCAGAGCCATGGAATACTCAAATGCAAGATGAATTCAGGAAGCTTCCTCATAACATTTAGAGTGGTACAGGCAATATCTTTGTTTAGTTCTGTAAATGCTAATGTTAATTTGTGTACAAAAGGTGATGTTACAGAAAGTATCTTCTCGAACTTTGGTAGAACACTCATAAAATTGGTTGCATACTACTCTTAATCATATGAAAAGTAAAATAATAAGGTTTACATCAAGTTATGATATAGCAGTTTTCAGCAAAATTCAACTCCACACTCTATCGAGCTCAATGCATTACCATCTATTCTATGCTTTTTCTGTTAAGGATAGGACATAACTCATTGTGAGCTGGAATTGTATAGATATTGCCTGTATACTTGTCACAGCCATGGAATACTCAAATGCAAGACGAATTCAGGAACCTACCTCATAACATTCAGACTGGGATAGGCAATATCTTTGTTTGTTCTGTAAATGCTAAAGTTCCATTGTGTACAAAAGGTGATGTTACAGAAAGTATCTCGAAAATTGGTAAAACACTCATAAAATTGGTTGCACACTACTCTAAATCATATGGTAAGCAAAATAATAAGGTTTACATCAAGTTAGCGCATAGCAGTTTTCAGCAAAATTCAACTCTACACTCTATCGAGCTCAATGCATTACCTTCTATTCTATGCATTTTCTGTTAAGGATAGGACATAACAACTCATTGTGAGC
The DNA here is from genome assembly GCF_048418815.1 of Hemitrygon akajei. NCBI lineage: Eukaryota > Metazoa > Chordata > Chondrichthyes > Myliobatiformes > Dasyatidae > Hemitrygon > Hemitrygon akajei. The sequence continues at coordinate 92,744,099 of NC_133136.1, read as the reverse complement.
TGGAATTGTATAGATATTGCCTGTATACTTGTCAGAGCCATGGAATACTCATATGCAAGACGAATTCAGAGACCTACCTCATAACATTCAGAGCGGTACAGGCAATATCTTTGTTTAGTTCTGTAAACGCTAATGTTCCATTGTGTACAAAACGTGATGTTACTGAAAGTATCTTCCCGACCATTGGTAGTACACTCAAAAGATTGGTTGCATACTACTCTAAATCTTATGGAAAGTAAAATAATAAGGCTTACATCAAGTTATCTCATAGCAGTTTTCAGCAAAATTCAACTCTACACTCTACTGAGCTGAATGCATTACCTTATATTCCATGCTTTTTCTGTTAAGGACGAGGACATAACAACTAAGGGTGAGCTGGAATTTTATAGATATTGCCTGTATACTTGTCAGAGCAATGGAATACACAAGTGCAAGATGAATTTAGGAACCTACCTCATAACATTCAGAGTGGTATAGGCAATATCTTTGTTCTGTAAACGCTAATGGTCCATTGTGTACAAAAGGTGATGTTACTGAAAGTAACTTCTCGAACTTTGGTAGAACACTCATAAAATTGGTTGCATACTACTCTTAATCATATGGAAATAAAATAATGAGGTTTACATCAAGTTATCACATAGTAGTTTTCAGCAAATTTCAACTCTACACTCTATCGTGTTCAATGCAATACCTATTTATTCATTTTCTGTTAAGGATAGGACATAACAACTCATTGTGAGCTGGATTTGCATTCATATTGCCTGTATACTTGTCAGAGCCCTGGAATACTCAAAGGCAAGACGAATTCAGGAACCTACCTCATAACATTCAGAGTGGTATTGGCAATATCTTTGCTTGTTCTGAAAAAGCTAATGATCCATTGTGTGCAAAAGGTGATGTTACAGAAAGTATCTTCTCGAACATTGGTAGAACACTCATAAAATTGGTTGCATACTACTCTAAATCATATGGAAAGTAAAATAATAAGCTTTACATCAAGTTAGCGCATAGCAGTTTTCAGCAAAATTCAGCTCTACACTCTATCGACCTCAATGCATTACCATCTATTCTATGCATTTTCTGTTAAGGATAGGACATAACAACTCATTGTGAGCTGGAATTGTATAGATATTGCCTGTATACTTGACAGAGCCATGGAATACTCATATGCAAGACGAATTCAGAGACCTACCTCATAACATTCAGAGCGGTACAGGCAATAACTTTGTTTAGTTCTGTAAACGCTAATGTTCCATTGTGTACAAAGGGTGATGTTACAGAAATTATCTTCTCGAACTTTGGTAGAATACTCATCAAATTGGTTGCATACTACTCAAAATCATACGGAAAGTAAAGTAATAAGGCTTACATCAAGTTCTCACATAGCAGTTTTCAGCAAAATTCAACTCTACACTCTATCGAGCTCAATGCATTACCTTCTATTCTATGCATTTTCTGTTAAGGATAGGACATAACGTGATGTTACTGAAAGTATCTTCCCGACCATTGGTAGAACACTCAAAAAATTGCTTGCATACTACTCTAAATCTTATGGAAAGTAAAATAATAAAGCTTACATCAAGTTATCTCATAACAGTTTTCAGCAAAATTCAACTCTACACTCTACTGAGCTGAAAGCATTACCTTATATTCCATGCATTTTCTGTTAAGGTCGAGGACATAACAACTGATTGTGAGCTGGATTTGTATAGATATTGCCTGTATACTTCTCAGAGCCATGGAATACTCAAATGCAAGATGAATTCAGGAAGCTTCCTCATAACATTTAGAGTGGTACAGGCAATATCTTTGTTTAGTTCTGTAAATGCTAATGTTAATTTGTGTACAAAAGGTGATGTTACAGAAAGTATCTTCTCGAACTTTGGTAGAACACTCATAAAATTGGTTGCATACTACTCTTAATCATATGGAAAGTAAAATAATAAGGTTTACATCAAGTTATCACATAGCAGTTTTCAGCAAAATTCAACTCCGCACTCTATCGAGCTCAATGCATTACCTTCTATTCTATGCATTTTCTCTTAAGGATGTGGACATAACAACTCATTGTGAGCTGGAATTGTATAGATATTGCCTGTATACTTCTCAGAGCCATGGAATACTCAAATGCAAGATGAATTCAGGAACCTACCTCATAACATTCAGACTGGGATAGGCAATATCTTTGTTTGTTCTGTAAATGCTAATGTTCCATTGTGTACAAAAGGTGATGTTACAGAAAGTATCTCGAAAATTGGTAAAACACTCATAAAATTGGTTGCACACTACTCTAAATCATATGGTAAGCAAAATAATAAGGTTTACATCAAGTTAGCGCATAGCAGTTTTCAGCAAAATTCAACTCTACACTCTATCGAGCTCAATGCATTACCTTCTATTCTATGCATTTTCTGTTAAGGATAGGACATAACAACTCATTGTGAGCTGGAATTGTATAGATATTGCCTGTATACTTGTCAGAGCCATGGAATACTCATATGCAAGACGAATTCAGAGACCTACCTCATAACATTCAGACTGGGATAGGCAATATCTTTGTTTGTTCTGTAAATGCTAATGTTCCATTGTGTACAAAAGGTGATGTTACTGAAAGTATCTTCCCGACCATTGGTAGTACACTCAAAAAATTGGTTGCATACTACTCTAAATCTTATGGAAAGTAAAATAATAAGGCTTACATCAAGTTATCTCATAGCAGTTTTCAGCAAAATTCAACTCTACACTCTACTGAGCTGAATGCATTACCTTATATTCCATGCTTTTTCTGTTAAGGACGAGGACATAACAACTAAGGGTGAGCTGGAATTTTATAGATATTGCCTGTATACTTGTCAGAGCAATGGAATACACAAGTGCAAGATGAATTTAGGAACCTACCTCATAACATTCAGAGTGGTATAGGCAATATCTTTGTTCTGTAAACGCTAATGGTCCATTGTGTACAAAAGGTGATGTTACTGAAAGTAACTTCTCGAACTTTGGTAGAACACTCATAAAATTGGTTGCATACTACTCTTAATCATATGGAAATAAAATAATGAGGTTTACATCAAGTTATCACATAGTAGTTTTCAGCAAATTTCAACTCTACACTCTATCGTGTTCAATGCAATACCTATTTATTCATTTTCTGTTAAGGATAGGACATAACAACTCATTGTGAGCTGGATTTGCATTCATATTGCCTGTATACTTGTCAGAGCCCTGGAATACTCAAAGGCAAGACGAATTCAGGAACCTACCTCATAACATTCAGAGTGGTATTGGCAATATCTTTGCTTGTTCTGAAAAAGCTAATGATCCATTGTGTGCAAAAGGTGATGTTACAGAAAGTATCTTCTCGAACATTGGTAGAACACTCATAAAATTGGTTGCATACTACTCTAAATCATATGGAAAGTAAAATAATAAGCTTTACATCAAGTTAGCGCATAGCAGTTTTCAGCAAAATTCAGCTCTACACTCTATCGACCTCAATGCATTACCATCTATTCTATGCATTTTCTGTTAAGGATAGGACATAACAACTCATTGTGAGCTGGAATTGTATAGATATTGCCTGTATACTTGACAGAGCCATGGAATACTCATATGCAAGACGAATTCAGAGACCTACCTCATAACATTCAGAGCGGTACAGGCAATAACTTTGTTTAGTTCTGTAAACGCTAATGTTCCATTGTGTACAAAGGGTGATGTTACAGAAATTATCTTCTCGAACTTTGGTAGAACACTCATCAAATTGGTTGCATACTACTCTTAATTATATGGAAAGTAAAATAATAAGGTTTACATCAAGTTATCACATAGCAGTTTTCAGCAAAATTCAACTCCACACTCTATCGAGCTCAATGCATTACCATCTATTCTATGCTTTTTCTGTTAAGGATAGGACATAACTCATTGTGAGCTGGAATTGTATAGATATTGCCTGTATACTTGTCACAGCCATGGAATACTCAAATGCAAGACGAATTCAGGAACCTACCTCATAACATTCAGACTGGGATAGGCAATATCTTTGTTTGTTCTGTAAATGCTAATGTTCCATTGTGTACAAAAGGTGATGTTACAGAAAGTATCTCGAAAATTGGTAAAACACTCATAAAATTGGTTGCACACTACTCTAAATCATATGGTAAGCAAAATAATAAGGTTTACATCAAGTTAGCGCATAGCAGTTTTCAGCAAAATTCAACTCTACACTCTATCGAGCTCAATGCATTACCTTCTATTCTATGCATTTTCTGTTAAGGATAGGACATAACAACTCATTGTGAGCTGGAATTGTATCGATATTGCCTGTATACTTGTCAGAGCCATGGAATACTCATATGCAAGACGAATTCAGAGACCTACCTCATAACATTCAGAGCGGTACAGGCAATATCTTTGTTTAGTTCTGTAAACGCTAATGTTCCATTGTGTACAAAACGTGATGTTACTGAAAGTATCTTCCCGACCATTGGTAGTACACTCAAAAAATTGGTTGCATACTACTCTAAATCTTATGGAAAGTAAAATAATAAGGCTTACATCAAGTTATCTCATAGCAGTTTTCAGCAAAATTCAACTCTACTCTCTATCGAGCTCAATGCATTACCTTCTATTCTATGCATTTTCTGTTAAGGATGTGGACATAACAACTCATTGTGAGCTGGAATTGTATAGATATTGCCTGTATACTTGACAGAGCCATGGAATACTCATATGCAAGACGAATTCAGAGACCTACCTCATAACATTCAGAGCGGTACAGGCAATATCTTTGTTTAGTTCTGTAAACGCTAATGTTCCATTGTGTACAAAACGTGATGTTACTGAAAGTATCTTCCCGACCATTGGTAGAACACTCATAAAATTGGTTCCATACTACTCAAAATCATACGGAAAGTAAAGTAATAAGGCTTACATCAAGTTCTCACATAGCAGTTTTCAGCAAAATTCAACTCTACACTCTATCGAGCTCAATGCATTACCTTCTATTCTATGCATTTTCTGTTAAGGATAGGACATAACGTGATGTTACTGAAAGTATCTTCCCGACCATTGGTAGAACACTCAAAAAATTGCTTGCATACTACTCTAAATCTTATGGAAAGTAAAATGATAAAGCTTACATCAAGTTATCTCATAACAGTTTTCAGCAAAATTCAACTCTACACTCTACTGAGCTGAAAGCATTACCTTATATTCCATGCATTTTCTGTTAAGGTCGAGGACATAACAACTGATTGTGAGCTGGATTTGTATAGATATTGCCTGTATACTTCTCAGAGCCATGGAATACTCAAATGCAAGATGAATTCAGGAAGCTTCCTCATAACATTTAGAGTGGTACAGGCAATATCTTTGTTTAGTTCTGTAAATGCTAATGTTAATTTGTGTACAAAAGGTGATGTTACAGAAAGTATCTTCTCGAACTTTGGTAGAACACTCATAAAATTGGTTGCATACTACTCTTAATCATATGAAAAGTAAAATAATAAGGTTTACATCAAGTTATCACATAGCAGTTTTCAGCAAAATTCAACTCCACACTCTATCGAGCTCAATGCATTACCATCTATTCTATGCTTTTTCTGTTAAGGATAGGACATAACTCATTGTGAGCTGGAATTGTATAGATATTGCCTGTATACTTGTCACAGCCATGGAATACTCAAATGCAAGACGAATTCAGGAACCTACCTCATAACATTCAGACTGGGATAGGCAATATCTTTGTTTGTTCTGTAAATGCTAAAGTTCCATTGTGTACAAAAGGTGATGTTACAGAAAGTATCTCGAAAATTGGTAAAACACTCATAAAATTGGTTGCACACTACTCTAAATCATATGGTAAGCAAAATAATAAGGTTTACATCAAGTTAGCGCATAGCAGTTTTCAGCAAAATTCAACTCTACACTCTATCGAGCTCAATGCATTACCTTCTATTCTATGCATTTTCTGTTAAGGATAGGACATAACAACTCATTGTGAGCTGGAATTGTATAGATATTGCCTGTATACTTGTCAGAGCCATGGAATACTCATATGCAAGACGAATTCAGAGACCTACCTCATAACATTCAGAGCGGTACAGGCAATATCTTTGTTTAGTTCTGTAAACGCTAATGTTCCATTGTGTACAAAACGTGATGTTACTGAAAGTATCTTCCCGACCATTGGTAGTACACTCAAAAAATTGGTTGCATACTACTCTAAATCTTATGGAAAGTAAAATAATAAGGCTTACATCAAGTTATCTCATAGCAGTTTTCAGCAAAATTCAACTCTACACTCTACTGAGCTGAATGCATTACCTTATATTCCATGCTTTTTCTGTTAAGGACGAGGACATAACAACTAAGGGTGAGCTGGAATTTTATAGATATTGCCTGTATACTTGTCAGAGCAATGGAATACACAAGTGCAAGATGAATTTAGGAACCTACCTCATAACATTCAGAGTGGTATAGGCAATATCTTTGTTCTGTAAACGCTAATGGTCCATTGTGTACAAAAGGTGATGTTACTGAAAGTAACTTCTCGAACTTTGGTAGAACACTCATAAAATTGGTTGCATACTACTCTTAATCATATGGAAATAAAATAATGAGGTTTACATCAAGTTATCACATAGTAGTTTTCAGCAAATTTCAACTCTACACTCTATCGTGTTCAATGCAATACCTATTTATTCATTTTCTGTTAAGGATAGGACATAACAACTCATTGTGAGCTGGATTTGCATTCATATTGCCTGTATACTTGTCAGAGCCCTGGAATACTCAAAGGCAAGACGAATTCAGGAACCTACCTCATAACATTCAGAGTGGTATTGGCAATATCTTTGCTTGTTCTGAAAAAGCTAATGATCCATTGTGTGCAAAAGGTGATGTTACAGAAAGTATCTTCTCGAACATTGGTAGAACACTCATAAAATTGGTTGCATACTACTCTAAATCATATGGAAAGTAAAATAATAAGCTTTACATCAAGTTAGCGCATAGCAGTTTTCAGCAAAATTCAGCTCTACACTCTATCGACCTCAATGCATTACCATCTATTCTATGCATTTTCTGTTAAGGATAGGACATAACAACTCATTGTGAGCTGGAATTGTATAGATATTGCCTGTATACTTGACAGAGCCATGGAATACTCATATGCAAGACGAATTCAGAGACCTACCTCATAACATTCAGAGCGGTACAGGCAATAACTTTGTTTAGTTCTGTAAACGCTAATGTTCCATTGTGTACAAAGGGTGATGTTACAGAAATTATCTTCTCGAACTTTGGTAGAATACTCATCAAATTGGTTGCATACTACTCAAAATCATACGGAAAGTAAAGTAATAAGGCTTACATCAAGTTCTCACATAGCAGTTTTCAGCAAAATTCAACTCTACACTCTATCGAGCTCAATGCATTACCTTCTATTCTATGCATTTTCTGTTAAGGATAGGACATAACGTGATGTTACTGAAAGTATCTTCCCGACCATTGGTAGAACACTCAAAAAATTGCTTGCATACTACTCTAAATCTTATGGAAAGTAAAATAATAAAGCTTACATCAAGTTATCTCATAACAGTTTTCAGCAAAATTCAACTCTACACTCTACTGAGCTGAAAGCATTACCTTATATTCCATGCATTTTCTGTTAAGGTCGAGGACATAACAACTGATTGTGAGCTGGATTTGTATAGATATTGCCTGTATACTTCTCAGAGCCATGGAATACTCAAATGCAAGATGAATTCAGGAAGCTTCCTCATAACATTTAGAGTGGTACAGGCAATATCTTTGTTTAGTTCTGTAAATGCTAATGTTAATTTGTGTACAAAAGGTGATGTTACAGAAAGTATCTTCTCGAACTTTGGTAGAACACTCATAAAATTGGTTGCATACTACTCTTAATCATATGGAAAGTAAAATAATAAGGTTTACATCAAGTTATCACATAGCAGTTTTCAGCAAAATTCAACTCCACACTCTATCGAGCTCAATGCATTACCATCTATTCTATGCTTTTTCTGTTAAGGATAGGACATAACTCATTGTGAGCTGGAATTGTATAGATATTGCCTGTATACTTGTCACAGCCATGGAATACTCAAATGCAAGACGAATTCAGGAACCTACCTTATAACATTCAGAGTGGTACAGGCAATATCTTTGTTTCGTTCTGTAAATGCTAATGTTAATTTGTGTACAAAAGGTGATGTTACAGAAAGTATCTTCTCGAACTTTGGTAGAACACTCATAAAATTGGTTGCATACTACTCTTAATCATATGGAAAGTAAAATAATAAGGTTTACATCAAGTTATCACATAGCAGTTTTCAGCAAAATTCAACTCCGCACTCTATCGAGCTCAATGCATTACCTTCTATTCTATGCATTTTCTCTTAAGGATGTGGACATAACAACTCATTGTGAGCTGGAATTGTATAGATATTGCCTGTATACTTCTCAGAGCCATGGAATACTCAAATGCAAGATGAATTCAGGAACCTACCTCATAACATTCAGACTGGGATAGGCAATATCTTTGTTTGTTCTGTAAATGCTAATGTTCCATTGTGTACAAAAGGTGATGTTACAGAAAGTATCTCGAAAATTGGTAAAACACTCATAAAATTGGTTGCACACTACTCTAAATCATATGGTAAGCAAAATAATAAGGTTTACATCAAGTTAGCGCATAGCAGTTTTCAGCAAAATTCAACTCTACACTCTATCGAGCTCAATGCATTACCTTCTATTCTATGCATTTTCTGTTAAGGATAGGACATAACAACTCATTGTGAGCTGGAATTGTATAGATATTGCCTGTATACTTGTCAGAGCCATGGAATACTCATATGCAAGACGAATTCAGAGACCTACCTCATAACATTCAGACTGGGATAGGCAATATCTTTGTTTGTTCTGTAAATGCTAATGTTCCATTGTGTAAAAAAGGTGATGTTACTGAAAGTATCTTCCCGACCATTGGTAGTACACTCAAAAAATTGGTTGCATACTACTCTAAATCTTATGGAAAGTAAAATAATAAGGCTTACATCAAGTTATCTCATAGCAGTTTTCAGCAAAATTCAACTCTACACTCTACTGAGCTGAATGCATTACCTTATATTCCATGCTTTTTCTGTTAAGGACGAGGACATAACAACTAAGGGTGAGCTGGAATTTTATAGATATTGCCTGTATACTTGTCAGAGCAATGGAATACACAAGTGCAAGATGAATTTAGGAACCTACCTCATAACATTCAGAGTGGTATAGGCAATATCTTTGTTCTGTAAACGCTAATGGTCCATTGTGTACAAAAGGTGATGTTACTGAAAGTAACTTCTCGAACTTTGGTAGAACACTCATAAAATTGGTTGCATACTACTCTTAATCATATGGAAATAAAATAATGAGGTTTACATTAAGTTATCACATAGTAGTTTTCAGCAAATTTCAACTCTACACTCTATCGTGTTCAATGCAATACCTATTTATTCATTTTCTGTTAAGGATAGGACATAACAACTCATTGTGAGCTGGATTTGCATTCATATTGCCTGTATACTTGTCAGAGCCCTGGAATACTCAAAGGCAAGACGAATTCAGGAACCTACCTCATAACATTCAGAGTGGTATTGGCAATATCTTTGCTTGTTCTGAAAAAGCTAATGATCCATTGTGTGCAAAAGGTGATGTTACAGAAAGTATCTTCTCGAACATTGGTAGAACACTCATAAAATTGGTTGCATACTACTCTAAATCATATGGAAAGTAAAATAATAAGCTTTACATCAAGTTAGCGCATAGCAGTTTTCAGCAAAATTCAGCTCTACACTCTATCGACCTCAATGCATTACCATCTATTCTATGCATTTTCTGTTAAGGATAGGACATAACAACTCATTGTGAGCTGGAATTGTATAGATATTGCCTGTATACTTGACAGAGCCATGGAATACTCATATGCAAGACGAATTCAGAGACCTACCTCATAACATTCAGAGCGGTACAGGCAATAACTTTGTTTAGTTCTGTAAACGCTAATGTTCCATTGTGTACAAAGGGTGATGTTACAGAAATTATCTTCTCGAACTTTGGTAGAACACTCATCAAATTGGTTGCATACTACTCTTAATTATATGGAAAGTAAAATAATAAGGTTTACATCAAGTTATCACATAGCAGTTTTCAGCAAAATTCAACTCTACACTCTATCGAGCTCAATGCATTACCTTCTATTCTATGCATTTTCTCTTAAGGATGTGGACATAACAACTCATTGTGAGCTGGATTTGTATAGATATTGCCTGTATACTTCTCAGAGCCATGGAATACTCAAATGCAAGATGAATTCAGGAAGCTACCTCATAACATTTAGAGTGGTACAGGCAATATCTTTGTTTAGTTCTGTAAATGCTAATGTTAATTTGTGTACAAAAGGTGATGTTACAGAAAGTATCTTCTCGAACTTTGGTAGAACACTCATAAAATTGGTTGCATACTACTCTTAATCATATGGAAAGTAAAATAATAAGGTTTACATCAAGTTATCACATAGCAGTTTTCAGCAAAATTCAACTCCACACTCTATCGAGCTCAATGCATTACCATCTATTCTATGCTTTTTCTGTTAAGGATAGGACATAACTCATTGTGAGCTGGAATTGTATAGATATTGCCTGTATACTTGTCACAGCCATGGAATACTCAAATGCAAGACGAATTCAGGAACCTACCTCATAACATTCAGACTGGGATAGGCAATATCTTTGTTTGTTCTGTAAATGCTAATGTTCCATTGTGTACAAAAGGTGATGTTACAGAAAGTATCTCGAAAATTGGTAAAACACTCATAAAATTGGTTGCACACTACTCTAAATCATATGGTAAGCAAAATAATAAGGTTTACATCAAGTTAGCGCATAGCAGTTTTCAGCAAAATTCAACTCTACACTCTATCGAGCTCAATGCATTACCTTCTATTCTATGCATTTTCTGTTAAGGATAGGACATAACAACTCATTGTGAGCTGGAATTGTATCGATATTGCCTGTATACTTGTCAGAGCCATGGAATACTCATATGCAAGACGAATTCAGAGACCTACCTCATAACATTCAGAGCGGTACAGGCAATATCTTTGTTTAGTTCTGTAAACGCTAATGTTCCATTGTGTACAAAACGTGATGTTACTGAAAGTATCTTCCCGACCATTGGTAGTACACTCAAAAAATTGGTTGCATACTACTCTAAATCTTATGGAAAGTAAAATAATAAGGCTTACATCAAGTTATCTCATAGCAGTTTTCAGCAAAATTCAACTCTACTCTCTATCGAGCTCAATGCATTACCTTCTATTCTATGCATTTTCTGTTAAGGATGTGGACATAACAACTCATTGTGAGCTGGAATTGTATAGATATTGCCTGTATACTTGACAGAGCCATGGAATACTCATATGCAAGACGAATTCAGAGACCTACCTCATAACATTCAGAGCGGTACAGGCAATATCTTTGTTTAGTTCTGTAAACGCTAATGTTCCATTGTGTACAAAACGTGATGTTACTGAAAGTATCTTCCCGACCATTGGTAGAACACTCATAAAATTGGTTCCATACTACTCAAAATCATACGGAAAGTAAAGTAATAAGGCTTACATCAAGTTCTCACATAGCAGTTTTCAGCAAAATTCAACTCTACACTCTATCGAGCTCAATGCATTACCTTCTATTCTATGCATTTTCTGTTAAGGATAGGACATAACGTGATGTTACTGAAAGTATCTTCCCGACCATTGGTAGAACACTCAAAAAATTGCTTGCATACTACTCTAAATCTTATGGAAAGTAAAATAATAAAGCTTACATCAAGTTATCTCATAACAGTTTTCAGCAAAATTCAACTCTACACTCTACTGAGCTGAAAGCATTACCTTATATTCCATGCATTTTCTGTTAAGGTCGAGGACATAACAACTGATTGTGAGCTGGATTTGTATAGATATTGCCTGTATACTTCTCAGAGCCATGGAATACTCAAATGCAAGATGAATTCAGGAAGCTTCCTCATAACATTTAGAGTGGTACAGGCAATATCTTTGTTTAGTTCTGTAAATGCTAATGTTAATTTGTGTACAAAAGGTGATGTTACAGAAAGTATCTTCTCGAACTTTGGTAGAACACTCATAAAATTGGTTGCATACTACTCTTAATCATATGGAAAGTAAAATAATAAGGTTTACATCAAGTTATCACATAGCAGTTTTCAGCAAAATTCAACTCCACACTCTATCGAGCTCAATGCATTACCATCTCTTCTATGCTTTTTCTGTTAAGGATAGGACATAACTCATTGTGAGCTGGAATTGTATAGATATTGCCTGTATACTTGTCACAGCCATGGAATACTCAAATGCAAGACGAATTCAGGAACCTACCTTATAACATTCAGAGTGGTACAGGCAATATCTTTGTTTAGTTCTGTAAATGCTAATGTTAATTTGTGTACAAAAGGTGATGTTACAGAAAGTATCTTCTCGAACTTTGGTAGAACACTCATAAAATTGGTTGCATACTACTCTTAATCATATGGAAAGTAAAATAATAAGGTTTACATCAAGTTATCACATAGCAGTTTTCAGCAAAATTCAACTCCGCACTCAATCGAGCTCAATGCATTACCTTCTATTCTATGCATTTTCTCTTAAGGATGTGGACATAACAACTCATTGTGAGCTGGAATTGTATAGATATTGCCTGTATACTTGTCAGAGCCATGGAATACTCATATGCAAGACGAATTCGGAGACCTACCTCATAACATTCAGAGCGGTACAGGCTATATCTTTGTTTAGTTCTGTAAACGCTAATGTTCCATTGTGTACAAAACGTGATGTTACAGAAAGTATCTTCTCGAACATTGGTAGAACACTCATAAAACTGGTTGCATACTGTTCTAAATCATATGGAAAGTAAAATAATAAGGTTCACATCAAGTTATCACATAGCAGTTTTCAGCAAAATTCAACTCTACACTCTACTGAGCTGAATGCATTACCTTATATTCCATGCTTTTTCTGTTAAGGACGAGGACATAACAACTAAGGGTGAGCTGGAATTTTATAGATATTGCCTGTATACTTGTCAGAGCAATGGAATACACAAGTGCAAGATGAATTTAGGAACCTACCTCATAACATTCAGAGTGGTATAGGCAATATCTTTGTTCTGTAAACGCTAATGGTCCATTGTGTACAAAAGGTGATGTTACTGAAAGTAACTTCTCGAACTTTGGTAGAACACTCATAAAATTGGTTGCATACTACTCTTAATCATATGGAAATAAAATAATGAGGTTTACATCAAGTTATCACATAGTAGTTTTCAGCAAATTTCAACTCTACACTCTATCGTGTTCAATGCAATACCTATTTATTCATTTTCTGTTAAGGATAGGACATAACAACTCATTGTGAGCTGGATTTGCATTGCTATTGCCTGTATACTTGTCAGAGCCCTGGAATACTCAAAGGCAAGACGAATTCAGGAACCTACCTCATAACATTCAGAGTGGTATTGGCAATATCTTTGCTTGTTCTGAAAAAGCTAATGATCCATTGTGTGCAAAAGGTGATGTTACAGAAAGTATCTTCTCGAACATTGGTAGAACACTCATAAAATTGGTTGCATACTACTCTAAATCATATGGAAAGTAAAATAATAAGCTTTACATCAAGTTAGCGCATAGCAGTTTTCAGCAAAATTCAGCTCTACACTCTATCGACCTCAATGCATTACCATCTATTCTATGCATTTTCTGTTAAGGATAGGACATAACAACTCATTGTGAGCTGGAATTGTATAGATATTGCCTGTATACTTGACAGAGCCATGGAATACTCATATGCAAGACGAATTCAGAGACCTACCTCATAACATTCAGAGCGGTACAGGCAATAACTTTGTTTAGTTCTGTAAACGCTAATGTTCCATTGTGTACAAAACTTGATGTTACTGAAAGTATCTTCTTGCACATTGGTAGAACACTCATAAAATTGGTTCCATACTACTCAAAATCATACGGAAAGTAAAGTAATAAGGCTTACATCAAGTTCTCACATAGCAGTTTTCAGCAAAATTCAACTCTACACTCTATCGAGCTCAATGCTTTACCTTCTATTCTATGCATTTTCTGTTAAGGATAGGACGTAACAACTCAGGGTGAGCTGGAATTGTATAGATATTGCCTGTATACTTGTCAGAGCAATGGAATACACAAGTGCAAGATGAATTCAGGAACCTACCTCATAACATTCAGAGTGGTATAGGCAATATCTTTGTTCTGTAAACGCTAATGGTCCATTGTGTACAAAGGGTGATGTTACAGAAATTATCTTCTCGAACTTTGGTAGAACACTCATCAAATTGGTTGCATACTACTCTTAATCATATGGAAAGTAAAATAATAATGTTTACATCAAGTTATCACATAGTAGTTTTCAGCAAAATTCAACTCTACCCTCTATTGATCTCAATGCAATACCTTATATACCATGCATTTTCAGTTAAGGACGAGGACATAACAACTCAAGTTGAGCTGGATTTGCATTGATATTGCCTGTATACTTGTCAGAGCCCTGGAATACTCAAAGGCAAGACGAATTCAGGAACCTACCTCATAACATTCAGAGTGGTATTGGCAATATCTTTGCTTGTTCTGAAAAAGCTAATGATCCATTGTGTGCAAAAGGTGATGTTACAGAAAGTATCTTCTCGAACATTGGTAGAACACTCATAAAATTGGTTGCATACTACTCTAAATCATATGGAAAGTAAAATAATAAGGCTTACATCAAGTTATCTCATAGCAGTTTTCAGCAAAATTCAACTCTACACTCTACTGAGCTGAAAGCATTACCTTATATTCCATGCATTTTCTGTTAAGGTCGAGGACATAACAACTCAGGGTGAGCTGGAATTTTATAGATATTGCCTGTATACTTGTCAGAGCAATGGAATACACAAGTGCAAGATGAATTCAGGAACCTACCTCATAACATTCAGAGTGGTATAGGCAATATCTTTGTTCTGTAAACGCTAATGGTCCATTGTGTACAAAGGTTGATGTTACAGAAATTATCTTCTTGCACATTGGTAGAACACTCATAAAATTGGTTCCATACTACTCAAAATCATACGGAAAGTAAAGTAATAAGGCTTACATCAAGTTCTCACATAGCAGTTTTCAGCAAAATTCAACTCTACACTCTATCGAGCTCAATGCTTTACCTTCTATTCTATGCATTTTCTGTTAAGGATAGGACGTAACAACTCAGGGTGAGCTGGAATTGTATAGATATTGCCTGTATACTTGTCAGAGCAATGGAATACACAAGTGCAAGATGAATTCAGGAACCTACCTCATAACATTCAGAGTGGTATAGGCAATATCTTTGTTCTGTAAACGCTAATGGTCCATTGTGTACAAAGGGTGATGTTACAGAAATTATCTTCTCGAACTTTGGTAGAACACTCATCAAATTGGTTGCATACTACTCTTAATCATATGGAAAGTAAAATAATAAGGTTTACATCAAGTTATCACATAGCAGTTTTCAGCAAAATTCAACTCTACACTCTATCGAGCTCAATGCATTACCTTCTATTCTATGCATTTTCTCTTAAGGATGTGGACATAACAACTCATTGTGAGCTGGATTTGTATAGATATTGCCTGTATACTTCTCAGAGCCATGGAATACTCAAATGCAAGATGAATTCAGGAAGCTACCTCATAACATTTAGAGTGGTACAGGCAATATCTTTGTTTAGTTCTGTAAACGCTAATGGCCATTGTGTACAAAGGGTGATGTTACAGAAAGTATCTTCTCGAACTTTGGTAGAACACTCATAAAATTGGTTGCATACTACTCTTAATCATATGGAAAGTAAAATAATAATGTTTACATCAAGTTATCACATAGTAGTTTTCAGCAAAATTCAACTCTACCCTCTATTGATCTCAATGCAATACCTTATATACCATGCATTTTCAGTTAAGGACGAGGACATAACAACTCAAGTTGAGCTGGATTTGCATTGATATTGCCTGTATACTTGTCAGAGCCCTGGAATACTCAAAGGCAAGACGAATTCAGGAACCTACCTCATAACATTCAGAGTGGTATTGGCAATATCTTTGCTTGTTCTGAAAAAGCTAATGATCCATTGTGTGCAAAAGGTGATGTTACAGAAAGTATCTTCTCGAACATTGGTAGAACACTCATAAAATTGGTTGCATACTACTCTAAATCATATGGAAAGTAAAATAATAAGGCTTACATCAAGTTATCTCATAGCAGTTTTCAGCAAAATTCAACTCTACACTCTACTGAGCTGAAAGCATTACCTTATATTCCATGCATTTTCTGTTAAGGTCGAGGACATAACAACTCAGGGTGAGCTGGAATTTTATAGATATTGCCTGTATACTTGTCAGAGCAATGGAATACACAAGTGCAAGATGAATTCAGGAACCTACCTCATAACATTCAGAGTGGTATAGGCAATATCCTTGTTCTGTAAACGCTAATGGTCCATTGTGTACAAAGGTTGATGTTACAGAAATTATCTTCTCGAACTTTGGTAGAACACTCATCAAATTGGTTGCATACTACTCTTAATCATATGGAAAGTAAAATAATAAGGTTTACATCAAGTTATCACATAGCAGTTTTCAGCAAAATTCAACTCTACACTCTATCGAGCTCAATGCATTACCTTCTATTCTATGCATTTTCTCTTAAGGATGTGGACATAACAACTCATTGTGAGCTGGATTTGTATAGATATTGCCTGTATACTTCTCAGAGCCATGGAATACTCAAATGCAAGATGAATTCAGGAAGCTACCTCATAACATTTAGAGTGGTACAGGCAATATCTTTGTTTAGTTCTGTAAATGCTAATGTTAATATGTGTACAAAAGGTGATGTTACAGAAAGTATCTTCCCGACCATTGGTAGTACACTCAAAAAATTGGTTGCATACTACTCTAAATCTTATGGAAAGTAAAATAATAAGGCTTACATCAAGTTATCTCATAGCAGTTTTCAGCAAAATTCAACTCTACACTCTACTGAGCTGAAAGCATTACCTTATATTCCATGCATTTTCTGTTAAGGTCGAGGACATAACAACTGATTGTGAGCTGGATTTGTATAGATATTGCCTGTATACTTCTCAGAGCCATGGAATACTCAAATGCAAGATGAATTCAGGAAGCTACCTCATAACATTTAGAGTGGTACAGGCAATATCTTTGTTTAGTTCTGTAAATGCTAATGTTAATTTGTGTACAAAAGGTGATGTTACAGAAAGTATCTTCTCGAACTTTGGTAGAACACTCATAAAATTGCTTGCATACTACTCTAAATCTTATGGAAAGTAAAATAATAAGGTCTACATCAAGTTATCACATAGCAGTTTTCAGCAAAATTCAACTCCGCACTCTATCGAGCTCAATGCATTACCTTCTATTCTATGCATTTTCTCTTAAGGATGTGGACATAACAACTCATTGTGAGCTGGAATTGTATAGATATTGCCTGTATTCTTGTCAGAGCCATGGAATACTCATATGCAAGACGAATTCAGAGACCTACCTCATAACATTCAGAGCGGTACAGGCTATATCTTTGTTTAGTTCTGTAAACGCTAATGTTCCATTGTGTACAAAACGTGATGTTACAGAAAGTATCTTCTCGAACATTGGTAGAACACTCATAAAACTGGTTGCATACTGTTCTAAATCATATGGAAAGTAAAATAATAAGGTTCACATCAAGTTATCACATAGCAGTTTTCAGCAAAATTCAACTCTACACTCTACTGAGCTGAATGCATTACCTTATATTCCATGCTTTTTCTGTTAAGGACGAGGACATAACAACTAAGGGTGAGCTGGAATTTTATAGATATTGCCTGTATACTTGTCAGAGCAATGGAATACACAAGTGCAAGATGAATTTAGGAACCTACCTCATAACATTCAGAGTGGTATAGGCAATATCTTTGTTCTGTAAACGCTAATGGTCCATTGTGTACAAAAGGTGATGTTACTGAAAGTAACTTCTCGAACTTTGGTAGAACACTCATAAAATTGGTTGCATACTACTCTTAATCATATGGAAATTAAATAATGAGGTTTACATCAAGTTATCACATAGTAGTTTTCAGCAAATTTCAACTCTACACTCTATCGTGTTCAATGCAATACCTATTTATTCATTTTCTGTTAAGGATAGGACATAACAACTCATTGTGAGCTGGATTTGCATTGATATTGCCTGTATACTTGTCAGAGCCCTGGAATACTCAAAGGCAAGACGAATTCAGGAACCTACCTCATAACATTCAGAGTGGTATTGGCAATATCTTTGCTTGTTCTGAAAAAGCTAATGATCCATTGTGTGCAAAAGGTGATGTTACAGAAAGTATCTTCTCGAACATTGGTAGAACACTCATAAAATTGGTTGCATACTACTCTAAATCATATGGAAAGTAAAATAATAAGCTTTACATCAAGTTAGCGCATAGCAGTTTTCAGCAAAATTCAACTCTACACTCTATCGAGCTCAATGCATTACCTTCTATTCTATGCATTTTCTCTTAAGGATGTGGACATAACAACTCATTGTGAGCTGGATTTGTATAGATATTGCCTGTATACTTGACAGAGCCATGGAATACTCATATGCAAGACGAATTCAGAGACCTACCTCATAACATTCAGAGCGGTACAGGCAATAACTTTGTTTAGTTCTGTAAACGCTAATGTTCCATTGTGTACAAAACTTGATGTTACTGAAAGTATCTTCTTGCACATTGGTAGAACACTCATAAAATTGGTTCCATACTACTCAAAATCATACGGAAAGTAAAGTAATAAGGCTTACATCAAGTTCTCACATAGCAGTTTTCAGCAAAATTCAACTCTACACTCTATCGAGCTCAATGCTTTACCTTCTATTCTATGCATTTTCTGTTAAGGATAGGACGTAACAACTCAGGGTGAGCTGGAATTGTATAGATATTGCCTGTATACTTGTCAGAGCAATGGAATACACAAGTGCAAGATGAATTCAGGAACCTACCTCATAACATTCAGAGTGGTATAGGCAATATCTTTGTTCTGTAAACGCTAATGGTCCATTGTGTACAAAGGGTGATGTTACAGAAATTATCTTCTCGAACTTTGGTAGAACACTCATCAAATTGGTTGCATACTACTCTTAATCATATGGAAAGTAAAATAATAAGGTTTACATCAAGTTATCACATAGCAGTTTTCAGCAAAATTCAACTCTACACTCTATCGAGCTCAATGCATTACCTTCTATTCTATGCATTTTCTCTTAAGGATGTGGACATAACAACTCATTGTGAGCTGGATTTGTATAGATATTGCCTGTATACTTCTCAGAGCCATGGAATACTCAAATGCAAGATGAATTCAGGAAGCTACCTCATAACATTTAGAGTGGTACAGGCAATATCTTTGTTTAGTTCTGTAAACGCTAATGGCCATTGTGTACAAAGGGTGATGTTACAGAAAGTATCTTCTCGAACTTTGGTAGAACACTCATAAAATTGGTTGCATACTACTCTTAATCATATGGAAAGTAAAATAATAATGTTTACATCAAGTTATCACATAGTAGTTTTCAGCAAAATTCAACTCTACCCTCTATTGATCTCAATGCAATACCTTATATACCATGCATTTTCAGTTAAGGACGAGGACATAACAACTCAAGTTGAGCTGGATTTGCATTGATATTGCCTGTATACTTGTCAGAGCCCTGGAATACTCAAAGGCAAGACGAATTCAGGAACCTACCTCATAACATTCAGAGTGGTATTGGCAATATCTTTGCTTGTTCTGAAAAAGCTAATGATCCATTGTGTGCAAAAGGTGATGTTACAGAAAGTATCTTCTCCAACATTGGTAGAACACTCATAAAATTGGTTGCATACTACTCTAAATCATATGGAAAGTAAAATAATAAGGCTTACATCAAGTTATCTCATAGCAGTTTTCAGCAAAATTCAACTCTACACTCTACTGAGCTGAAAGCATTACCTTATATTCCATGCATTTTCTGTTAAGGTCGAGGACATAACAACTCAGGGTGAGCTGGAATTTTATAGATATTGCCTGTATACTTGTCAGAGCAATGGAATACACAAGTGCAAGATGAATTCAGGAACCTACCTCATAACATTCAGAGTGGTATAGGCAATATCTTTGTTCTGTAAACGCTAATGGTCCATTGTGTACAAAGGTTGATGTTACAGAAATTATCTTCTCGAACTTTGGTAGAACACTCATCAAATTGGTTGCATACTACTCTTAATCATATGGAAAGTAAAATAATAAGGTTTACATCAAGTTATCACATAGCAGTTTTCAGCAAAATTCAACTCTACACTCTATCGAGCTCAATGCATTACCTTCTATTCTATGCATTTTCTCTTAAGGATGTGGACATAACAACTCATTGTGAGCTGGATTTGTATAGATATTGCCTGTATACTTCTCAGAGCCATGGAATACTCAAATGCAAGATGAATTCAGGAAGCTACCTCATAACATTTAGAGTGGTACAGGCAATATCTTTGTTTAGTTCTGTAAATGCTAATGTTAATATGTGTACAAAAGGTGATGTTACAGAAAGTATCTTCCCGACCATTGGTAGTACACTCAAAAAATTGGTTGCATACTACTCTAAATCTTATGGAAAGTAAAATAATAAGGCTTACATCAAGTTATCTCATAGCAGTTTTCAGCAAAATTCAACTCTACACTCTACTGAGCTGAAAGCATTACCTTATATTCCATGCATTTTCTGTTAAGGTCGAGGACATAACAACTGATTGTGAGCTGGATTTGTATAGATATTGCCTGTATACTTCTCAGAGCCATGGAATACTCAAATGCAAGATGAATTCAGGAAGCTACCTCATAACATTTAGAGTGGTACAGGCAATATCTTTGTTTAGTTCTGTAAATGCTAATGTTAATTTGTGTACAAAAGGTGATGTTACAGAAAGTATCTTCTCGAACTTTGGTAGAACACTCATAAAATTGCTTGCATACTACTCTAAATCTTATGGAAAGTAAAATAATAAGGTCTACATCAAGTTATCACATAGCAGTTTTCAGCAAAATTCAACTCCACACTCTATCGAGCTCAATGCATTACCATCTATTCTATGCTTTTTCTGTTAAGGATAGGACATAACAACTCATTGTGAGCTGGAATTGTATAGATATTGCCTGTATACTTGTCAGAGCCATGGAATACTCAAATGCAAGATGAATTCAGGAAGCTACCTCATAACATTTAGAGTGGTACAGGCAATATCTTTGTTTAGTTCTGTAAACGCTAATGGCCATTGTGTACAAAGGGTGATGTTACAGAAAGTATCTTCTCGAACTTTGGTAGAACACTCATAAAATTGGTTGCATACTACTCTTAATCATATGGAAAGTAAAATAATAATGTTTACATCAAGTTATCACATAGTAGTTTTCAGCAAAATTCAACTCTACCCTCTATTGATCTCAATGCAATACCTTATATACCATGCATTTTCAGTTAAGGACGAGGACATAACAACTCAAGTTGAGCTGGATTTGCATTGATATTGCCTGTATACTTGTCAGAGCCCTGGAATACTCAAAGGCAAGACGAATTCAGGAACCTACCTCATAACATTCAGAGTGGTATTGGCAATATCTTTGCTTGTTCTGAAAAAGCTAATGATCCATTGTGTGCAAAAGGTGATGTTACAGAAAGTATCTTCTCCAACATTGGTAGAACACTCATAAAATTGGTTGCATACTACTCTAAATCATATGGAAAGTAAAATAATAAGGCTTACATCAAGTTATCTCATAGCAGTTTTCAGCAAAATTCAACTCTACACTCTACTGAGCTGAAAGCATTACCTTATATTCCATGCATTTTCTGTTAAGGTCGAGGACATAACAACTCAGGGTGAGCTGGAATTTTATAGATATTGCCTGTATACTTGTCAGAGCAATGGAATACACAAGTGCAAGATGAATTCAGGAACCTACCTCATAACATTCAGAGTGGTATAGGCAATATCTTTGTTCTGTAAACGCTAATGGTCCATTGTGTACAAAGGTTGATGTTACAGAAATTATCTTCTCGAACTTTGGTAGAACACTCATCAAATTGGTTGCATACTACTCTTAATCATATGGAAAGTAAAATAATGAGGTTTACATCAAGTTATCACATAGCAGTTTTCAGCAAAATTCAACTCTACACTCTATCGAGCTCAATGCATTACCTTCTATTCTATGCATTTTCTCTTAAGGATGTGGACATAACAACTCATTGTGAGCTGGATTTGTATAGATATTGCCTGTATACTTCTCAGAGCCATGGAATACTCAAATGCAAGATGAATTCAGGAAGCTACCTCATAACATTTAGAGTGGTACAGGCAATATCTTTGTTTAGTTCTGTAAATGCTAATGTTAATATGTGTACAAAAGGTGATGTTACAGAAAGTATCTTCCCGACCATTGGTAGTACACTCAAAAAATTGGTTGCATACTACTCTAAATCTTATGGAAAGTAAAATAATAAGGCTTACATCAAGTTATCTCATAGCAGTTTTCAGCAAAATTCAACTCTACACTCTACTGAGCTGAAAGCATTACCTTATATTCCATGCATTTTCTGTTAAGGTCGAGGACATAACAACTGATTGTGAGCTGGATTTGTATAGATATTGCCTGTATACTTCTCAGAGCCATGGAATACTCAAATGCAAGATGAATTCAGGAAGCTACCTCATAACATTTAGAGTGGTACAGGCAATATCTTTGTTTAGTTCTGTAAATGCTAATGTTAATTTGTGTACAAAAGGTGATGTTACAGAAAGTATCTTCTCGAACTTTGGTAGAACACTCATAAAATTGCTTGCATACTACTCTAAATCTTATGGAAAGTAAAATAATAAGGTCTACATCAAGTTATCACATAGCAGTTTTCAGCAAAATTCAACTCCACACTCTATCGAGCTCAATGCATTACCATCTATTCTATGCTTTTTCTGTTAAGGATAGGACATAACAACTCATTGTGAGCTGGAATTGTATAGATATTGCCTGTATACTTGTCAGAGCCATGGAATACTCAAATGCAAGATGAATTCAGGAAGCTACCTCATAACATTTAGAGTGGTACAGGCAATATCTTTGTTTAGTTCTGTAAACGCTAATGGCCATTGTGTACAAAGGGTGATGTTACAGAAAGTATCTTCTCGAACTTTGGTAGAACACTCATAAAATTGGTTGCATACTACTCTTAATCATATGGAAAGTAAAATAATAATGTTTACATCAAGTTATCACATAGTAGTTTTCAGCAAAATTCAACTCTACCCTCTATTGATCTCAATGCAATACCTTATATACCATGCATTTTCAGTTAAGGACGAGGACATAACAACTCAAGTTGAGCTGGATTTGCATTGATATTGCCTGTATACTTGTCAGAGCCCTGGAATACTCAAAGGCAAGACGAATTCAGGAACCTACCTCATAACATTCAGAGTGGTATTGGCAATATCTTTGCTTGTTCTGAAAAAGCTAATGATCCATTGTGTGCAAAAGGTGATGTTACAGAAAGTATCTTCTCCAACATTGGTAGAACACTCATAAAATTGGTTGCATACTACTCTAAATCATATGGAAAGTAAAATAATAAGGCTTACATCAAGTTATCTCATAGCAGTTTTCAGCAAAATTCAACTCTACACTCTACTGAGCTGAAAGCATTACCTTATATTCCATGCATTTTCTGTTAAGGTCGAGGACATAACAACTCAGGGTGAGCTGGAATTTTATAGATATTGCCTGTATACTTGTCAGAGCAATGGAATACACAAGTGCAAGATGAATTCAGGAACCTACCTCATAACATTCAGAGTGGTATAGGCAATATCTTTGTTCTGTAAACGCTAATGGTCCATTGTGTACAAAGGTTGATGTTACAGAAATTATCTTCTCGAACTTTGGTAGAACACTCATCAAATTGGTTGCATACTACTCTTAATCATATGGAAAGTAAAATAATGAGGTTTACATCAAGTTATCACATAGCAGTTTTCAGCAAAATTCAACTCTACACTCTATCGAGCTCAATGCATTACCTTCTATTCTATGCATTTTCTCTTAAGGATGTGGACATAACAACTCATTGTGAGCTGGATTTGTATAGATATTGCCTGTATACTTCTCAGAGCCATGGAATACTCAAATGCAAGATGAATTCAGGAAGCTACCTCATAACATTTAGAGTGGTACAGGCAATATCTTTGTTTAGTTCTGTAAATGCTAATGTTAATATGTGTACAAAAGGTGATGTTACAGAAAGTATCTTCCCGACCATTGGTAGTACACTCAAAAAATTGGTTGCATACTACTCTAAATCTTATGGAAAGTAAAATAATAAGGCTTACATCAAGTTATCTCATAGCAGTTTTCAGCAAAATTCAACTCTACACTCTACTGAGCTGAAAGCATTACCTTATATTCCATGCATTTTCTGTTAAGGTCGAGGACATAACAACTGATTGTGAGCTGGATTTGTATAGATATTGCCTGTATACTTCTCAGAGCCATGGAATACTCAAATGCAAGATGAATTCAGGAAGCTACCTCATAACATTTAGAGTGGTACAGGCAATATCTTTGTTTAGTTCTGTAAATGCTAATGTTAATTTGTGTACAAAAGGTGATGTTACAGAAAGTATCTTCTCGAACTTTGGTAGAACACTCATAAAATTGCTTGCATACTACTCTAAATCTTATGGAAAGTAAAATAATAAGGTCTACATCAAGTTATCACATAGCAGTTTTCAGCAAAATTCAACTCCACACTCTATCGAGCTCAATGCATTACCATCTATTCTATGCTTTTTCTGTTAAGGATAGGACATAACAACTCATTGTGAGCTGGAATTGTATAGATATTGCCTGTATACTTGTCAGAGCCATGGAATACTCATATGCAAGACGAATTCAGAGACCTACCTCATAACATTCAGAGCGGTACAGGCAATATCTTTGTTTAGTTCTGTAAACGCTAATGTTCCATTGTGTACAAAACGTGATGTTACAGAAAGTATCTTCTCGAAGATTGGTAGAACACTCATAAAACTGGTTGCATACTGTTCTAAATCATATGGAAAGTAAAATAATAAGGTTCACATCAAGTTATCACATAGCAGTTTTCAGCAAAATTCAACTCTACACTCTACTGAGCTGAATGCATTACCTTATATTCCATGCTTTTTCTGTTAAGGACGAGGACATAACAACTAAGGGTGAGCTGGAATTTTATAGATATTGCCTGTATACCTGTCAGAGCAATGGAATACACAAGTGCAAGATGAATTTAGGAACCTACCTCATAACATTCAGAGTGGTATAGGCAATATCTTTGTTCTGTAAACGCTAATGGTCCATTGTGTACAAAAGGTGATGTTACTGAAAGTAACTTCTCGAACTTTGGTAGAACACTCATAAAATTGGTTGCATACTACTCTTAATCATATGGAAATAAAATAATGAGGTTTACATCAAGTTATCACATAGTAGTTTTCAGCAAATTTCAACTCTACACTCTATCGTGTTCAATGCAATACCTATTTATTCATTTTCTGTTAAGGATAGGACATAACAACTCATTGTGAGCTGGATTTGCATTGATATTGCCTGTATACTTGTCAGAGCCCTGGAATACTCAAAGGCAAGACGAATTCAGGAACCTACCTCATAACATTCAGAGTGGTATTGGCAATATCTTTGCTTGTTCTGAAAAAGCTAATGATCCATTGTGTGCAAAAGGTGATGTTACAGAAAGTATCTTCTCGAACATTGGTAGAACACTCATAAAATTGGTTGCATACTACTCTAAATCATATGGAAAGTAAAATAATAAGCTTTACATCAAGTTAGCGCATAGCAGTTTTCAGCAAAATTCAGCTCTACACTCTATCGACCTCAATGCATTACCATCTATTCTATGCATTTTCTGTTAAGGATAGGACATAACAACTCATTGTGAGCTGGAATTGTATAGATATTGCCTGTATACTTGACAGAGCCATGGAATACTCATATGCAAGACGAATTCAGAGACCTACCTCATAACATTCAGAGCGGTACAGGCAATAACTTTGTTTAGTTCTGTAAACGCTAATGTTCCATTGTGTACAAAACTTGATGTTACTGAAAGTATCTTCTTGCACATTGGTAGAACACTCATAAAATTGGTTCCATACTACTCAAAATCATACGGAAAGTAAAGTAATAAGGCTTACATCAAGTTCTCACATAGCAGTTTTCAGCAAAATTCAACTCTACACTCTATCGAGCTCAATGCTTTACCTTCTATTCTATGCATTTTCTGTTAAGGATAGGACGTAACAACTCAGGGTGAGCTGGAATTGTATAGATATTGCCTGTATACTTGTCAGAGCAATGGAATACACAAGTGCAAGATGAATTCAGGAACCTACCTCATAACATTCAGAGTGGTATAGGCAATATCTTTGTTCTGTAAACGCTAATGGTCCATTGTGTACAAAGGGTGATGTTACAGAAATTATCTTCTCGAACTTTGGTAGAACACTCATCAAATTGGTTGCATACTACTCTTAATCATATGGAAAGTAAAATAATAAGGTTTACATCAAGTTATCACATAGCAGTTTTCAGCAAAATTCAACTCTACACTCTATCGAGCTCAATGCATTACCTTCTATTCTATGCATTTTCTCTTAAGGATGTTGACATAACAACTCATTGTGAGCTGGATTTGTATAGATATTGCCTGTATACTTCTCAGAGCCATGGAATACTCAAATGCAAGATGAATTCAGGAAGCTACCTCATAACATTTAGAGTGGTACAGGCAATATCTTTGTTTAGTTCTGTAAACGCTAATGGCCATTGTGTACAAAGGGTGATGTTACAGAAAGTATCTTCTCGAACTTTGGTAGAACACTCATAAAATTGGTTGCATACTACTCTTAATCATATGGAAAGTAAAATAATAATGTTTACATCAAGTTATCACATAGTAGTTTTCAGCAAAATTCAACTCTACCCTCTATTGATCTCAATGCAATACCTTATATACCATGCATTTTCAGTTAAAGACGAGGACATAACAACTCAAGTTGAGCTGGATTTGCATTGATATTGCCTGTATACTTGTCAGAGCCCTGGAATACTCAAAGGCAAGACGAATTCAGGAACCTACCTCATAACATTCAGAGTGGTATTGGCAATATCTTTGCTTGTTCTGAAAAAGCTAATGATCCATTGTGTGCAAAAGGTGATGTTACAGAAAGTATCTTCTCGAACATTGGTAGAACACTAATAAAATTGGTTGCATACTACTCTAAATCATATGGAAAGTAAAATAATAAGGCTTACATCAAGTTATCTCATAGCAGTTTTCAGCAAAATTCAACTCTACACTCTACTGAGCTGAAAGCATTACCTTATATTCCATGCATTTTCTGTTAAGGTCGAGGACATAACAACTCATGTTGAGCTGGAATTTTATAGATATTGCCTGTATACTTGTCAGAGCAATGGAATACACAAGTGCAAGATGAATTCAGGAACCTACCTCATAACATTCAGAGTGGTATAGGCAATATCTTTGTTCTGTAAACGCTAATGGTCCATTGTGTACAAAGGGTGATGTTACAGAAATTATCTTCTCGAACTTTGGTAGAACACTCATCAAATTGGTTGCATACTACTCTTAATCATATGGAAAGTAAAATAATAAGGTTTACATCAAGTTATCACATAGCAGTTTTCAGCAAAATTCAACTCTACACTCTATCGAGCTCAATGCATTACCTTCTATTCTATGCATTTTCTCTTAAGGATGTGGACATAACAACTCATTGTGAGCTGGATTTGTATAGATATTGCCTGTATACTTCTCAGAGCCATGGAATACTCAAATGCAAGATGAATTCAGGAAGCTACCTCATAACATTTAGAGTGGTACAGGCAATATCTTTGTTTAGTTCTGTAAATGCTAATGTTAATTTGTGTACAAAAGGTGATGTTACAGAAAGTATCTTCTCGAACTTTGGTAGAACACTCATAAAATTGGTTGCATACTACTCTTAATCATATGGAAAGTAAAATAATAAGGTTTACATCAAGTTATCACATAGCAGTTTTCAGCAAAATTCAACTCCACACTCTATCGAGCTCAATGCATTACCATCTATTCTATGCTTTTTCTGTTAAGGATAGGACATAACAACTCATTGTGAGCTGGAATTGTATAGATATTGCCTGTATACTCGTCAAAGCCATGGAATACTCATATGCAAGACGAATTCAGAGACCTACCTCATAACATTCAGAGCGGTACAGGCAATATCTTTGTTTAGTTCTGTAAACGCTGATGTTCCATTGTGTACAAAACGTGATGTTACTGAAAGTATCTTCCCGACCATTGGTAGAACACTCAAAAAATTGCTTGCATACTACTCTAAATCTTATGGAAAGTAAAATAATAAAGCTTACATCAAGTTATCTCATAGCAGTTTTCAGCAAAATTCAACTCTACACTCTACTGAGCTGAAAGCATTACCTTATATTCCATGCATTTTCTGTTAAGGTCGAGGACATAACAACTCAGGGTGAGCTGGAATTTTATAGATATTGCCTGTATACTTGTCAGAGCAATGAAATACACAAGTGCAAGATGAATTCAGGAACCTACCTCATAACATTCAGAGTGGTATAGGCAATATCTTTGTTCTGTAAACGCTAATGGTCCATTGTGTACAAAGGGTGATGTTACAGAAATTATCTTCTCGAACTTTGGTAGAACACTCATCAAATTGGTTGCATACTACTCTTAATCATATGGAAAGTAAAATAATAAGGTTTACATCAAGTTATCACATAGCAGTTTTCAGCAAAATTCAACTCTACACTCTATCGAGCTCAATGCATTACCTTCTATTCTATGCATTTTCTCTTAAGGATGTGGACATAACAACTCATTGTGAGCTGGATTTGTATAGATATTGCCTGTATACTTCTCAGAGCCATGGAATACTCAAATGCAAGATGAATTCAGGAAGCTACCTCATAACATTTAGAGTGGTACAGGCAATATCTTTGTTTAGTTCTGTAAATGCTAATGTTAATTTGTGTACAAAAGGTGATGTTACAGAAAGTATCTTCTCGAACTTTGGTAGAACACTCATAAAATTGGTTGCATACTACTCTAAATCATATGGAAAGTAAAATAATAAGGTTTACATCAAGTTATCACATAGCAGTTTTCAGCAAAATTCAACTCCACACTCTATCGAGCTCAATGCATTACCATCTATTCTATGCTTTTTCTGTTAAGGATAGGACATAACAACTCATTGTGAGCTGGAATTGTATAGATATTGCCTGTATACTTGTCACAGCCATGGAATACTCAAATGCAAGACGAATTCAGGAACCTACCTTATAACATTCAGAGTGGTACAGGCAATATCTTTGTTTAGTTCTGTAAATGCTAATGTTAATTTGTGTACAAAAGGTGATGTTACAGAAAGTATCTTCTCGAACTTTGGTAGAACACTCATAAAATTGGTTGCATACTACTCTTAATCATATGGAAAGTAAAATAATAAGGTTTACATCAAGTTATCACATAGCAGTGTTCGGCAAAATTCAACTCCGCACTCTATCGAGCTCAATGCATTACCTTCTATTCTATGCATTTTCTCTTAAGGATGTGGACATAACAACTCATTGTGAGCTGGAATTGTATAGATATTGCCTGTATACTTCTCAGAGCCATGGAATACTCAAATGCAAGATGAATTCAGGAACCTACCTCATAACATTCAGACTGGGATAGGCAATATCTTTGTTTGTTCTGTAAATGCTAATGTTCCATTGTGTACAAAACGTGATGTTACTGAAAGTATATTCCCGACCATTGGTAGAACACTCAAAAAATTGGTTGCATACTACTCTAAATCTTATGGAAAGTAAAATAATAAGGCTTACATCAAGTTATCTCATAGCAGTTTTCAGCAAAATTCAACTCTACTCTCTATCGAGCTCAATGCATTACCTTCTATTCAATGCATTTTCTGTTAAGGATGTGGACATAACAACTCATTGTGAGCTGGAATTGTATAGATATTGCCTGTATACTTGACAGAGCCATGGAATACTCATATGCAAGACGAATTCAGAGACCTACCTCCATACATTCAGAGCGGTACAGGCAATAACTTTGTTTAGTTCTGTAAACGCTAATGTTCCATTGTGTACAAAAGGTGATGTTACTGAAAGTATCTTCTTGCACATTGGTAGAACACTCATAAAATTGGTTCCATACTACTCAAAATCATACGGAAAGTAAAGTAATAAGGCTTACATCAAGTTCTCACATAGCAGTTTTCAGCAAAATTCAACTCTACACTCTATCGAGCTCAATGCATTACCTTCTATTCTATGCATTTTCTGTTAAGGATAGGACATAACAACTCATTGTGAGCTGGAATTGTATAGATATTGCCTGTATACTTCTCAGAGCCATGGAATACTCAAATGCAAGATGAATTCAGGAACCTACCTCATAACATTCAGAGTAGGATAGGCAATATCTTTGTTTGTTCTGTAAATGCTTATGTTCCATTGTGTACAAAAGGTGATGTTACAGAAAGTATCTCGAAAATTGGTAAAACACTCATAAAATTGGTTGCACACTACTCTAAATCATATGGTAAGCAAAATAATAAGGTTTACATCAAGTTAGCGCATAGCAGTTTTCAGCAAAATTCAACTCTACACTCTATCGAGCTCAATGCATTACCTTCTATTCTATGCATTTTCTGTTAAGGATAGGACATAACAACTCATTGTGAGCTGGAATTGTATAGATATTGCCTGTATACTTGTCAGAGCCATGGAATACTCATATGCAAGACGAATTCAGAGACCTACCTCATAACATTCAGAGCGGTACAGACAATATCTTTGTTTAGTTCTGTAAACGCTAATGTTCCATTGTGTACAAAACGTGATGTTACTGAAAGTATATTCCCGACCATTGGTAGAACACTCAAAAAATTGGTTGCATACTACTCTAAATCTTATGGAAAGTAAAATAATAAGGCTTACATCAAGTTATCTCATAGCAGTTTTCAGCAAAATTCAACTTTACTCTCTATTGATCTCACAGCAATAACTTATATTCCATGCATTTTCAGTTAAGGATAGGACATAACAACTCATTGTGAGCTGGAATTGCATAGATATTGCCTGTATACTTGTCAGAGCCATGGAATACTCAAAGGCAAGACGAATTCAGGAACCTATCTCATAACATTCAGAGTGGTACAGGCAATATCTTTGTTTAGTTCTGTAAATGCTAATGTTGCATTGTGTACAAAAGTTGATGTTACAGAAAGTATCTTCTCGAACATTGGTAGAACACTCATAAAACTGGTTGCATACTGTTCTAAATCATATGGAAAGTAAAATAATAAGGTTTACATCAAGTTAGCACATAGCAGTTTTCAGCAAAATTCAACTCTACACTCTATCGAGCTCAATGCATTATCTTCTATTCTGTCCATTTTCTATTAAGGATAGGACATAACAACGCATTGTGAGCTGGAATTGTATAGATATTGCCTGTATACTCGTGAAAGCCATGGAATACTCATATGCAAGACGAATTCAGAGACCTACCTCATAACATTCAGAGCGGTACAGGCAATATCTTTGTTTAGTTCTGTAAACGCTGATGTTCCATTGTGTACAAAAGGTGATGTTACTGAAAGTATCTTCCCGACCATTGGTAGAACACTCAAAAAATTGGTTGCATACTACTTTAAATCTTATGGAAAGTAAAATAATAAGGCTTACATCAAGTTATCTCATAGCAGTTTTCTGCAAAATTCAACTTTACTCTCTATTGATCTCACAGCAATACCTTATATTCCATGCATTTTCAGTTAAGGATAGGACATAACAACTCATTGTGAGCTGGAATTGTATAGATATTGCCTGTATACTTGTCAGAGCCATGGAATACTCATATGCAAGACGAATTCAGAGACCTACCTCATAACATTCAGAGCGGTACAGGCAATATCTTTGTTTAGTTCTGTAAACGCTAATGTTCCATTGTGTACAAAACGTGATGTTACTGAAAGTATCTTCCCGACCATTGGTAGAACACTCAAAAAATTGCTTGCATACTACTCTAAATCTTATGGAAAGTAAAATAATAAGGCTTACATCAAGTTATCTCATTGCAGTTTTCAGCAAAATTCAACTCTACACTCTACTGAGCTGAAAGCATTACCTTATATTCCATGCATTTTCTGTTAAGGTCGAGGACATAACAACTCAGGGTGAGCTGGAATTTTATAGATATTGCCTGTATACCTGTCAGAGCAATGGAATACACAAGTGCAAGATGAATTCAGGAACCTACCTCATAACATTCAGAGTGGTATAGGCAATATCTTTGTTCTGTAAACGCTAATGGTCCATTGTGTACAAAGGGTGATGTTACAGAAATTATCTTCTCGAACTTTGGTAGAACACTCATCAAATTGGTTGCATATTACTCTTAATCATATGGAAAGTAAAATAATAAGGTTTACATCAAGTTATCACATAGCAGTTTTCAGCAAAATTCAACTCTACACTCTATCGAGCTCAATGCATTACCTTCTATTCTATGCATTTTCTCTTAAGGATGTGGACATAACAACTCATTGTGAGCTGGATTTGTATAGATATTGCCTGTATACTTCTCAGAGCCATGGAATACTCAAATGCAAGATGAATTCAGGAAGCTACCTCATAACATTTAGAGTGGTACAGGCAATATCTTTGTTTAGTTCTGTAAATGCTAATGTTAATTTGTGTACAAAAGGTGATGTTACAGAAATTATCATCTCGAACTTTGGTAGAACACTCATCAAATTGGTTGCATACTACTCTTAATCATATGGAAAGTAAAATAATAAGGTTTACATCAAGTTATCACATAGCAGTTTTCAGCAAAATTCAACTCTACACTCTATCGAGCTCAATGCATTACCTTCTATTCTATGCATTTTCTGTTAAGGATAGGACATAACAACTCATTGTGAGCTGGAATTGTATAGATATTGCCTGTATACTTGTCAGAGCCATGGACTACTCATATGCAAGACGAATTCAGAGACCTACCTCATAACATTCAGAGCGGTACAGGCAATATCTTTGTTTAGTTCTGTAAACGCTAATGTTCCATTGTGTACAAAACGTGATGTTACTGAAAGTATCTTCCCGACCATTGGTAGAACACTCAAAAAATTGCTTGCATACTACTCTAAATCTTATGGAAAGTAAAATAATAAGGCTTACATCAAGTTATCTCATAGCAGTTTTCAGCAAAA
Organism: Hemitrygon akajei; assembly: GCF_048418815.1. Taxonomy (NCBI): domain Eukaryota; kingdom Metazoa; phylum Chordata; class Chondrichthyes; order Myliobatiformes; family Dasyatidae; genus Hemitrygon; species Hemitrygon akajei. The sequence goes on along the minus strand of NC_133136.1, from coordinate 92,710,497 downwards.
TTCAACTCTACACTCTACTGAGCTGAAAGCATTACCTTATATTCCATGCATTTTCTGTTAAGTTCGAGGACATAACAACTCAGGGTGAGCTGGAATTTTATAGATATTGCCTGTATACTTGTCAGAGCAATGGAATACACAAGTGCAAGATGAATTCAGGAACCTACCTCATAACATTCAGAGTGGTATAGGCAATATCTTTGTTCTGTAAACGCTAATGGTCCATTGTGTACAAAGGGTGATGTTACAGAAATTATCTTCTCGAACTTTGGTAGAACACTCATCAAATTGGTTGCATACTACTCTTAATCATATGGAAAGTAAAATAATAAGGTTTACATCAAGTTATCACATAGCAGTTTTCAGCAAAATTCAACTCTACACTCTATCGAGCTCAATGCATTACCTTCTATTCTATGCATTTTCTCTTAAGGATGTGGACATAACAACTCATTGTGAGCTGGATTTGTATAGATATTGCCTGTATACTTCTCAGAGCCATGGAATACTCAAATGCAAGATGAATTCAGGAAGCTACCTCATAACATTTAGAGTGGTACAGGCAATATCTTTGTTTAGTTCTGTAAATGCTAATGTTAATTTGTGTACAAAAGGTGATGTTACAGAAAGTATCTTCTCGAACTTTGGTAGAACACTCATAAAATTGGTTGAATACTACTCTTAATCATATGGAAAGTAAAATAATAAGGTTTAAATCAAGTTATCACATAGCAGTTTTCAGCAAAATTCAACTCCACACTCTATCGAGCTCAATGCATTACCATCTATTCTATGCTTTTTCTGTTAAGGATAGGACATAACAACTCATTGTGAGCTGGAATTGTATAGATATTGCCTGTATACTTGTCACAGCCATGGAATACTCAAATGCAAGACGAATTCAGGAACCTACCTTATAACATTCAGAGTGGTACAGGCAATATCTTTGTTTAGTTCTGTAAATGCTAATGTTAATTTGTGTACAAAAGGTGATGTTACAGAAAGTGTCTCGAACTTTGGTAGAACACTCATAAAATTGGTTGCATACTACTCTTAATCATATGGAAAGTAAAATAATAAGGTTTACATCAAGTTATCACATAGCAGTTTTCAGCAAAATTCAACTCCGCACTCTATCGAGCTCAATGCATTACCTTCTATTCTATGCAGTTTCTCTTAAGGATGTGGACATAACAACTCATTGTGAGCTGGAATTGTATAGATATTGCCTGTATACTTCTCAGAGCCATGGAATACTCAAATGCAAGATGAATTCAGGAACCTACCTCATAACATTCAGACTGGGATAGGCAATATCTTTGTTTGTTCTGTAAATGCTAATGTTCCACTGTGTACAAAAGGTGATGTTACAGAAAGTATCTCGAAAATTGGTAAAACACTCATAAAATTGGTTGTACACTACTCTAAATAATATGGTAAGCAAAATAATAAGGTTTACATCAAGTTAGCGCATAGCAGTTTTCAGCAAAATTCAACTCTACACTCTATCGAGCTCAATGCATTACCTTCTATTCTATCATTTTCTGTTAAGGATAGGACATAACAACTCATTGTGAGCTGGAATTGTATAGATATTGCCTGTACACTTGTCAGAGCCATGGAATACTCATATGCAAGACGAATTCAGAGACCTACCTCATAACATTCAGAGCGGTACAGGCAATATCTTTGTTTAGTTCTGTAAACGCTAATGTTCCATTGTGTACAAAACGTGATGTTACTGAAAGTATCTTCCCGACCATTGGTAGAACACTCAAAAAATTGGTTGCATACTACTCTTAATCATATGGAAAGTAAAATAATAAGGTTTACATCAAGTTATCACATAGCAGTTTTCAGCAAAATTCAACTCCACACTCTATCGAGCTCAATGCATTACCATCTATTCTATGCTTTTTCTGTTAAGGATAGGACATAACAACTCATTGTGAGCTGGAATTGTATAGATATTGCCTGTATACTTGTCACAGCCATGGAATACTCAAATGCAAGACGAATTCAGGAACCTACCTTATAACATTCAGAGCGGTACAGGCAATATCTTTGTTTAGTTCTGTAAATGCTAATGTTAATTTGTGTACAAAAGGTGATGTTACAGAAAGTGTCTCGAACTTTGGTAGAACACTCATAAAATTGGTTGCATACTACTCTTAATCATATGGAAAGTAAAATAATAAGGTTTACATCAAGTTATCACATAGTAGTTTTCAGCAAAATTCAACTCTACCCTCTATTGATCTCAATGCAATACCTTATATACCATGCATTTTCAGTTAAGGACGAGGACATAACAACTCAAGTTGAGCTGGATTTGCATTGATACTGCCGGTATACTTGTCAGAGCCCTGGAATACTCAAAGGCAAGACGAATTCAGGAACCTACCTCATTACATTCAGAGTGGTATTGGCAATATCTTTGCTTGTTCTGAAAAAGCTAATGATCCATTGTGTGCAAAAGGTGATGTTACAGAAAGTATCTTCTCGAACATTGGTAGAACACTCATAAAATTGGTTGCATACTACTCTAAATCATATGGAAAGTAAAATAATAAGTTTTACATCAAGTTAGCGCATAGCAGTTTTCAGCAAAATTCAGCTCAACACTCTATCGACCTCAATGCATTACCATCTATTCTATGCATTTTCTGTTAAGGATAGGACATAACAACTCATTGTGAGCTGGAAATGTATAGATATTGCCTGTATACTTGACAGAGCCATGGAATACTCATATGCAAGACGAATTCAGAGACCTACCTCATAACATTCAGAGCGGTACAGGCAATATCTTTGTTTAGTTCTGTAAACGCTAATGTTCCATTGTGTACAAAACGTGATGTTACTGAAAGTATCTTCCCGACCATTGGTAGAACACTCAAAAAATTGTTTGCATAATACTCTAAATCTTATGGAAAGTAAAATAATAAGGTTTACATCAAGTTAGCGCATAGCAGTTTTCAGCAAAATTCAACTCTACACTCTATCGAGCTCAATGCATTACCTTCTATTCTATGCATTTTCTGTTAAGGATAGGACATAACAACTCATTGTGAGCTGGAATTGTATAGATATTGCCTGTATACTTGTCAGAGCAATGGAATACACAAGTGCAAGATGAATTCAGGAACCTACCTCATAACATTCAGAGTGGTATAGGCAATATCTTTGTTCTGTAAACGCTAATGGTCCATTGTGTACAAAGGGTGATGTTACAGAAATTATCTTCTCGAACTTTGGTAGAACACTCATCAAATTGGTTGCATACTACTCTTAATCATATGGAAAGTAAAATAATAAGATTTACATCAAGTTATCACATAGCAGTTTTCAGCAAAATTCAACTCTACACTCTATCGAGCTCAATGCATTACCTTCTATTCTATGCATTTTCTCTTAAGGATGTGGACATAACAACTCACTGTGAGCTGGATTTGTATAGATATTGCCTGTATACTTCTCAGAGCCATGGAATACTCAAATGCAAGATGAATTCAGGAAGCTACCTCATAACATTTAGAGTGGTACAGGCAATATCTTTGCTTAGTTCTGTAAATGCTAATGTTAATTTGTGTACAAAAGGTGATGTTACAGAAAGTATCTTCTCGAACTTTGGTAGAACACTCATAAAATTGGTTGCATACTACTCTTAATCATATGGAAAGTAAAATAATAAGGTTTACATCAAGTTAGCGCATAGCAGTTTTCAGCAAAATTCAACTCTACACTCTATCGAGCTCAATGCATTACCTTCTATTCAATGCATTTTCTGTTAAGGATAGGACATAACAACTCATTGTGAGCTGGAATTGTATAGATATTGCCTGTATACTTGTCAGAGCCATGGAATACTCATATGCAAGACGAATTCAGAGACCTACCTCATAACATTCAGAGCGGTACAGGCAATATCTTTGTTTAGTTCTGTAAACGCTAATGTTCCATTGTGTAAAAAACGTGATGTTACTGAAAGTATCTTCCCGACCATCGGTAGAACACTCAAAAAATTGCTTGCATACTACTCTAAATCTTATGGAAAGTAAAATAATAAGGCTTACATCAAGTTATCTCATAGCAGTTTTCAGCAAAATTCAACTCTACACTCTACTGTGCTGAAAGCATTACCTTATATTCCATGCATTTTCTGTTAAGGTCGGGGACATAACAACTCAGGGTGAGCTGGAATTTTATAGATATTGCCTGTATACCTGTCAGAGCAATGGAATACACAAGTGCAAGATGAATTCAGGAACATACCTCATAACATTCAGAGTGGTATAGGCAATATCTTTGTTCTGTAAACGCTAATGGTCCATTGTGTACAAAAGGTGATGTTACAGAAATTATCTTCTCGAACTTTGGTAGAACACTCATCAAATTGGTTGCATACTACTCTTAATCATATGGAAAGTAAAATAATAAGGTTTACATCAAGTTATCACATAGCAGTTTTCAGCAAAATTCAACTCTACACTCTATCGAGCTCAATGCATTACCTTCTATTCTATGCATTTTCTCTTAAGGATGTGGACATAACAACTCATTGTGAGCTGGATTTGTATAGATATTGCCTGTATACTTCTCAGAGCCATGGAATACTCAAATGCAAGATGAATTCAGGAAGCTACCTCATAACATTTAGAGTGGTACAGGCAATATCTTTGTTTAGTTCTGTAAACGCTAATGGCCATTGTGTACAAAGGGTGATGTTACAGAAAGTATCTTCTCGAACTTTGGAAGAACACTCATAAAATTGGTTGCATACTACTCTTAATCATATGGAAAGTAAAATAATAATGTTTACATCAAGTTATCACATAGTAGTTTTCAGCAAAATTCAACTCTACCCTCTATTGATCTCAATGCAATACCTTATATACCATGCATTTTCAGTTAAGGACGAGGACATAACAACTCAAGTTGAGCTGGATTTGCATTGATATTGCCTGTATACTTGTCAGAGCCCTGGAATACTCAAAGGCAAGACGAATTCAGAAACCTACCTCATAACATTCAGAGTGGTATTGGCAATATCTTTGCTTGTTCTTAAAAAGCTAATGATCCATTATGTGCAAAAGGTGATGTTACAGAAAGTATCTTCTCGAACATTGGTAGAACACTCATAAAATTGGTTGCATACTACTCTAAATCATATGGAAAGTAAAATAATAAGCTTTACATCAAGTTAGCGCTTAGCAGTTTTCAGCAAAATTCAGCTCTACACTCTATCGACCTCAATGCATTACCATCTATTCTATGCATTTTCTGTTAAGGATAGGACATAACAACTCATTGTGAGCTGGAATTGTATAGATATTGCCTGTATACTTGACAGAGCCATGGAATACTCATATGCAAGAAGAATTCAGAGACCTACCTCATAACATTCAGAGCGGTACAGGCAATAACTTTGTTTAGTTCTGTAAACGCTAATGTTCCATTGTGTACAAAACTTGATGTTACTGAAAGTATCTTCTTGCACATTGGTAGAACACTCATAAAATTGGTTCCATACTACTCTAAATCATACGGAAAGTAAAATAATAAGGCTTACATCAAGTTCTCACATAGCAGTTTTCAGCAAAATTCAACTCTACACTCTATCGAGCTCAATGCATTACCTTCTATTCTATGCATTTTCTGTTAAGGATAGGACATAACAACTCATTGTGAGCTGGAATTGTATAGATATTGCCTGTATACTTGTCAGAGCCATGGAATACTCATATGCAAGACGAATTCAGAGACCTACCTCATAACATTCAGAGCGGTACAGGCAATATCTTTGTTTAGTTCTGTAAACGCTAATGTTCCATTGTGTACAAAACGTGATGTTACTGAAAGTATCTTCCCGACCATTGGTAGAACACTCAAAAAATTGCTTGCATACTACTCTAAATCTTATGGAAAGTAAAATAATAAGGTTTACATCAAGTTAGCGCATAGCAGTTTTCAGCAAAATTCAACTCTACACTCTACTGAGCTGAAAGCATTACCTTATATTCCATGCATTTTCTGTTAAGGTCGAGGACATAACAACTCAGGGTGAGCTGGAATTTTATAGATATTGCCTGTATACCTGTCAGAGCAATGGAATACACAAGTGCAAGATGAATTCAGGAACCTACCTCATAACATTCAGAGTGGTATAGGCAATATCTTTGTTCTGTAAACGCTAATGGTCCATTGTGTACAAAAGGTGATGTTACAGAAATTATCTTCTCGAACTTTGGTAGAACACTCATCAAATTGGTTGCATACTACTCTTAATCATATGGAAAGTAAAATAATAAGGTTTACATCAAGTTATCACATAGCAGTTTTCAGCAAAATTCAACTCTACACTCTATCGAGCTCAATGCATTACCTTCTATTCTATGCATTTTCTCTTAAGGATGTGGACATAACAACTCATTGTGAGCTGGATTTGTATAGATATTGCCTGTATACTTCTCAGAGCCATGGAATACTCAAATGCAAGATGAATTCAGGAAGCTACCTCATAACATTTAGAGTGGTACAGGCAATATCTTTGTTTAGTTCTGTAAACGCTAATGGCCATTGTGTACAAAGGGTGATGTTACAGAAAGTATCTTCTCGAACTTTGGTAGAACACTCATAAAATTGGTTGCATACTACTCTTAATCATATGGAAAGTAAAATAATAATGTTTACATCAAGTTATCACATAGTAGTTTTCAGCAAAATTCAACTCTACCCTCTATTGATCTCAATGCAATACCTTATATACCATGCATTTTCAGTTAAGGATAGGACATAACAACTCATTGTGAGCTGGAATTGTATAGATATTGCCTGTATACTTGTCAGAGCCATGGAATACTCATATGCAAGACGAATTCAGAGACCTACCTCATAACATTCAGAGCGGTACAGGCAATATCTTTGTTTAGTTCTGTAAACGCTAATGATCCATTGTGTGCAAAAGGTGATGTTACAGAAAGTATCTTCTCGAACATTGGTAGAACACTCATAAAATTGGTTGCATACTACTCTAAATCATATGGAAAGTAAAATAATAATGTTTACATCAAGTTATCACATAGTAGTTTTCAGCAAAATTCAACTCTACCCTCTATTGATCTCAATGCAATACCTTATATACCATGCATTTTCAGTTAAGGACGAGGACATAACAACTCAAGTTGAGCTGGATTTGCATTGATACTGCCGGTATACTTGTCAGAGCCCTGGAATACTCAAAGGCAAGACGAATTCAGGAACCTACCTCATTACATTCAGAGTGGTATTGGCAATATCTTTGCTTGTTCTGAAAAAGCTAATGATCCATTGTGTGCAAAAGGTGATGTTACAGAAAGTATCTTCTCGAACATTGGTAGAACACTCATAAAATTGGTTGCATACTACTCTAAATCATATGGAAAGTAAAATAATAAGTTTTACATCAAGTTAGCGCATAGCAGTTTTCAGCAAAATTCAGCTCAACACTCTATCGACCTCAATGCATTACCATCTATTCTATGCATTTTCTGTTAAGGATAGGACATAACAACTCATTGTGAGCTGGAAATGTATAGATATTGCCTGTATACTTGACAGAGCCATGGAATACTCATATGCAAGACGAATTCAGAGACCTACCTCATAACATTCAGAGCGGTACAGGCAATATCTTTGTTTAGTTCTGTAAACGCTAATGTTCCATTGTGTACAAAACGTGATGTTACTGAAAGTATCTTCCCGACCATTGGTAGAACACTCAAAAAATTGTTTGCATAATACTCTAAATCTTATGGAAAGTAAAATAATAAGGTTTACATCAAGTTAGCGCATAGCAGTTTTCAGCAAAATTCAACTCTACACTCTATCGAGCTCAATGCATTACCTTCTATTCTATGCATTTTCTGTTAAGGATAGGACATAACAACTCATTGTGAGCTGGAATTGTATAGATATTGCCTGTATACTTGTCAGAGCAATGGAATACACAAGTGCAAGATGAATTCAGGAACCTACCTCATAACATTCAGAGTGGTATAGGCAATATCTTTGTTCTGTAAACGCTAATGGTCCATTGTGTACAAAGGGTGATGTTACAGAAATTATCTTCTCGAACTTTGGTAGAACACTCATCAAATTGGTTGCATACTACTCTTAATCATATGGAAAGTAAAATAATAAGATTTACATCAAGTTATCACATAGCAGTTTTCAGCAAAATTCAACTCTACACTCTATCGAGCTCAATGCATTACCTTCTATTCTATGCATTTTCTCTTAAGGATGTGGACATAACAACTCACTGTGAGCTGGATTTGTATAGATATTGCCTGTATACTTCTCAGAGCCATGGAATACTCAAATGCAAGATGAATTCAGGAAGCTACCTCATAACATTTAGAGTGGTACAGGCAATATCTTTGCTTAGTTCTGTAAATGCTAATGTTAATTTGTGTACAAAAGGTGATGTTACAGAAAGTATCTTCTCGAACTTTGGTAGAACACTCATAAAATTGGTTGCATACTACTCTTAATCATATGGAAAGTAAAATAATAAGGTTTACATCAAGTTAGCGCATAGCAGTTTTCAGCAAAATTCAACTCTACACTCTATCGAGCTCAATGCATTACCTTCTATTCAATGCATTTTCTGTTAAGGATAGGACATAACAACTCATTGTGAGCTGGAATTGTATAGATATTGCCTGTATACTTGTCAGAGCCATGGAATACTCATATGCAAGACGAATTCAGAGACCTACCTCATAACATTCAGAGCGGTACAGGCAATATCTTTGTTTAGTTCTGTAAACGCTAATGTTCCATTGTGTAAAAAACGTGATGTTACTGAAAGTATCTTCCCGACCATCGGTAGAACACTCAAAAAATTGCTTGCATACTACTCTAAATCTTATGGAAAGTAAAATAATAAGGCTTACATCAAGTTATCTCATAGCAGTTTTCAGCAAAATTCAACTCTACACTCTACTGTGCTGAAAGCATTACCTTATATTCCATGCATTTTCTGTTAAGGTCGGGGACATAACAACTCAGGGTGAGCTGGAATTTTATAGATATTGCCTGTATACCTGTCAGAGCAATGGAATACACAAGTGCAAGATGAATTCAGGAACATACCTCATAACATTCAGAGTGGTATAGGCAATATCTTTGTTCTGTAAACGCTAATGGTCCATTGTGTACAAAAGGTGATGTTACAGAAATTATCTTCTCGAACTTTGGTAGAACACTCATCAAATTGGTTGCATACTACTCTTAATCATATGGAAAGTAAAATAATAAGGTTTACATCAAGTTATCACATAGCAGTTTTCAGCAAAATTCAACTCTACACTCTATCGAGCTCAATGCATTACCTTCTATTCTATGCATTTTCTCTTAAGGATGTGGACATAACAACTCATTGTGAGCTGGATTTGTATAGATATTGCCTGTATACTTCTCAGAGCCATGGAATACTCAAATGCAAGATGAATTCAGGAAGCTATCTCATAACATTTAGAGTGGTACAGGCAATATCTTTGTTTAGTTCTGTAAACGCTAATGGCCATTGTGTACAAAGGGTGATGTTACAGAAAGTATCTTCTCGAACTTTGGAAGAACACTCATAAAATTGGTTGCATACTACTCTTAATCATATGGAAAGTAAAATAATAATGTTTACATCAAGTTATCACATAGTAGTTTTCAGCAAAATTCAACTCTACCCTCTATTGATCTCAATGCAATACCTTATATACCATGCATTTTCAGTTAAGGACGAGGACATAACAACTCAAGTTGAGCTGGATTTGCATTGATATTGCCTGTATACTTGTCAGAGCCCTGGAATACTCAAAGGCAAGACGAATTCAGAAACCTACCTCATAACATTCAGAGTGGTATTGGCAATATCTTTGCTTGTTCTTAAAAAGCTAATGATCCATTATGTGCAAAAGGTGATGTTACAGAAAGTATCTTCTCGAACATTGGTAGAACACTCATAAAATTGGTTGCATACTACTCTAAATCATATGGAAAGTAAAATAATAAGCTTTACATCAAGTTAGCGCTTAGCAGTTTTCAGCAAAATTCAGCTCTACACTCTATCGACCTCAATGCATTACCATCTATTCTATGCATTTTCTGTTAAGGATAGGACATAACAACTCATTGTGAGCTGGAATTGTATAGATATTGCCTGTATACTTGACAGAGCCATGGAATACTCATATGCAAGAAGAATTCAGAGACCTACCTCATAACATTCAGAGCGGTACAGGCAATAACTTTGTTTAGTTCTGTAAACGCTAATGTTCCATTGTGTACAAAACTTGATGTTACTGAAAGTATCTTCTTGCACATTGGTAGAACACTCATAAAATTGGTTCCATACTACTCTAAATCTTACGGAAAGTAAAATAATAAGGCTTACATCAAGTTCTCACATAGCAGTTTTCAGCAAAATTCAACTCTACACTCTATCGAGCTCAATGCATTACCTTCTATTCTATGCATTTTCTGTTAAGGATAGGACATAACAACTCATTGTGAGCTGGAATTGTATAGATATTGCCTGTATACTTGTCAGAGCCATGGAATACTCATATGCAAGACGAATTCAGAGACCTACCTCATAACATTCAGAGCGGTACAGGCAATATCTTTGTTTAGTTCTGTAAACGCTAATGTTCCATTGTGTACAAAACGTGATGTTACTGAAAGTATCTTCCCGACCATTGGTAGAACACTCAAAAAATTGCTTGCATACTACTCTAAATCTTATGGAAAGTAAAATAATAAGGTTTACATCAAGTTAGCGCATAGCAGTTTTCAGCAAAATTCAACTCTACACTCTACTGAGCTGAAAGCATTACCTTATATTCCATGCATTTTCTGTTAAGGTCGAGGACATAACAACTCAGGGTGAGCTGGAATTTTATAGATATTGCCTGTATACCTGTCAGAGCAATGGAATACACAAGTGCAAGATGAATTCAGGAACCTACCTCATAACATTCAGAGTGGTATAGGCAATATCTTTGTTCTGTAAACGCTAATGGTCCATTGTGTACAAAAGGTGATGTTACAGAAATTATCTTCTCGAACTTTGGTAGAACACTCATCAAATTGGTTGCATACTACTCTTAATCATATGGAAAGTAAAATAATAAGGTTTACATCAAGTTATCACATAGCAGTTTTCAGCAAAATTCAACTCTACACTCTATCGAGCTCAATGCATTACCTTCTATTCTATGCATTTTCTCTTAAGGATGTGGACATAACAACTCATTGTGAGCTGGATTTGTATAGATATTGCCTGTATACTTCTCAGAGCCATGGAATACTCAAATGCAAGATGAATTCAGGAAGCTACCTCATAACATTTAGAGTGGTACAGGCAATATCTTTGTTTAGTTCTGTAAACGCTAATGGCCATTGTGTACAAAGGGTGATGTTACAGAAAGTATCTTCTCGAACTTTGGTAGAACACTCATAAAATTGGTTGCATACTACTCTTAATCATATGGAAAGTAAAATAATAATGTTTACATCAAGTTATCACATAGTAGTTTTCAGCAAAATTCAACTCTACCCTCTATTGATCTCAATGCAATACCTTATATACCATGCATTTTCAGTTAAGGATAGGACATAACAACTCATTGTGAGCTGGAATTGTATAGATATTGCCTGTATACTTGTCAGAGCCATGGAATACTCATATGCAAGACGAATTCAGAGACCTACCTCATAACATTCAGAGCGGTACAGGCAATATCTTTGTTTAGTTCTGTAAACGCTAATGTTCCATTGTGTACAAAACGTGATGTTACTGAAAGTATCTTCCCGGCCATTGGTAGAACACTCAAAAAATTGCTTGCATACTACTCTAAATCTTATGGAAAGTAAAATAATAAGGCTTACATCAAGTTCTCACATAGCAGTTTTCAGCAAAATTCAACTCTACACTCTACTGAGCTGAAAGCATTACCTTATATTCCATGCATTTTCTGTTAAGGTCGAGGACATAACAACTCAGGGTGAGCTGGAATATAATAGATATTGCCTGTATACTTGTCAGAGCAATGGAATACACAAGTGCAAGATGAATTCAGGAACCTACCTCATAACATTCAGAGTGGTATAGGCAATATCTTTGTTCTGTAAACGCTAATGGTCCATTGTGTACAAAGGGTGATGTTACAGAAATTATCTTCTCGAACTTTGGTAGAACACTCATCAAATTGGTTGCATACTACTCTTAATCATATGGAAAGTAAAATAATAAGATTTACATTGTTATGATACCAGCCCCCTCCTTTGTGAGAATTGCAAGAGCCCTAGTGAAAGGGGGGTCAATGACCCGAGAGAGAGAGCAAGAGAGAGAGAGAGACAGGCCGAATGGACACAGGAAATGGAAAGACAGCAATGTGCTGGATACCGCATTCCACTGGGACAAAAGCTGGAGACTGTGGCATTGTTCTCAGGAGACACCTGGGAACTGCAGACGTGCCAACTCGCAGGGACATTGTAAAGCCCTCGGGCAAAGTGGGCTGGTTGAGAGAGATTGCATCACCTGCAACCTGATTGACACCTGAGATCCCGTGAGGCAGTATAAAGAAGGATCTGAAAGAGGACGACCCTCAGACGCACCAAGGGGACACCAAGAAGCACGATACCGCTTCCCGTGGGAACGGGAAGCCATTTTGAAGTAAGCCACGTGCGTTAAATTCCGAATGCGGGGTTTGTGGCTAGAACCAACGGAAAACCGCTTTTATTTAACACCAGGAAAGCCAAATCCTCTGAGGCTGAGGATTTGATTCATAAAGACAACGGCAAGTGTCTCTTTTCCTGACAATCTCTCTCTCTCTCTCTCTCCAACACGTGAAACCAAAAGGGAAAAGCCTGCAGACTTCAGAGTGACTCTTTATATTTCCAATTGGACTCAGTATTATACCCTAGACAACGAAAGAGATTATTTCTAAGTGATTATTGATGTACCTGCGTTTTAGATTGAGTATTGACGCATGTTATCTGAATGTTTGTATTAACCTTAATTTTTGTGCCCCTTTATTAATAAAACTTTTGAAAATAGTACCATTGGACTTCAACTGACATATCTATCTTTGCTGGTAAGTGAAACCAGTTACTGGTTTCATAACAACATCAAGTTATCACATAGCAGTTTTCAGCAAAATTCAACTCTACACTCTATCGAGCTCAATGCATTACCTTCTATTCTATGCATTTTCTGTTAAGGATAGGACATAACAACTCATTGTGAGCTGGAATTGTATAGATATTGCCTGTATACTTCTCAGAGCCATGGAATACTCAAATGCAAGATGAATTCAGGAAGCTATCTCATAACATTTAGAGTGGTACAGGCAATATCTTTGTTTAGTTCTGTAAACGCTAATGGCCATTGTGTACAAAGGGTGATGTTACAGAAAGTATCTTCTCGAACTTTGGTAGAACACTCATAAAATTGGTTGCATACTACTCTAAATCATATGGAAAGTAAAATAATAAGCTTTACATCAAGTTAGCGCATAGCAGTTTTCAGCAAAATTCAGCTCTACACTCTATCGACCTCAATGCATTACCATCTATTCTATGCATTTTCTGTTAAGGATAGGACATAACAACTCATTGTGAGCTGGAATTGTATAGATATTGCCTGTATACTTGACAGAGCCATGGAATACTCATATGCAAGAAGAATTCAGAGACCTACCTCATAACATTCAGAGCGGTACAGGCAATAACTTTGTTTAGTTCTGTAAACGCTAATGTTCCATTGTGTACAAAACTTGATGTTACTGAAAGTATCTTCTAGCACATTGGTAGAACACTCATAAAATTGGTTCCATACTACTCTAAATCATACGGAAAGTAAAATAATAAGGCGTACATCAAGTTCTCACATAGCAGTTTTCAGCAAAATTCAACTCTACACTCTATCGACCTCAATGCATTACCTTCTATTCTATGCATTTTCTGTTAAGGATAGGACATAACAACTCATTGTGAGCTGGAATTGTATAGATATTGCCTGTATACTTGTCAGAGCCATGGAATACTCATATGCAAGACGAATTCAGAGACCTACCTCATAACATTCAGAGCGGTACAGGCAATATCTTTGTTTAGTTCTGTAAACGCTAATGTTCCATTGTGTACAAAAGGTGATGTTACAGAAAGTATCTTCTCGAACTTTGGTAGAACACTCATAAAATTGGTTGCATACTACTCTTAATCATATGGAAAGTAAAATAATAAGGTTTACATCAAGTTAGCGCATAGCAGTTTTCAGCAACATTCAACTCTACACTCTATCGAGCTCAATGCATTACCTTCTATTCTATGCATTTTCTGTTAAGGATAGGACATAACAACTCATTGTGAGTTGGAATTGTATAGATATTGCCTGTATACTTGTCAGAGCCATGGAATACTCATATGCAAGACGAATTCAGAGACCTACCTCATAACATTCAGAGCGGTACAGGCAATATCTTTGTTTAGTTCTGTAAACGCTAATGTTCCATTGTGTACAAAACGTGATGTTACTGAAAGTATCTTCCCGACCATTGGTAGAACCCTCAAAAAATTGCTTGCATACTACTCTAAATCTTATGGAAAGTAAAATAATAAGGCTTACATCAAGTTATCTCATAGCAGTTTTCAGCAAAATTCAACTCTACACTCTACTGAGCTGAAAGCATTACCTTATATTCCATGCATTTTCTGTTAAGGTCGAGGACATAACAACTCAGGGTGAGCTGGAATATTATAGATATTGCCTGTATACTTGTCAGAGCAATGGAATACACAAGTGCAAGATGAATTCAGGAACCTACCTCATAACATTCAGAGTGGTATAAGCAATATCTTTGTTCTGTAAACGCTAATGGTCCATTGTGTACAAAGGGTGATGTTACAGAAATTATCTTCTCGAACTTTGGTAGAACACTCATCAAATTGGTTGCATACTACTCTTAATCATATGGAAAGTAAAATAATAAGATTTACATCAAGTTATCACATAGCAGTTTTCAGCAAAATTCAACTCTACACTCTATCGAGCTCAATGCATTACCTTCTATTCTATGCATTTTCTGTTAAGGATAGGACATAACAACTCATTGTGAGCTGGAATTGTATAGATATTGCCTGTATACTTGTCAGAGCCATGGAATACTCATATGCAAGACGAATTCAGAGACCTACCTCATAACATTCAGAGCGATACAGGCAATATCTTTGTTTAGTTCTGTAAACGCTAATGTTCCATTGTGTACAAAACGTGATGTTACTGAAAGTATCTTCCCGACCATTGGTAGAACACTCAAAAAATTGCTTGCATACTACTCTAAATCTTATGGAAAGTAAAATAATAAGGCTTACATCAAGTTATCTCATAGCAGTTTTCAGCAAAATTCAACTCTACACTCTACTGAGCTGAAAGCATTACCTTATATTCCATGCATTTTCTGTTAAGGTCGAGGACATAACAACTCAGGGTGAGCTGGAATTTTATAGATATTGCCTGTATACTTGTCAGAGCAATGGAATACACAAGTGCAAGATGAATTCAGGAACCTACCTCATAACATTCAGAGTGGTATAGGCAATATCTTTGTTCTGTAAACGCTAATGGTCCATTGTGTACAAAGGGTGATGTTACAGAAATTATCTTCTCGAACTTTGGTAGAACACTCATCAAATTGGTTGCATACTACTCTTAATCATATGGAAAGTAAAATAATAAGATTTACATCAAGTTATCACATAGCAGTTTTCAGCAAAATTCAACTCTACACTCTATCGAGCTCAATGCATTACCTTCTATTCTATGCATTTTCTCTTAAGGATGTGGACATAAGAACTCATTGTGAGCTGGATTTGTATAGATATTGCCTGTATACTTCTGAGAGCCATGGAATACTCAAATGCAAGATGAATTCAGGAAGCTACCTCATAACATTTAGAGTGGTACAGGCAATATCTTTGTTTAGTTCTGTAAATGCTAATGTTAATTTGTGTACAAAAGGTGATGTTACAGAAAGTATCTTCTCGAACTTTGGTAGAACACTCATAAAATTGGTTGCATACTACTCTTAATCATATGGAAAGTAAAATAATAAGGTTTACATCAAGTTAGCGCATAGCAGTTTTCAGCAAAATTCAACTCTACACTCTACTGAGCTGAAAGCATTACCTTATATTCCATGCATTTTCTGTTAAGGTCGAGGACATAACAACTCAGGGTGAGCTGGAATTTTATAGATATTGCCTGTATACCTGTCAGAGCAATGGAATACACAAGTGCAAGATGAATTCAGGAACCTACCTCATAACATTCAGAGTGGTATAGGCAATATCTTTGTTCTGTAAACGCTAATGGTCCATTGTGTACAAAGGGTGATGTTACAGAAATTATCTTCTCGAACTTTGGTAGAACACTCATCAAATTGGTTGCATACTACTCTTAATCATATGGAAAGTAAAATAATAAGATTTACATCAAGTTATCACATAGCAGTTTTCAGCAAAATTCAACTCTACACTCTATCGAGCTCAATGCATTACCTTCTATTCTATGCATTTTCTCTTAAGGATGTGGACATAAGAACTCATTGTGAGCTGGATTTGTATAGATATTGCCTGTATACTTCTGAGAGCCATGGAATACTCAAATGCAAGATGAATTCAGGAAGCTACCTCATAACATTTAGAGTGGTACAGGCAATATCTTTGTTTAGTTCTGTAAATGCTAATGTTAATTTGTGTACAAAAGGTGATGTTACAGAAAGTATCTTCTCGAACTTTGGTAGAACACTCATAAAATTGGTTGCATACTACTCTTAATCATATGGAAAGTAAAATAATAAGGTTTACATCAAGTTAGCGCATAGCAGTTTTCAGCAAAATTCAACTCTACACTCTACTGAGCTGAAAGCATTACCTTATATTCCATGCATTTTCTGTTAAGGTCGAGGACATAACAACTCAGGGTGAGCTGGAATTTTATAGATATTGCCTGTATACCTGTCAGAGCAATGGAATACACAAGTGCAAGATGAATTCAGGAACCTACCTCATAACATTCAGAGTGGTATAGGCAATATGTTTGTTCTGTAAACGCTAATGGTCCATTGTGTACAAAAGGTGATGTTACAGAAATTATCTTCTCGAACTTTGGTAGAACACTCATAAAATTGGTTGCATACTACTCTAAATCATATGGAAAGTAAAATAATAAGCTTTACATCAAGTTAGCGCATAGCAGTTTTCAGCAAAATTCAGCTCTACACTCTATCGACCTCAATGCATTACCATCTATTCTATGCATTTTCTGTTAAGGATAGGACATAACAACTCATTGTGAGCTGGAATTGTATAGATATTGCCTGTATACTTGACAGAGCCATGGAATACTCATATGCAAGAAGAATTCAGAGACCTACCTCATAACATTCAGAGCGGTACAGGCAATAACTTTGTTTAGTTCTGTAAACGCTAATGTTCCATTGTGTACAAAACTTGATGTTACTGAAAGTATCTTCTTGCACATTGGTAGAACACTCATAAAATTGGTTCCATACTACTCTAAATCATACGGAAAGTAAAATAATAAGGCTTACATCAAGTTCTCACATAGCAGTTTTCAGCAAAATTCAACTCTACACTCTATCGAGCTCAATGCATTACCTTCTATTCTATGCATTTTCTGTTAAGGATAGGACATAACAACTCATTGTGAGCTGGAATTGTATAGATATTGCCTGTATACTTGTCAGAGCCATGGAATACTCATATGCAAGACGAATTCAGAGACCTACCTCATAACATTCAGAGCGGTACAGGCAATATCTTTGTTTAGTTCTGTAAACGCTAATGTTCCATTGTGTACAAAACGTGATGTTACTGAAAGTATCTTCCCGACCATTGGTAGAACACTCAAAAAATTGCTTGCATACTACTCTAAATCTTATGGAAAGTAAAATAATAAGGCTTACATCAAGTTATCTCATAGCAGTTTTCAGCAAAATTCAACTCTACACTCTACTGAGCTGAAAGCATTACCTTATATTCCATGCATTTTCTGTTAAGGCCGAGGACATAACAACTCAGGGTGAGCTGGAATATTATAGATATTGCCTGTATACTTGTCAGAGCAATGGAATACACAAGTGCAAGATGAATTCAGGAACCTACCTCATAACATTCAGAGTGGTATAGGCAATATCTTTGTTCTGTAAACGCTAATGGTCCATTGTGTACAAAGGGTGATGTTACAGAAATTATCTTCTCGAACTTTGGTAGAACACTCATCAAATTGGTTGCATACTACTCTTAATCATATGGAAAGTAAAATAATAAGATTTACATCAAGTTATCACATAGCAGTTTTCAGCAAAATTCAACTCTACACTCTATCGAGCTCAATGCATTACCTTCTATTCTATGCATTTTCTCTTAAGGATGTGGACATAAGAACTCATTGTGAGCTGGATTTGTATAGATATTGCCTGTATACTTCTGAGAGCCATGGAATACTCAAATGCAAGATGAATTCAGGAAGCTACTTCATAACATTTAGAGTGGTACAGGCAATATCTTTGTTTAGTTCTGTAAATGCTAATGTTAATTTGTGTACAAAAGGTGATGTTACAGAAAGTATCTTCTCGAACTTTGGTAGAACACTCATAAAATTGGTTGCATACTACTCTTAATCATATGGAAAGTAAAATAATAAGGTTTACATCAAGTTAGCGCATAGCAGTTTTCAGCAAAATTCAACTCTACACTCTACTGAGCTGAAAGCATTACCTTATATTCCATGCATTTTCTGTTAAGGTCGAGGACATAACAACTCAGGGTGAGCTGGAATTTTATAGATATTGCCTGTATACCTGTCAGAGCAATGGAATACACAAGTGCAAGATGAATTCAGGAACCTACCTCATAACATTCAGAGTGGTATAGGCAATATCTTTGTTCTGTAAACGCTAATGGTCCATTGTGTACAAAAGGTGATGTTACAGAAATTATCTTCTCGAACTTTGGTAGAACACTCATCAAATTGGTTGCATACTACTCTTAATCATATGGAAAGTAAAATAATAAGGTTTACATCAAGTTATCACATAGCAGTTTTCAGCAAAATTCAACTCTACACTCTATCGAGCTCAATGCATTACCTTCTATTCTATGCATTTTCTCTTAAGGATGTGGACATAACAACTCATTGTGAGCTGGATTTGTATAGATATTGCCTGTATACTTCTGAGAGCCATGGAATACTCAAATGCAAGATGAATTCAGGAAGCTACCTCATAACATTTAGAGTGGTACAGGCAATATCTTTGTATAGTTCTGTAAATGCTAATGTTAATTTGTGTACAAAAGGTGATGTTACAGAAAGTATCTTCTCGAACTTTGGTAGAACACTCATAAAATTGGTTGCATACTACTCTTAATCATATGGAAAGTAAAATAATAAGGTTTACATCAAGTTATCACATAGCAGTTTTCAGCAAAATTCAACTCCGCACTCTATCGAGCTCAATGCATTACCTTCTATTCTATGCATTTTCTCTTAGGAATGTGGACATAACAACTCATTGTGAGCTGGAATTGTATAGATATTGCCTGTATACTTCTCAGAGCCATTGAATACCCAAATGCAAGATGAATTCAGGAACCTACCTCATAACATTCAGACTGGGATAGGCAATATCTTTGTTTGTTCTGTAAATGCTAATGTTCCATTGTGTACAAAAGGTGATGTTACAGAAAGTATCTCGAAAATTGGTAAAACACTCATAAAATTGGTTGCAGACTACTCTAAATCATATGGGAAGCAAAATAATAAGGTTTACATCAAGTTAGCGCATAGCAGTTTTCAGCAAAATTCAACTCTACACTCTATCGAGCTCAATGCATTACCTTCTATTCTATGCATTTTCTGTTAAGGATAGGACATAACAACTCATTGTGAGCTGGAATTGTATAGATATTGACTGTATACTTGTCAGAGCCATGGAATACTCATATGCAAGACGAATTCAGAGACCTACCTCATAACATTCAGAGCGGTACAGGCAATATCTTTGTTTAGTTCTGTAAACGCTAATGTTCCATTGTGTACAAAACGTGATGTTACTGAAAGTATCTTCCCGACCATTGGTAGAACACTCAAAAAATTGCTTGCATACTACTCTAAATCTTATGGAAAGTAAAATAATAAGGCTTACATCAAGTTATCTCATAGCAGTTTTCAGCAAAATTCAACTCTACTCTCTATCGAGCTCAATGCATTACCTTCTATTCTATGCATTTTCTCTTAAGGATGTGCACATAACAACTCATTGTGAGCTGGAATTGTATAGATATTGCCTGTATACTCGTCAAAGCCATGGAATACTCATATGCAAGACGAATTCAGAGACCTACCTCATAACATTCAGAGCGGTACAGGCAATATCTTTGTTTAGTTCTGTAAACGCTAATGTTCCATTGTGTACAAAACGTGATGTTACTGAAAGTATCTTCCCGACCATTGGTAGAACACTCAAAAAATTGGTTGCATACTACTTTAAATCTTATGGAAAGTAAAATAATAAGGCTTACATCAAGTTATCTCATAGCAGTTTTCAGCAAAATTCAACTTTACTCTCTATTGATCTCACAGCAATACCTTATATTCCATGCATTTTCAGTTAAGGATAGGACATAACAACTCAGGGTGAGCTGGAATTGCATAGATATTGCCTGTATACTTGTCAGAGCCATGGAATACTCAAAGGCAAGACCAATTCAGGAACCTATCTCATAACATTCAGAGTGGTACAGGCAATATCTTTGTTCAGTTCTGTAAATGCTAATGTTGCATTGTGTACAAAAGTTGATGTTACAGAAAGTATCTTCTCGAACATTGGTAGAACACTCATAAAACTGGTTGCATTCTGTTCTAAATCATATGGAAAGTAAAATAATAAGGTTTACATCAAGTTAGCACATAGCAGTTTTCAGCAAAATTCAACTCTACACTCTATCGAGCTCAATGCATTACCTTCTATTCTATCCATTTTCTATTAAGGATAGGACATAACAACTCATTGTGAGCTGGAATTGTATAGATATTGCCTGTATACTTGTCAGAGCCATGGAATACTCATATGCAAGACGAATTCAGAGACCTACCTCATAACATTCAGAGCGGTACAGGCAATATCTTTGTTTAGTTCTGTAAACGCTAATGTTCCATTGTGTACAAAACGTGATGCTACAGAAAGTATCTTCTCGAACATTGGTAGAACACTCATAAAACTGGTTGCATACTGTTCTAAATCATATGGAAAGTAAAATAATAATGTTTACATCAAGTTATCACATAGTAGTTTTCAGCAAAATTCAACTCTACCCTCTATTGATCTCAATGCAATACCTTATATACCATGCATTTTCAGTTAAGGACGAGGACATAACAACTCAAGTTGAGCTGGATTTGCATTGATATTGCCTGTATACTTGTCAGAGCCCTGGAATACTCAAAGGCAAGACGAATTCAGAGACCTACCTCATAACATTCAGAGCGGTACAGGCAATAACTTTGTTTAGTTCTGTAAACGCTAATGTTCCATTGTGTACAAAACTTGATGTTACTGAAAGTATCTTCTTGCACATTGGTAGAACACTCATAAAATTGTTTCCATACTACTCTAAATCATACGGAAAGTAAAATAATAAGGCTTACATCAAGTTCTCACATAGCAGTTTTCAGCAAAATTCAACTCTACACTCTATCGAGCTCAATGCATTACCTTCTATTCTATGCATTTTCTGTTAAGGATAGGACATAACAACTCATTGTGAGCTGGAATTGTATAGATATTGCCTGTATACTTGTCAGAGCCATGGAATACTCATATGCAAGACGAATTCAGAGACCTACCTCATAACATTCAGAGCGGTACAGGCAATATCTTTGTTTAGTTCTGTAAACGCTAATGTTCCATTGTGTACAAAACGTGATGTTACTGAAAGTATCTTCCCGACCATTGGTAGAACACTCAAAAAATTGCTTGCATACTACTCTAAATCTTATGGAAAGTAAAATAATAAGGCTTACATCAAGTTATCTCATAGCAGTTTTCAGCAAAATTCAACTCTACACTCTACTGAGCTGAAAGCATTACCTTATATTTCATGCATTTTCTGTTAAGCTCGAGGACATAACAACTCAGGGTGAGCTGGAATTTTATAGATATTGCCTGTATACTTGTCAGAGCAATGGAATACACAAGTGCAAGATGAATTCAGGAACCTACCTCATAACATTCAGAGTGGTATTGGCAATATCTTTGTTTAGTTCTGTAAATGCTAATGTTAATTTGTGTACAAAAGGTGATGTTACAGAAAGTATCTTCTCGAACATTGGTAGAACACTCATAAAACTGGTTGCATACTGTTCTAAATCATATGGAAAGTAAAATAATAAGGTTTACATCAAGTTATCACATAGCAGTTTTCAGCAAAATTCAACTCTACACTCTATCGAGCTCAATGCATTACCATCTATTCTATGCATTTTCTCTTAAGGATGTGGACATAACAACTCATTGTGAGCTGGATTTGTATAGATATTGCCTGTATACTTCTCAGAGCCATGGAATACCCAAATGCAAGATGAATTCAGGAAGCTACCTCATAACATTTAGAGTGGTACAGTCAATATCTTTGTTTAGTTCTGTAAATGCTAATGTTAATTTGTGTACAAAAGGTGATGTTACAGAAAGTATCTTCTCGAACTTTGGTAGAACACTCATAAAATTGGTTGCATACTACTCTTAATCATATGGAAAGTAAAATAATAAGGTTTACATCAAGTTATCACATAGCAGTTTTCAGCAAAATTCAACTCCGCACTCTATCGAGCTCAATGCATTACCTTCTATTCTATGCATTTTCTCTTAAGGATGTGGACATAACAACTCATTGTGAGCTGGAATTGTATAGATATTGCCTGTATACTTCTCAGAGCCATTGAATACTCAAATGCAAGATGAATTCAGGAACCTACCTCTAAACATTCAGACTGGGATAGGCAATATCTTTGTTTGTTCTGTAAATGCTAATGTTCCATTGTGTACAAAAGGTGATGTTACAGAAAGTATCTCGAAAATTAGTAAAACACTCATAAAATTGGTTGCAGACTACTCTAAATCATATGGGAAGCAAAATAATAAGGTTTACATCAAGTTAGCGCATAGCAGTTTTCAGCAAAATTCAACTCTACACTCTATCGAGCTCAATGCATTACCTTCTATTCTATGCATTTTCTGTTAAGGATAGGACATAACAACTCATTGTGAGCTGGAATTGTATAGATATTGACTGTATACTTGTCAGAGCCATTGAATACTCATATGCAAGACGAATTCAGAGACCTACCTCATAACATTCAGAGCGGTACAGGCAATATCTTTGTTTAGTTCTGTAAACGCTAATGTTCCATTGTGTACAAAACGTGATGTTACTGAAAGTATCTTCCCGACCATTGGTAGAACACTCAAAAAATTGCTTGCATACTACTCTAAATCTTATGGAAAGTAAAATAATAAGGCTTACATCAAGTTATCTCATAGCAGTTTTCAGCAAAATTCAACTCTACTCTCTATCGAGCTCAATGCATTACCTTCTATTCTATGCATTTTCTCTTAAGGATGTGCACATAACAACTCATTGTGAGCTGGAATTGTATAGATATTGCCTGTATACTCGTCAAAGCCATGGAATACTCATATGCAAGACGAATTCAGAGACCTACCTCATAACATTCAGAGCGGTACAGGCAATATCTTTGTTTAGTTCTGTAAACGCTAATGTTCCATTGTGTACAAAACGTGATGTTACTGAAAGTATCTTCCCGACCATTGGTAGAACACTCAAAAAATTGGTTGCATACTACTTTAAATCTTATGGAAAGTAAAATAATAAGGCTTACATCAAGTTATCTCATAGCAGTTTTCAGCAAAATTCAACTTTACTCTCTATTGATCTCACAGCAATACCTCATATTCCATGCATTTTCAGTTAAGGATAGGACATAACAACTCAGGGTGAGCTGGAATTGCATAGATATTGCCTGTATACTTGTCAGAGCTATGGAATACTCAAAGGCAAGACGAATTCAGGAACCTATCTCATAACATTCAGAGTGGTACAGGCAATATCTTTGTTCAGTTCTGTAAATGCTAATGTTGCATTGTGTACAAAAGTTGATGTTACAGAAAGTATCTTCTCGAACATTGGTAGAACACTCATAAAACTGGTTGCATTCTGTTCTAAATCATATGGAAAGTAAAATAATAAGGTTTACATCAAGTTAGCACATAGCAGTTTTCAGCAAAATTCAACTCTACACTCTATCGAGCTCAATGCATTACCTTCTATTCTATCCATTTTCTATTAAGGATAGGACATAACAACTCATTGTGAGCTGGAATTGTATAGATATTGCCTGTATACTTGTCAGAGCCATGGAATACTCATATGCAAGACGAATTCAGAGACCTACCTCATAACATTCAGAGCGGTACAGGCAATATCTTTGTTTAGTTCTGTAAACGCTAATGTTCCATTGTGTACAAAACGTGATGTTACTGAAAGTATCTTCCCGACCATTATTAGAACACTCAAAAAATTGCTTGCATACTACTCTAAATCTTATGGAAAGTAAAATAATAAGGCTTACATCAAGTTATCTCATAGCAGTTTTCAGCAAAATTCAACTCTACACTCTACTGAGCTGAAAGCATTACCTTATATTTCATGCATTTTCTGTTAAGCTCGAGGACATAACAACTCAGGGTGAGCTGGAATTTTATAGATATTGCCTGTATACTTGTCAGAGCAATGGAATACACAAGTGCAAGATGAATTCAGGAACCTACCTCATAACATTCAGAGTGGTATTGGCAATATCTTTGTTTAGTTCTGTAAATGCTAATGTTAATTTGTGTACAAAAGGTGATGTTACAGAAAGTATCTTCTCGAACTTTGGTAGAACACTCATAAAATTGGTTGCATACTACTCTTAATCATATGGAAAGTAAAATAATAAGGTTTACATCAAGTTATCACATAGCAGTTTTCAGCAAAATTCAACTCTACACTCTATCGAGCTCAATGCATTACCTTCTATTCTATGCATTTTCTGTTAAGGATAGGACATAACAACTCATTGTGAGCTGGAATTGTATAGATATTGACTGTATACTTGTCAGAGCCATGGAATACTCATATGCAAGACGAATTCAGAGACCTACCTCATAACATTCAGAGCGGTACAGGCAATATCTTTGTTTAGTTCTGTAAACGCTAATGTTCCATTGTGTACAAAACGTGATGTTACTGAAAGTATCTTCCCGACCATTGGTAGAACACTCAAAAAATTGCTTGCATACTACTCTAAATCTTATGGAAAGTAAAATAATAAGGCTTACATCAAGTTATCTCATAGCAGTTTTCAGCAAAATTCAACTCTACTCTCTATCGAGCTCAATGCATTACCTTCTATTCTATGCATTTTCTCTTAAGGATGTGCACATAACAACTCATTGTGAGCTGGAATTGTATAGATATTGCCTGTATACTCGTCAAAGCCATGGAATACTCATATGCAAGACGAATTCAGAGACCTACCTCATAACATTCAGAGCGGTACAGGCAATATCTTTGTTTAGTTCTGTAAACGCTAATGTTCCATTGTGTACAAAACGTGATGTTACTGAAAGTATCTTCCCGACCATTGGTAGAACACTCAAAAAATTGGTTGCATACTACTTTAAATCTTATGGAAAGTAAAATAATAAGGCTTACATCAAGTTATCTCATAGCAGTTTTCAGCAAAATTCAACTTTACTCTCTATTGATCTCACAGCAATACCTCATATTCCATGCATTTTCAGTTAAGGATAGGACATAACAACTCAGGGTGAGCTGGAATTGCATAGATATTGCCTGTATACTTGTCAGAGCTATGGAATACTCAAAGGCAAGACGAATTCAGGAACCTATCTCATAACATTCAGAGTGGTACAGGCAATATCTTTGTTCAGTTCTGTAAATGCTAATGTTGCATTGTGTACAAAAGTTGATGTTACAGAAAGTATCTTCTCGAACATTGGTAGAACACTCATAAAACTGGTTGCATTCTGTTCTAAATCATATGGAAAGTAAAATAATAAGGTTTACATCAAGTTAGCACATAGCAGTTTTCAGCAAAATTCAACTCTACACTCTATCGAGCTCAATGCATTACCTTCTATTCTATCCATTTTCTATTAAGGATAGGACATAACAACTCATTGTGAGCTGGAATTGTATAGATATTGCCTGTATACTTGTCAGAGCCATGGAATACTCATATGCAAGACGAATTCAGAGACCTACCTCATAACATTCAGAGCGGTACAGGCAATATCTTTGTTTAGTTCTGTAAACGCTAATGTTCCATTGTGTACAAAACGTGATGTTACTGAAAGTATCTTCCCGACCATTATTAGAACACTCAAAAAATTGCTTGCATACTACTCTAAATCTTATGGAAAGTAAAATAATAAGGCTTACATCAAGTTATCTCATAGCAGTTTTCAGCAAAATTCAACTCTACACTCTACTGAGCTGAAAGCATTACCTTATATTTCATGCATTTTCTGTTAAGCTCGAGGACATAACAACTCAGGGTGAGCTGGAATTTTATAGATATTGCCTGTATACTTGTCAGAGCAATGGAATACACAAGTGCAAGATGAATTCAGGAACCTACCTCATAACATTCAGAGTGGTATTGGCAATATCTTTGTTTAGTTCTGTAAATGCTAATGTTAATTTGTGTACAAAAGGTGATGTTACAGAAAGTATCTTCTCGAACTTTGGTAGAACACTCATAAAATTGGTTGCATACTACTCTTAATCATATGGAAAGTAAAATAATAAGGTTTACATCAAGTTATCACATAGCAGTTTTCAGCAAAATTCAACTCTACACTCTATCGAGCTCAATGCATTACCTTCTATTCTATGCATTTTCTGTTAAGGATAGGACATAACAACTCATTGTGAGCTGGAATTGTATAGATATTGACTGTATACTTGTCAGAGCCATGGAATACTCATATGCAAGACGAATTCAGAGACCTACCTCATAACATTCAGAGCGGTACAGGCAATATCTTTGTTTAGTTCTGTAAACGCTAATGTTCCATTGTGTACAAAACGTGATGTTACTGAAAGTATCTTCCCGACCATTGGTAGAACACTCAAAAAATTGCTTGCATACTACTCTAAATCTTATGGAAAGTAAAATAATAAGGCTTACATCAAGTTATCTCATAGCAGTTTTCAGCAAAATTCAACTCTACTCTCTATCGAGCTCAATGCATTACCTTCTATTCTATGCATTTTCTCTTAAGGATGTGCACATAACAACTCATTGTGAGCTGGAATTGTATAGATATTGCCTGTATACTCGTCAAAGCCATGGAATACTCATATGCAAGACGAATTCAGAGACCTACCTCATAACATTCAGAGCGGTACAGGCAATATCTTTGTTTAGTTCTGTAAACGCTAATGTTCCATTGTGTACAAAACGTGATGTTACTGAAAGTATCTTCCCGACCATTGGTAGAACACTCAAAAAATTGGTTGCATACTACTTTAAATCTTATGGAAAGTAAAATAATAAGGCTTACATCAAGTTATCTCATAGCAGTTTTCAGCAAAATTCAACTTTACTCTCTATTGATCTCACAGCAATACCTTATATTCCATGCATTTTCAGTTAAGGATAGGACATAACAACTCAGGGTGAGCTGGAATTGCATAGATATTGCCTGTATACTTGTCAGAGCCATGGAATACTCAAAGGCAAGACGAATTCAGGAACCTATCTCATAACATTCAGAGTGGTACAGGCAATATCTTTGTTCAGTTCTGTAAATGCTAATGTTGCATTGTGTACAAAAGTTGATGTTACAGAAAGTATCTTCTCGAACATTGGTAGAACACTCATAAAACTGGTTGCATTCTGTTCTAAATCATATGGAAAGTAAAATAATAAGGTTTACATCAAGTTAGCACATAGCAGTTTTCAGCAAAATTCAACTCTACACTCTATCGAGCTCAATGCATTACCTTCTATTCTATCCATTTTCTATTAAGGATAGGACATAACAACTCATTGTGAGCTGGAATTGTATAGATATTGCCTGTATACTTGTCAGAGCCATGGAATACTCATATGCAAGACGAATTCAGAGACCTACCTCATAACATTCAGAGCGGTACAGGCAATATCTTTGTTTAGTTCTGTAAACGCTAATGTTCCATTGTGTACAAAACGTGATGCTACAGAAAGTATCTTCTCGAACATTGGTAGAACACTCATAAAACTGGTTGCATACTGTTCTAAATCATATGGAAAGTAAAATAATAATGTTTACATCAAGTTATCACATAGTAGTTTTCAGCAAAATTCAACTCTACCCTCTATTGATCTCAATGCAATACCTTATATACCATGCATTTTCAGTTAAGGACGAGGACATAACAACTCAAGTTGAGCTGGATTTGCATTGATATTGCCTGTATACTTGTCAGAGCCCTGGAATACTCAAAGGCAAGACGAATTCAGAGACCTACCTCATAACATTCAGAGCGGTACAGGCAATAACTTTGTTTAGTTCTGTAAACGCTAATGTTCCATTGTGTACAAAACTTGATGTTACTGAAAGTATCTTCTTGCACATTGGTAGAACACTCATAAAATTGGTTCCATACTACTCTAAATCATACGGAAAGTAAAATAATAAGGCTTACATCAAGTTCTCACATAGCAGTTTTCAGCAAAATTCAACTCTACACTCTATCGAGCTCAATGCATTACCTTCTATTCTATGCATTTTCTCTTAAGGATAGGACATAACAACTCATTGTGAGCTGGAATTGTATAGATATTGCCTGTATACTTGTCAGAGCCATGGAATACTCATATGCAAGACGAATTCAGAGACCTACCTCATAACATTCAGAGCGGTACAGGCAATATCTTTGTTTAGTTCTGTAAACGCTAATGTTCCATTGTGTACAAAACGTGATGTTACTGAAAGTATCTT
The DNA here is from genome assembly GCF_048418815.1 of Hemitrygon akajei. Lineage (NCBI taxonomy): Eukaryota > Metazoa > Chordata > Chondrichthyes > Myliobatiformes > Dasyatidae > Hemitrygon > Hemitrygon akajei. The sequence continues at coordinate 92,681,296 of NC_133136.1, read as the reverse complement.
CCCGACCATTGGTAGAACACTCAAAAAATTGCTTGCATACTACTCTAAATCTTATGGAAAGTAAAATAATAAGGCTTACATCAAGTTATCTCATAGCAGTTTTCAGCAAAATTCAACTCTACACTCTACTGAGCTGAAAGCATTACCTTATATTTCATGCATTTTCTGTTAAGCTCGAGGACATAACAACTCAGGGTGAGCTGGAATTTTATAGATATTGCCTGTATACTTGTCAGAGCAATGGAATACACAAGTGCAAGATGAATTCAGGAACCTACCTCATAACATTCAGAGTGGTATTGGCAATATCTTTGTTTAGTTCTGTAAAAGCTAATGTTAATTTGTGTACAAAAGGTGATGTTACAGAAAGTATCTTCTCGAACTTTGGTAGAACACTCATAAAATTGGTTGCATACTACTCTTAATCATATGGAAAGTAAAATAATAAGGTTTACATCAAGTTATCACATAGCAGTTTTCAGCAAAATTCAACTCCGCACTCTATCGAGCTCAATGCATTACCTTCTATTCTATGCATTTTCTGTTAAGGATAGGACATAACAACTCATTGTGAGCTGGAATTGTATAGATATTGCCTGTATACTTCTCAGAGCCATGGAATACTCATATGCAAGACGAATTCAGAGACCTACCTCTTAACATTCAGAGCGGTACAGGCAATATCTTTGTTTAGTTCTGTAAACGCTAATGTTCCATTGTGTACAAAACGTGATGTTACTGAAAGTATCTTCCCGACCATTGGTAGAACACTCAGAAAATTGCTTGCATACTACTCTAAATCTTATGGAAAGTAAAATAATAAGGCTTACATCAAGTTATCTCATAGCAGTTTTCAGCAAAATTCAACTCTACACTCTACTGAGCTGAAAGCATTACCTTATATTCCATGCATTTTCTGTTAAGGACGAGGACATAACAACTCAGGGTGAGCTGGAATTGTATAGATATTGCCTGTATACTTCTAAGAGCCATAGAATACGCAAATACAAGATGAATTCATTAACCTACCTCATAACATTCAGAGTGGTGCAGGCAATATCTTTGTTTAGTTCTGTAAACGCTAATGGTCCATTGTTTACAAAGGGTGATGTTACAGAAAGTATCCTCTCGAACTTTGGCAGAACACTCATAAAATTGGTTGCATACTACTCTTAATCATATGGAAAGTAAAATAATAATGTTTACATCAAGTTATCACATAGTAGTTTTCAGCAAAATTCAACTCTACCCTCTATTGATCTCAATGCAATACCTTATATACCATGCATTTTCAGTTAAGGACGAGGACATAACAACTCAAGTTGAGCTGGTTTTGCATTGATATTGCCTGTATACTTGTCAGAGCCATGGAATACTCAAAGGCAAGACGAATTCAGGAACCTACCTCATAACATTCAGAGTGGTATTGGCAATATCTTTGCTTGTTCTGAAAAAGCTAATGATCCATTGTGTGCAAAAGGTGATGTTACAGAAAGTATCTTCTCGAACTTTGGTAGAACACTCATAAAATTGGTTGCATACTACTCTAAATCATATGGAAAGTAAAATAATAAGCTTTACATCAAGTTAGCGCATAGCAGTTTTCAGCAAAATTCAGCACTACACTCTATCGACCTCAATGCATTACCATCTATTCTATGCATTTTCTGTTAAGGATAGGACATAACAACTCATTGTGAGCTGGAATTGTATAGATATTGCCTGTATACCTGACAGAGCAATGGAATACTCATATGCAAGACGAATTCAGAGACCTACCTCATAACATTCAGAGCGGTACAGGCAATAACTTTGTTTAGTTCTGTAAACGCTAATGTTCCATTGTGTACAAAACTTGATGTTACTGAAAGTATCTTCTTGCACATTGGTAGAACACTCATAAAATTGGTTCCATACTACTCTAAATCATACGGAAAGTAAAATAATAAGGCTTACATCAAGTTATCTCATAGCAGTTTTCAGCAAAATTCAACTCTACACTCTACTGAGCTGAAAGCATTACCTTATATTCCATGCATTTTCTGTTAAGGTCGAGGACATAACAACTCAGGGTGAGCTGGAATTTTATAGATATTGCCTGTATACTTGTCAGAGCAATGGAATACACAAGTGCAAGATGAATTCAGGAACCTACCTCATAACATTCAGAGTGGTATAGGCAATATCTTTGTTCTGTAAACGCTAATGGTCCATTGTGTACAAAGGGTGATGTTACAGAAATTATCTTCTCGAACTTTGGTAGAACACTCATCAAATTGGTTGCATACTACTCTTAATCATATGGAAAGTAAAATAATAAGGTTTACATCAAGTTATCACATAGCAGTTTTCAGCAAAATTCAACTCTACACTCTATCGAGCTCAATGCATTACCTTCTATTCTATGCATTTTCTCTTAAGGATGTGGACATAACAACTCATTGTGAGCTGGATTTGTATAGATATTGCCTGTATACTTCTCAGAGCCATGGAATACTCAAATGCAAGATGAATTCAGGAAGCTACCTCATAACATTTAGAGTGGTACAGGCAATATCTTTGTTTAGTTCTGTAAATGCTAATGTTAATTTGTGTACAAAGGTGATGTTACAGAAAGTATCTTCTCAAACTTTGGTAGAACACTCATAAAATTGGTTGCATACTACTCTTAATCATATGGAAAGTAAAATAATAAGGTTTACATCAAGTTAGCGCATAGCAGTTTTCAGCAAAATTCAACTCTACACTCTATCGAGCTCAATGCATTACCTTCTATTCTATGCATTTTCTGTTAAGGATAGGACATAACAACTCATTGTGAGCTGGAATTGTATAGATATTGCCTGTATACTTGTCAGAGCCATGGAATACTCATATGCAAGACGAATTCAGAGACCTACCTCATAACATTCAGAGCGGTACAGGCAATATCTTTGTTTAGTTCTGTAAACGCTAATGTTCCATTGTGTACAAAACGTGATGTTACTGAAAGTATCTTCCCGACCATTGGTAGAACACTCAAAAAATTGCTTGCATACTACTCTAAATCTTATGGAAAGTAAAATAATAAGGCTTACATCAAGTTATCTCTTAGCAGTTTTCAGCAAAATTCAACTCTACACTCTACTGAGCTGAAAGCATTACCTTATATTCCATGCATTTTCTGTTAAGGTCGAGGACATAACAACTCAGGGTGAGCTGGAATTTTATAGATATTGCCTGTATACTTGTCAGAGCAATGGAATACACAAGTGCAAGATGAATTCAGGAACCTACCTCATAACATTCAGAGTGGTATAGGCAATATCTTTGTTCTGTAAACGCTAATGGTCCATTGTGTACAAAGGGTGATGTTACAGAAATTATCTTCTCGAACTTTGGTAGAACACTCATCAAATTGGTTGCATATTACTCTTAATCATATGGAAAGTAAAATAATAAGGTTTACATCAACTTATCACATAGCAGTTTTCAGCAAAATTCAACTCTACACTCTATCGAGCTCAATGCATTACCATCTATTCTATGCTTTTTCTGTTAAGGATAGGACATAACAACTCATTGTGAGCTGGAATTGTATAGATATTGCCTGTATACTTCTCAGAGCCATGGAATACTCAAATGCAAGATGAATTCAGGAACCTACCTCATAACATTCAGACTGGGATAGGCAATATCTTTGTTTGTTCTGTAAATGCTAATGTTCCATTGTGTACAAAAGGTGATGTTACAGAAAGTATCTCGAAAATTGGTAAAACACTCATAAAATTGGTTGCAGACTACTCTAAATCATATGGTAAGCAAAATAATAAGGTTTACATCAAGTTAGCGCATAGCAGTTGTCAGCAAAATTCAACTCTACACTCTATCGAGCTCAATGCATTACCTTCTATTCTATGCATTTTCTGTTAAGGATAGGACATAACAACTCATTGTGAGCTGGAATTGTATAGATATTGCCTGTATACTTGTCAGAGCCATGGAATACTCATATGCAAGACGAATTCAGAGACCTACCTCATAACATTCAGAGCGGTACAGGCAATATCTTTGTTTAGTTCTGTAAACGCTAATGTTCCATTGTGTACAAAACGTGATGTTACTGAAAGTATCTTCCCGACCATTGGTAGAACACTCAAAAAATTGGTTGCATACTACTCTAAATCTTATGGAAAGTAAAATAATAAGGCTTACATCAAGTTATCTCATAGCAGTTTTCAGCAAAATTCAACTCTACTCTCTATCGAGCTCAATGCATTACCTTCTATTCTATGCATTTTCTCTTAAGGATGTGCACATAACAACTCATTGTGAGCTGGAATTGTATAGATATTGCCTGTATACTCGTCAAAGCCATGGAATACTCATATGCAAGACGAATTCAGAGACCTACATCATAACATTCAGAGCGGTACAGGCAATATCTTTGTTTAGTTCTGTAAACGCTAATGTTCCATTGTGTACAGAACGTGATGTTTCTGAAAGTATCTTCCCGACCATTGGTAGAACACTCAAAAAATTGGTTGCATACTACATTAAATCTTATGGAAAGTAAAATAATAAGGCTTACATCAAGTTATCTCATAGCAGTTTTCAGCAAAATTCAACTTTACTCTCTATTGATCTCACAGCAATACCTTATATTCCATGCATTTTCAGTTAAGGATAGGACATAACAACTCAGGGTGAGCTGGAATTGCATAGATATTGCCTGTATACTTGTCAGAGCCATGGAATACTCAAAGGCAAGACGAATTCAGGAACCTATCTCATAACATTCAGAGTGGTACAGGCAATATCTTTGTTTAGTTCTGTAAATGCTAATGTTGCATTGTGTACAAAAGTTGATGTTACAGAAAGTATCTTCTCGAACATTGGTAGAACACTCATAAAACTGGTTGCATACTGTTCTAAATCATATGGAAAGTAAAATAATAAGGTTTACATCAAGTTAGCACATAGCAGTTTTCAGCAAAATTCAACTCTACACTCTATCGAGCTCAATGCATTACCTTCTATTCTATGCATTTTCTCTTAAGGATAGGACATAACAACTCATTGTGAGCTGGAATTGTATAGATATTGCCTGTATACTTGTCAGAGCCATGGAATACTCATATGCAAGACGAATTCAGAGACCTACCTCATAACATTCAGAGCGGTACAGGCAATATCTTTGTTTAGTTCTGTAAACGCTAATGTTCCATTGTGTACAAAACGTGATGTTACTGAAAGTATCTTCCCGACCATTGGTAGAACACTCAAAAAATTGCTTGCATACTACTCTAAATCTTATGGAAAGTAAAATAATAAGGCTTACATCAAGTTATCTCATAGCAGTTTTCAGCAAAATTCAACTCTACACTCTACTGAGCTGAAAGCATTACCTTATATTTCATGCATTTTCTGTTAAGCTCGAGGACATAACAACTCAGGGTGAGCTGGAATTTTATAGATATTGCCTGTATACTTGTCAGAGCAATGGAATACACAAGTGCAAGATGAATTCAGGAACCTACCTCATAACATTCAGAGTGGTATTGGCAATATCTTTGTTTAGTTCTGTAAAAGCTAATGTTAATTTGTGTACAAAAGGTGATGTTACAGAAAGTATCTTCTCGAACTTTGGTAGAACACTCATAAAATTGGTTGCATACTACTCTTAATCATATGGAAAGTAAAATAATAAGGTTTACATCAAGTTATCACATAGCAGTTTTCAGCAAAATTCAACTCCGCACTCTATCGAGCTCAATGCATTACCTTCTATTCTATGCATTTTCTGTTAAGGATAGGACATAACAACTCATTGTGAGCTGGAATTGTATAGATATTGCCTGTATACTTCTCAGAGCCATGGAATACTCATATGCAAGACGAATTCAGAGACCTACCTCTTAACATTCAGAGCGGTACAGGCAATATCTTTGTTTAGTTCTGTAAACGCTAATGTTCCATTGTGTACAAAACGTGATGTTACTGAAAGTATCTTCCCGACCATTGGTAGAACACTCAGAAAATTGCTTGCATACTACTCTAAATCTTATGGAAAGTAAAATAATAAGGCTTACATCAAGTTATCTCATAGCAGTTTTCAGCAAAATTCAACTCTACACTCTACTGAGCTGAAAGCATTACCTTATATTCCATGCATTTTCTGTTAAGGACGAGGACATAACAACTCAGGGTGAGCTGGAATTGTATAGATATTGCCTGTATACTTCTCAGAGCCATAGAATACGCAAATACAAGATGAATTCAGGAACCTACCTCATAACATTCAGAGTGGTGCAGGCAATATCTTTGTTTAGTTCTGTAAACGCTAATGGTCCATTGTGTACAAAGGGTGATGTTACAGAAAGTATCCTCTCGAACTTTGGCAGAACACTCATAAAATTGGTTGCATACTACTCTTAATCATATGGAAAGTAAAATAATAATGTTTACATCAAGTTATCACATAGTAGTTTTCAGCAAAATTCAACTCTACCCTCTATTGATCTCAATGCAATACCTTATATACCATGCATTTTCAGTTAAGGACGAGGACATAACAACTCAAGTTGAGCTGGTTTTGCATTGATATTGCCTGTATACTTGTCAGAGCCATGGAATACTCAAAGGCAAGACGAATTCAGGAACCTACCTCATAACATTCAGAGTGGTATTGGCAATATCTTTGCTTGTTCTGAAAAAGCTAATGATCCATTGTGTGCAAAAGGTGATGTTACAGAAAGTATCTTCTCGAACTTTGGTAGAACACTCATAAAATTGGTTGCATACTACTCTAAATCATATGGAAAGTAAAATAATAAGCTTTACATCAAGTTAGCGCATAGCAGTTTTCAGCAAAATTCAGCACTACACTCTATCGACCTCAATGCATTACCATCTATTCTATGCATTTTCTGTTAAGGATAGGACATAACAACTCATTGTGAGCTGGAATTGTATAGATATTGCCTGTATACCTGACAGAGCAATGGAATACTCATATGCAAGACGAATTCAGAGACCTACCTCATAACATTCAGAGCGGTACAGGCAATAACTTTGTTTAGTTCTGTAAACGCTAATGTTCCATTGTGTACAAAACTTGATGTTACTGAAAGTATCTTCTTGCACATTGGTAGAACACTCATAAAATTGGTTCCATACTACTCTAAATCATACGGAAAGTAAAATAATAAGGCTTACATCAAGTTATCTCATAGCAGTTTTCAGCAAAATTCAACTCTACACTCTACTGAGCTGAAAGCATTACCTTATATTCCATGCATTTTCTGTTAAGGTCGAGGACATAACAACTCAGGGTGAGCTGGAATTTTATAGATATTGCCTGTATACTTGTCAGAGCAATGGAATACACAAGTGCAAGATGAATTCAGGAACCTACCTCATAACATTCAGAGTGGTATAGGCAATATCTTTGTTCTGTAAACGCTAATGGTCCATTGTGTACAAAGGGTGATGTTACAGAAATTATCTTCTCGAACTTTGGTAGAACACTCATCAAATTGGTTGCATACTACTCTTAATCATATGGAAAGTAAAATAATAAGGTTTACATCAAGTTATCACATAGCAGTTTTCAGCAAAATTCAACTCTACACTCTATCGAGCTCAATGCATTATCTTCTATTCTATGCATTTTCTCTTAAGGATGTGGACATAACAACTCATTGTGAGCTGGATTTGTATAGATATTGCCTGTATACTTCTCAGAGCCATGGAATACTCAAATGCAAGATGAATTCAGGAAGCTACCTCATAACATTTAGAGTGGTACAGGCAATATCTTTGTTTAGTTCTGTAAATGCTAATGTTAATTTGTGTACAAAGGTGATGTTACAGAAAGTATCTTCTCAATCTTTGGTAGAACACTCATAAAATTGGTTGCATACTACTCTTAATCATATGGAAAGTAAAATAATAAGGTTTACATCAAGTTAGCGCATAGCAGTTTTCAGCAAAATTCAACTCTACACTCTATCGAGCTCAATGCATTACCTTCTATTCTATGCATTTTCTGTTAAGGATAGGACATAACAACTCATTGTGAGCTGGAATTGTATAGATATTGCCTGTATACTTGTCAGAGCCATGGAATACTCATATGCAAGACGAATTCAGAGACCTACCTCATAACATTCAGAGCGGTACAGGCAATATCTTTGTTTAGTTCTGTAAACGCTAATGTTCCATTGTGTACAAAACGTGATGTTACTGAAAGTATCTTCCCGACCATTGGTAGAACACTCAAAAAATTGCTTGCATACTACTCTAAATCTTATGGAAAGTAAAATAATAAGGCTTACATCAAGTTATCTCTTAGCAGTTTTCAGCAAAATTCAACTCTACACTCTACTGAGCTGAAAGCATTACCTTATATTCCATGCATTTTCTGTTAAGGTCGAGGACATAACAACTCAGGGTGAGCTGGAATTTTATAGATATTGCCTGTATACTTGTCAGAGCAATGGAATACACAAGTGCAAGATGAATTCAGGAACCTACCTCATAACATTCAGAGTGGTATAGGCAATATCTTTGTTCTGTAAACGCTAATGGTCCATTGTGTACAAAGGGTGATGTTACAGAAATTATCTTCTCGAACTTTGGTAGAACACTCATCAAATTGGTTGCATATTACTCTTAATCATATGGAAAGTAAAATAATAAGGTTTACATCAACTTATCACATAGCAGTTTTCAGCAAAATTCAACTCTACACTCTATCGAGCTCAATGCATTACCATCTATTCTATGCTTTTTCTGTTAAGGATAGGACATAACAACTCATTGTGAGCTGGAATTGTATAGATATTGCCTGTATACTTCTCAGAGCCATGGAATACTCAAATGCAAGATGAATTCAGGAACCTACCTCATAACATTCAGACTGGGATAGGCAATATCTTTGTTTGTTCTGTAAATGCTAATGTTCCATTGTGTACAAAAGGTGATGTTACAGAAAGTATCTCGAAAATTGGTAAAACACTCATAAAATTGGTTGCAGACTACTCTAAATCATATGGTAAGCAAAATAATAAGGTTTACATCAAGTTAGCGCATAGCAGTTGTCAGCAAAATTCAACTCTACACTCTATCGAGCTCAATGCATTACCTTCTATTCTATGCATTTTCTGTTAAGGATAGGACATAACAACTCATTGTGAGCTGGAATTGTATAGATATTGCCTGTATACTTGTCAGAGCCATGGAATACTCATATGCAAGACGAATTCAGAGACCTACCTCATAACATTCAGAGCGGTACAGGCAATATCTTTGTTTAGTTCTGTAAACGCTAATGTTCCATTGTGTACAAAACGTGATGTTACTGAAAGTATCTTCCCGACCATTGGTAGAACACTCAAAAAATTGGTTGCATACTACTCTAAATCTTATGGAAAGTAAAATAATAAGGCTTACATCAAGTTATCTCATAGCAGTTTTCAGCAAAATTCAACTCTACTCTCTATCGAGCTCAATGCATTACCTTCTATTCTATGCATTTTCTCTTAAGGATGTGCACATAACAACTCATTGTGAGCTGGAATTGTATAGATATTGCCTGTATACTCGTCAAAGCCATGGAATACTCATATGCAAGACGAATTCAGAGACCTACATCATAACATTCAGAGCGGTACAGGCAATATCTTTGTTTAGTTCTGTAAACGCTAATGTTCCATTGTGTACAGAACGTGATGTTTCTGAAAGTATCTTCCCGACCATTGGTAGAACACTCAAAAAATTGGTTGCATACTACATTAAATCTTATGGAAAGTAAAATAATAAGGCTTACATCAAGTTATCTCATAGCAGTTTTCAGCAAAATTCAACTTTACTCTCTATTGATCTCACAGCAATACCTTATATTCCATGCATTTTCAGTTAAGGATAGGACATAACAACTCAGGGTGAGCTGGAATTGCATAGATATTGCCTGTATACTTGTCAGAGCCATGGAATACTCAAAGGCAAGACGAATTCAGGAACCTATCTCATAACATTCAGAGTGGTACAGGCAATATCTTTGTTTAGTTCTGTAAATGCTAATGTTGCATTGTGTACAAAAGTTGATGTTACAGAAAGTATCTTCTCGAACATTGGTAGAACACTCATAAAACTGGTTGCATACTGTTCTAAATCATATGGAAAGTAAAATAATAAGGTTTACATCAAGTTAGCACATAGCAGTTTTCAGCAAAATTCAACTCTACACTCTATCGAGCTCAATGCATTACCTTCTATTCTATCCATTTTCTATTAAGGATAGGACATAACAACTCATTGTGAGCTGGAATTGTATAGATATTGCCTGTATACTTGTCAGAGCCATGGAATACTCATATGCAAGACGAATTCAGAGACCTACCTCATAACATTCAGAGCGGTACAGGCAATATCTTTGTTTAGTTCTGTAAACGCTAATGTTCCATTGTGTACAAAACGTGATGTTACAGAAAGTATCTTCTCGAACATTGGTAGAACACTCATAAAATTGGTTCCATACTACTCTAAATCATACGGAAAGTAAAATAATAAGGCTTACATCAAGTTCTCACATAGCAGTTTTCAGCAAAATTCAACTCTACCCTCTATTGATCTCAATGCAATACCTTATATACCATGCATTTTCAGTTAAGGACGAGGACATAACAACTCAAGTTGAGCTGGATTTGCATTGATATTGCCTGTATACTTGTCAGAGCCCTGGAATACTCAAAGGCAAGACGAATTCAGGAACCTATCTCATAACATTCAGAGTGGTACAGGCAATATCTTTGTTTAGTTCTGAAAAAGCTAATGATCCATTGTGTGCAAAAGGTGATGTTACAGAAAGTATCTTCTCGAACATTGGTAGAACACTCATAAAATTGGTTGCATACTACTCTAAATCATATGGAAAGTAAAATAATAAGCTTTACATCAAGTTAGCGCATAGCAGTTTTCAGCAAAATTCAGCTCTACACTCTATCGACCTCAATGCATTACCATCTATTCTATGCATTTTCTGTTAAGGATAGGACATAACAACTCATTGTGAGCTGGAATTGTATAGATATTGCCTGTATACTTGACAGAGCAATGGAATATTCATATGCAAGACGAATTCAGAGACCTACCTCATAACATTCAGAGCGGTACAGGCAATAACTTTGTTTAGTTCTGTAAACGCTAATGTTCCATTGTGTACAAAACTTGATGTTACTGAAAGTATCTTCTTGCACATTGGTAGAACACTCATAAAATTGGTTCCATACTACTCTAAATCATACGGAAAGTAAAATAATAAGGCTTACATCAAGTTATCTCATAGCAGTTTTCAGCAAAATTCAACTCTACACTCTACTGAGCTGAAAGCATTACCTTATATTCCATGCATTTTCTGTTAAGGTCGAGGACATAACAACTCAGGGTGAGCTGGAATTTTATAGATATTGCCTGTATACTTGTCAGAGCAATGGAATACACAAGTGCAAGATGAATTCAGGAACCTACCTCATAACATTCAGAGTGGTATAGGCAATATCTTTGTTCTGTAAACGCTAATGTTCCATTGTGTACAAAGGGTGATGTTACAGAAATTATCTTCTCGAACTTTGGTAGAACACTCATCAAATTGGTTGCATACTACTCTTAATCATAAGGAAAGTAAAATAATAAGGTTTACATCAAGTTATCACATAGCAGTTTTCAGCAAAATTCAACTCTACACTCTATCGAGCTCAATGCATTACCTTCTATTCTATGCATTTTCTCTTAAGGATGTGGACATAACAACTCATTGTGAGCTGGATTTGTATAGATATTGCCTGTATACTTCTCAGAGCCATGGAATACTCAAATGCAAGATGAATTCAGGAAGCTACCTCATAACATTTAGAGTGGTACAGGCAATATCTTTGTTTAGTTCTGTAAATGCTAATGTTAATTTGTGTACAAAGGTGATGTTACAGAAAGTATCTTCTCGAACTTTGGTAGAACACTCATAAAATTGGTTGCATACTACTCTTAATCATATGGAAAGTAAAATAATAAGGTTTACATCAACTTATCACATAGCAGTTTTCAGCAAAATTCAACTCTACACTCTATCGAGCTCAATGCATTACCATCTATTCTATGCTTTTTCTGTTAAGGATACGACATAACAACTCATTGTGAGCTGGAATTGTGTAGATATTGCCTGTATACTTGTCACAGCCATGGAATACTCAAATGCAAGACGAATTCAGGAACCAACCTTATAACATTCAGAGTGGTACAGGCAATATCTTTGTTTAGTTCTGTAAATGCTAATGTTAATTTGTGTACAAAAGGTGATGTTACAGAAAGTATCTTCTCGAACTTTGGTAGAACACTCATAAAATTGGTTGCATACTACTCTTAATCATATGGAAAGTAAAATAATAAGGTTTACATCAAGTTATCACATAGCAGTTTTCAGCAAAATTCAACTCCGCACTCTATCGAGCTCAATGCATTACCTTCTATTCTATGCATTTTCTCTTAAGGTTGTGGACATAACAACTCATTGTGAGCTGGAATTGTATAGATATTGCCTGTATACTTCTCAGAGCCATGGAATACTCAAATGCAAGATGAATTCAGGAACCTACCTCATAACATTCAGACTGGGATAGGCAATATCTTTGTTTGTTCTGTAAATGCTAATGTTCCATTGTGTACAAAAGGTGATGTTACAGAAAGTATCTCGAAAATTGGTAAAACACTCATAAAATTGGTTGCAGACTACTCTAAATCATATGGTAAGCAAAATAATAAGGTTTACATCAAGTTAGCGCATAGCAGTTGTCAGCAAAATTCAACTCTACACTCTATCGAGCTCAATGCATTACCTTCTATTCTATGCATTTTCTGTTAAGGATAGGACATAACAACTCATTGTGAGCTGGAATTGTATAGATATTGCCTGTATACTTGTCAGAGCCATGGAATACTCATATGCAAGACGAATTCAGAGACCTACCTCATAACATTCAGAGCGGTGCAGGCAATATCTTTGTTTAGTTCTGTAAACGCTAATGTTCCATTGTGTACAAAACGTGATGTTACTGAAAGTATCTTCCCGACCATTGGTAGAACACTCAAAAAATTGGTTGCATACTACTCTAAATCTTATGGAAAGTAAAATAATAAGGCTTACATCAAGTTATCTCATAGCAGTTTTCAGCAAAATTCAACTCTACTCTCTATCGAGCTCAATGCATTACCTTCTACTCTATGCATTTTCTCTTAAGGATGTGCACATAACAACTCATTGTGAGCTGGAATTGTATAGATATTGCCTGTATACTCGTCAAAGCCATGGAATACTCAAAGGCAAGACGAATTCAGGAACCTATCTCATAACATTCAGAGTGGTGCAGGCAATATCTTTGTTTAGTTCTGAAAAAGCTAATGATCCATTGTGTGCAAAAGGTGATGTTACAGAAAGTATCTTCTCGAACATTGGTAGAACACTCATAAAATTGGTTGCATACTACTCTTAATCATATGGAAAGTAAAATAATAAGGTTTACATCAAGTTATCACATAGCAGTTTTCAGCAAAATTCAACTCCGCACTCTATCGAGCTCAATGCATTACCTTCTATTCTATGCATTTTCTCTTAAGGTTGTGGACATAACAACTCATTGTGAGCTGGAATTGTATAGATATTGCCTGTATACTTCTCAGAGCCATGGAATACTCAAATGCAAGATGAATTCAGGAACCTACCTCATAACATTCAGACTGGGATAGGCAATATCTTTGTTTGTTCTGTAAATGCTAATGTTCCATTGTGTACAAAAGGTGATGTTACAGAAAGTATCTCGAAAATTGGTAAAACACTCATAAAATTGGTTGCAGACTACTCTAAATCATATGGTAAGCAAAATAATAAGGTTTACATCAAGTTAGCGCATAGCAGTTGTCAGCAAAATTCAACTCTACACTCTATCGAGCTCAATGCATTACCTTCTATTCTATGCATTTTCTGTTAAGGATAGGACATAACAACTCATTGTGAGCTGGAATTGTATAGATATTGCCTGTATACTTGTCAGAGCCATGGAATACTCATATGCAAGACGAATTCAGAGACCTACCTCATAACATTCAGAGCGGTGCAGGCAATATCTTTGTTTAGTTCTGTAAACGCTAATGTTCCATTGTGTACAAAACGTGATGTTACTGAAAGTATCTTCCCGACCATTGGTAGAACACTCAAAAAATTGGTTGCATACTACTCTAAATCTTATGGAAAGTAAAATAATAAGGCTTACATCAAGTTATCTCATAGCAGTTTTCAGCAAAATTCAACTCTACTCTCTATCGAGCTCAATGCATTACCTTCTATTCTATGCATTTTCTCTTAAGGATGTGCACATAACAACTCATTGTGAGCTGGAATTGTATAGATATTGCCTGTATACTCGTCAAAGCCATGGAATACTCAAAGGCAAGACGAATTCAGGAACCTATCTCATAACATTCAGAGTGGTGCAGGCAATATCTTTGTTTAGTTCTGAAAAAGCTAATGATCCATTGTGTGCAAAAGGTGATGTTACAGAAAGTATCTTCTCGAACATTGGTAGAACACTCATAAAATTGGTTCCATACTACTCTAAATCATACGGAAAGTAAAATAATAAGGCTTACATCAAGTTCTCACATAGCAGTTTTCAGCAAAATTCAACTCTACACTCTATCGAGCTCAATGCATTACCTTCTATTCTATGCATTTTCTGTTAAGGATAGGACATAACAACTCATTGTGAGCTGGAATTGTATAGATATTGCCTGTATACTTGTCAGAGCCATGGAATACTCATATGCAAGACGAATTCAGAGACCTACCTCATAACATTCAGAGCGGTACAGGCAATATCTTTGTTTAGTTCTGTAAACGCTAATGTGCCATTGTGTACAAAACGTGATGTTACTGAAAGTATCTTCCCGACCATTGGTAGAACACTCAAAAAATTGCTTGCATACTACTCTAAATCTTATGGAAAGTAAAATAATAAGGCTTACATCAAGTTATCTCATAGCAGTTTTCAGCAAAATTCAACTCTACACTCTACTGAGCATTACCTTATATTCCATGCATTTTCTGATAAGGCCGAGGACATAACAACTCAGGGTCAGCTGGAATATTATAGATATTGCCTGTATACTTGTCAGAGCAATGGAATACACAAGTGCAAGATGAATTCAGGAACCTACCTCATAACATTCAGAGTGGTATAGGCAATATCTTTGTTCTGTAAACGCTAATGGTCCATTGTGTACAAAGGGTGATGTTACAGAAATTATCTTCTCGAACTTTGGTAGAACACTCATCAAATTGGTTGCATATTACTCTTAATCATATGGAAAGTAAAATAATAAGGTTTACATCAAGTCATCAGATAGCAGTTTTCAGCAAAATTCAACTCTACACTCTATCGAGCTCAATGCATTACCTTCTATTCTATGCATTTTCTCTTAAGGATGTGGACATAACAACTCATTGTGAGCTGGATTTGTATAGATATTGCCTGTATACTTCTCAGAGCCATGGAATACTCAAATGCAAGATGAATTCAGGAAGCTACCTCATAACATTTAGAGTGGTACAGGCAATATCTTTGTTTAGTTCTGTAAATGCTAATGTTAATTTGTGTACAAAAGGTGATGTTACAGAAAGTATCTTCTCGAACTTTGGTAGAACACTCATAAAATTGGTTGCATACTGCTCTTAATCATATGGAAAGTAAAATAATAATGTTTACATCAAGTTATCACATAGTAGTTTTCAGCAAAATTCAACTCTACCCTCTATTGATCTCAATGCAATACCTTATATACCATGCATTTTCAGTTAAGGATAGGACATAACAACTCATTGTGAGCTGGAATTGTATAGATATTGCCTGTATACTTGTCAGAGCCATGGAATACTCATATGCAAGACGAATTCAGAGACCTACCTCATAACATTCAGAGCGGTACAGGCAATATCTTTGTTTAGTTCTGTAAACGCTAATGTTCCATTGTGTACAAAACGTGATGTTACTGAAAGTATCTTCCCGACCATTGGTAGAACACTCAAAAAATTGCTTGCATACTACTCTAAATCTTATGGAAAGTAAAATAATAAGGCTTACATCAAGTTATCTCATAGCAGTTTTCAGCAAAATTCAACTCTACACTCTACTGAGCTGAAAGCATTACCTTATATTCCATGCATTTTCTGTTAAGGTCGAGGACATAACAACTCAGGGTGAGCTGGAATATTATAGATATTGCCTGTATACTTGTCAGAGCAATGGAATACACAAGTGCAAGATGAATTCAGGAACCTACCTCATAACATTCAGAGTGGTATAGGCAATATCTTTGTTCTGTAAACGCTAATGGTCCATTGTGTACAAAGGGTGATGTTACAGAAATTATCTTCTCGAACTTTGGTAGAACACTCATCAAATTGGTTGCATACTACTCTTAATCATATGGAAAGTAAAATAATAAGATTTACATCAAGTTATCACATAGCAGTTTTCAACAAAATTCAACTCTACACTCTATCGAGCTCAATGCATTACCTTCTATTCTATGCATTTTCTGTTAAGGATAGGACATAACAACTCATTGTGAGCTGGAATTGTATAGATATTGCCTGTATACTTGTCAGAGCCATGGAATACTCATATGCAAGACGAATTCAGAGACCTACCTCATAACATTCAGAGCGGTACAGGCAATATCTTTGTTTAGTTCTGTAAACGCTAATGTTCCATTGTGTACAAAACGTGATGTTACTGAAAGTATCTTCCCGACCATTGGTAGAACACTCATAAAATTGGTTGCATACTACTCTTAATCATATGGAAAGTAAAATAATAAGGTTTACATCAAGTTAGCGCATAGCAGTTTTCAGCAAAATTCAACTCTACACTCTACTGAGCTGAAAGCATTACCTTATATTCCATGCATTTTCTGTTAAGGTCGAGGACATAACAACTCAGGGTGAGCTGGAATTTTATAGATATTGCCTGTATACCTGTCAGAGCAATGGAATACACAAGTGCAAGATGAATTCAGGAACCTACCTCATAACATTCAGAGTGGTATAGGCAATATCTTTGTTCTGTAAACGCTAATGGTCCATTGTGTACAAAAGGTGATGTTACAGAAATTATCTTCTCGAACTTTGGTAGAACACTCATCAAATTGGTTGCATACTACTCTTAATCATATGGAAAGTAAAATAATAAGGTTTACATCAAGTTATCACATAGCAGTTTTCAGCAAAATTCAACTCTACACTCTATCGAGCTCAATGCATTACCTTCTATTCTATGCATTTTCTCTTAAGGATGTGGACATAACAACTCATTGTGAGCTGGATTTGTATAGATATTGCCTGTATACTTCTCAGAGCCATGGAATACTCAAATGCAAGATGAATTCAGGAAGCTACCTCATAACATTTAGAGTGGTACAGGCAATATCTTTGTTTAGTTCTGTAAACGCTAATGGCCATTGTGTACAAAGGGTGATGTTACAGAAAGTATCTTCTCGAACTTTGGTAGAACACTCATAAAATTGGTTGCATACTACTCTTAATCATATGGAAAGTAAAATAATAATGTTTACATCAAGTTATCACATAGTAGTTTTCAGCAAAATTCAACTCTACCCTCTATTGATCTCAATGCAATACCTTATATACCATGCATTTTCAGTTAAGGATAGGACATAACAACTCATTGTGAGCTGGAATTGTATAGATATTGCCTGTATACTTGTCAGAGCCATGGAATACTCATATGCAAGACGAATTCAGAGACCTACCTCATAACATTCAGAGCGGTACAGGCAATATCTTTGTTTAGTTCTGTAAACGCTAATGTTCCATTGTGTACAAAACGTGATGTTACTGAAAGTATCTTCCCGACCATTGGTAGAACACTCAAAAAATTGCTTGCATACTACTCTAAATCTTATGGAAAGTAAAATAATAAGGCTTACATCAAGTTATCTCATAGCTGTTTTCAGCAAAATTCAACTCTACACTCTACTGAGCTGAAAGCATTACCTTATATTCCATGCATTTTCTGTTAAGGTCGAGGACATAACAACTCAGGGTGAGCTGGAATATTATAGATATTGCCTGTATACTTGTCAGAGCAATGGAATACACAAGTGCAAGATGAATTCAGGAACCTACCTCATAACATTCAGAGTGGTATAGGCAATATCTTTGTTCTGTAAACGCTAATGGTCCATTGTGTACAA
The DNA here is from genome assembly GCF_048418815.1 of Hemitrygon akajei. NCBI lineage: Eukaryota > Metazoa > Chordata > Chondrichthyes > Myliobatiformes > Dasyatidae > Hemitrygon > Hemitrygon akajei. The sequence goes on along the minus strand of NC_133136.1, from coordinate 92,662,993 downwards.
AGGGTGATGTTACAGAAATTATCTTCTCGAACTTTGGTAGAACACTCATCAAATTGGTTGCATACTACTCTTAATCATATGGAAAGTAAAATAATAAGATTTACATCAAGTTATCACATAGCAGTTTTCAGCAAAATTCAACTCTACACTCTATCGAGCTCAATGCATTACCTTCTATTCTATGCATTTTCTGTTAAGGATAGGACATAACAACTCATTGTGAGCTGGAATTGTATAGATATTGCCTGTATACTTGTCAGAGCCATTTAATACTCATATGCAAGACGAATTCAGAGACCTACCTCATAACATTCAGAGCGATACAGGCAGTATCTTTTTTCTGTAAACGCTAATGGTCCATTGTGTACAAAGGGTGATGTTACAGAAATTATCTTCTCGAACTTTGGTAGAACACTCATCAAATTGGTTGCATACTACTCTTAATCATATGGAAAGTAAAATAATAAGGTTTACATCAAGTCATCAGATAGCAGTTTTCAGCAAAATTCAACTCTACACACTATCGAGCTCAATGCATTACCTTCTGTTCTATGCATTTTCTCTTAAGGATGTGGACATAACAACTCATTGTGAGCTGGATTTGTATAGATATTGCCTGTATACTTCTCAGAGCCATGGAATACTCAAATGCAAGATGAATTCAGGAAGCTATCTCATAACATTTAGAGTGGTACAGGCAATATCTTTGTTTAGTTCTGTAAACGCTAATGGCCATTGTGTACAAAGGGTGATGTTACAGAAAGTATCTTCTCGAACTTTGGTAGAACACTCATAAAATTGGTTGCATACTACTCTTAATCATATGGAAAGTAAAATAATAATGTTTACATCAAGTTATCACATAGTAGTTTTCAGCAAAATTCAACTCTACCCTCTATTGATCTCAATGCAATACATTATATACCATGCATTTTCAGTTAAGGACGAGGACATAACAACTCAAGTTGAGCTGGATTTGCATTGATATTGCCTGTATACTAGTCAGAGCCCTGGAATACTCAAAGGCAAGACGAATTCAGGAACCTACCTCATAACTTTCAGAGTGGTATTGGCAATATCTTTGCTTGTTCTGAAAAAGCTAATGATCCATTGTGTGCAAAAGGTGATGTTACAGAAAGTATGTTCTCGAACATTGGTAGAACACTCATAAAATTGGTTGCATACTACTCTTAATCATATGGAAAGTAAAATAATAAGGTTTACATCAAGTTAGCGCATAGCAGTTTTCAGCAAAATTCAACTCTACACTCTATCGAGCTCAATGCATTACCTTCTATTCTATGCATTTTCTGTTAAGGATAGGACATAACAACTCATTTTGAGCTGGAATTGTATAGATATTGCCTGTATACTTGTCAGAGCCATGGAATACTCATATGCAAGACGAATTCAGAGACCTACCTCATAACATTCAGAGCGGTACAGGCAATAACTTTGTTTAGTTCTGTAAACGCTAATGTTCCATTGTGTACAAAACTTGATGTTACTGAAAGTATCTTCTTGCACATTGGTAGAACACTCATAAAATTGGTTCCATACTACTCTAAATCATACGGAAAGTAAAATAATAAGGCTTACATCAAGTTCTCACATAGCAGTTTTCAGCAAAATTCAACTCTACACTCTATCGAGCTCAATGCATTACCTTCTATTCTATGCATTTTCTGTTAAGGATAGGACATAACAACTCATTGTGAGCTGGAATTGTATAGATATTGCCTGTATACTTGTCAGAGCCATGGAATACTCATATGCAAGACGAATTCAGAGACCTACCTCATAACATTCAGAGCGGTACAGGCAATATCTTTGTTTAGTTCTGTAAACGCTAATGTTCCATTGTGTACAAAACGTGATGTTACTGAAAGTATCTTCCCGACCATTGGTAGAACACTCAAAAAATTGCTTGCATACTACTCTAAATCTTATGGAAAGTAAAATAATAAGGCTTACATCAAGTTATCTCATAGCTGTTTTCAGCAAAATTCAACTCTACACTCTACTGAGCTGAAAGCATTACCTTATATTCCATGCATTTTCTGTTAAGGTCGAGGACATAACAACTCAGGGTGAGCTGGAATATTATAGATATTGCCTGTATACTTGTCAGAGCAATGGAATACACAAGTGCAAGATGAATTCAGGAACCTACCTCATAACATTCAGAGTGGTATAGGCAATATCTTTGTTCTGTAAACGCTAATGGTCCATTGTGTACAAAGGGTGATGTTACAGAAATTATCTTCTCGAACTTTGGTAGAACACTCATCAAATTGGTTGCATACTACTCTTAATCATATGGAAAGTAAAATAATAAGATTTACATCAAGTTATCACATAGCAGTTTTCAGCAAAATTCAACTCTACACTCTATCGAGCTCAATGCATTACCTTCTATTCTATGCATTTTCTGTTAAGGATAGGACATAACAACTCATTGTGAGCTGGAATTGTATAGATATTGCCTGTATACTTGTCAGAGCCATTTAATACTCATATGCAAGACGAATTCAGAGACCTACCTCATAACATTCAGAGCGATACAGGCAATATCTTTGTTCTGTAAACGCTAATGGTCCATTGTGTACAAAGGGTGATGTTACAGAAATTATCTTCTCGAACTTTGGTAGAACACTCATCAAATTGGTTGCATACTACTCTTAATCATATGGAAAGTAAAATAATAAGGTTTACATCAAGTCATCAGATAGCAGTTTTCAGCAAAATTCAACTCTACACACTATCGAGCTCAATGCATTACCTTCTGTTCTATGCATTTTCTCTTAAGGATGTGGACATAACAACTCATTGTGAGCTGGATTTGTATAGATATTGCCTGTATACTTCTCAGAGCCATGGAATACTCAAATGCAAGATGAATTCAGGAAGCTATCTCATAACATTTAGAGTGGTACAGGCAATATCTTTGTTTAGTTCTGTAAACGCTAATGGCCATTGTGTACAAAGGGTGATGTTACAGAAAGTATCTTCTCGAACTTTGGTAGAACACTCATAAAATTGGTTGCATACTACTCTTAATCATATGGAAAGTAAAATAATAATGTTTACATCAAGTTATCACATAGTAGTTTTCAGCAAAATTCAACTCTACCCTCTATTGATCTCAATGCAATACATTATATACCATGCATTTTCAGTTAAGGACGAGGACATAACAACTCAAGTTGAGCTGGATTTGCATTGATATTGCCTGTATACTAGTCAGAGCCCTGGAATACTCAAAGGCAAGACGAATTCAGGAACCTACCTCATAACTTTCAGAGTGGTATTGGCAATATCTTTGCTTGTTCTGAAAAAGCTAATGATCCATTGTGTGCAAAAGGTGATGTTACAGAAAGTATGTTCTCGAACATTGGTAGAACACTCATAAAATTGGTTGCATACTACTCTTAATCATATGGAAAGTAAAATAATAAGGTTTACATCAAGTTAGCGCATAGCAGTTTTCAGCAAAATTCAACTCTACACTCTATCGAGCTCAATGCATTACCTTCTATTCTATGCATTTTCTGTTAAGGATAGGACATAACAACTCATTGTGAGCTGGAATTGTATAGATATTGCCTGTATACTTGTCAGAGCCATGGAATACTCATATGCAAGACGAATTCAGAGACCTACCTCATAACATTCAGAGCGGTACAGGCAATATCTTTGTTTAGTTCTGTAAACGCTAATGTTCCATTGTGTACAAAACGTGATGTTACTGAAAGTATCTTCCCGACCATTGGTAGAACACTCAAAAAATTGCTTGCATACTACTCTAAATCTTATGGAAAGTAAAATAATAAGGCTTACATCAAGTTATCTCATAGCAGTTTTCAGCAAAATTCAACTCTACACTCTACTGAGCTGAAAGCATTACCTTATATTCCATGCATTTTCTGTTAAGGACGAGGCCATAACAACTCAAGTTGAGCTGGATTTGCATTGATATTGCCTGTATACTAGTCAGAGCCCTGGAATACTCAAAGGCAAGACGAATTCAGGAACCTACCTCATAACTTTCAGAGTGGTATTGGCAATATCTTTGCTTGTTCTGAAAAAGCTAATGATCCATTGTGTGCAAAAGGTGATGTTACAGAAAGTATGTTCTCGACCATTGGTAGAACACTCATAAAATTGGTTGCATACTACTCTTAATCATATGGAAAGTAAAATAATAAGGTTTACATCAAGTTAGCGCATAGCAGTTTTCAGCAAAATTCAACTCTACACTCTATCGAGCTCAATGCATTACCTTCTATTCTATGCATTTTCTGTTAAGGATAGGACATAACAACTCATTGTGAGCTGGAATTGTATAGATATTGCCTGTATATTTGTCAGAGCCATGGAATACTCATATGCAAGACGAATTCAGAGACCTACCTCATAACATTCAGAGCGGTAGAGGCAATAACTTTGTTTTGTTCTGTAAACGCTAATGTTCCATTGTGTACAAAACTTGATGTTACTGAAAGTATCTTCTTGCACATTGGTAGAACACTCATAAAATTGGTTCCATACTACTCTAAATCATACGGAAAGTAAAATAATAAGGCTTACATCAAGTTCTCACATAGCAGTTTTCAGCAAAATTCAACTCTACACTCTATCGAGCTCAATGCATTACCTTCTATTCTATGCATTTTCTGTTAAGGATAGGACATAACAACTCATTGTGAGCTGGAATTGTATAGATATTGCCTGTATACTTGTCAGAGCCATGGAATACTCATATGCAAGACGAATTCAGAGACCTACCTCATAACATTCAGAGCGGTACAGGCAATATCTTTGTTTAGTTCTGTAAACGCTAATGTTCCATTGTGTACAAAACGTGATGTTACTGAAAGTATCTTCCCGACCATTGGTAGAACACTCAAAAAATTGCTTGCATACTACTCTAAATCTTATGGAAAGTAAAATAATAAGGCTTACATCAAGTTATCTCATAGCAGTTTTCAGCAAAATTCAACTCTACACTCTACTGAGCTGAAAGCATTACCTTATATTCCATGCATTTTCTGTTAAGGTCGAGGACATAACAACTCAGGGTGAGCTGGAATTTTATAGATATTGCCTGTATACTTGTCAGAGCAATGGAATACACAGGTGCAAGATGAATTCAGGAACCTACCTCATAACATTCAGAGTGGTATAGGCAATATCTTTGTTCTGTAAACGCTAATGGTCCATTGTGTACAAAGGGTGATGTTACAGAAATTATCTTCTCGAACTTTGGTAGAACACTCATCAAATTGGTTGCATACTACTCTTAATCATATGGAAAGTAAAATAATAAGGTTTACATCAAGTCATCAGATAGCAGTTTTCAGCAAAATTCAACTCTACACACTATCGAGCTCAATGCATTACCTTCTGTTCTATGCATTTTCTCTTAAGGATGTGGACATAACAACTCATTGTGAGCTGGATTTGTATAGATATTGCCTGTATACTTCTCAGAGCCATGGAATACTCAAATGCAAGATGAATTCAGGAAGCTATCTCATAACATTTAGAGTGGTACAGGCAATATCTTTGTTTAGTTCTGTAAACGCTAATGGCCATTGTGTACAAAGGGTGATGTTACAGAAAGTATCTTCTCGAACTTTGGTAGAACACTCATAAAATTGGTTGCATACTACTCTTAATCATATGGAAAGTAAAATAATAATGTTTACATCAAGTTATCACATAGTAGTTTTCAGCAAAATTCAACTCTACCCTCTATTGATCTCAATGCAATACATTATATACCATGCATTTTCAGTTAAGGACGAGGACATAACAACTCAAGTTGAGCTGGATTTGCATTGATATTGCCTGTATACTAGTCAGAGCCCTGGAATACTCAAAGGCAAGACGAATTCAGGAACCTACCTCATAACTTTCAGAGTGGTATTGGCAATATCTTTGCTTGTTCTGAAAAAGCTAATGATCCATTGTGTGCAAAAGGTGATGTTACAGAAAGTATGTTCTCGAACATTGGTAGAACACTCATAAAATTGGTTGCATACTACTCTTAATCATATGGAAAGTAAAATAATAAGGTTTACATCAAGTTAGCGCATAGCAGTTTTCAGCAAAATTCAACTCTACACTCTATCGAGCTCAATGCATTACCTTCTATTCTATGCATTTTCTGTTAAGGATAGGACATAACAACTCATTGTGAGCTGGAATTGTATAGATATTGCCTGTATACTTGTCAGAGCCATGGAATACTCATATGCAAGACGAATTCAGAGACCTACCTCATAACATTCAGAGCGGTACAGGCAATATCTTTGTTTAGTTCTGTAAACGCTAATGTTCCATTGTGTACAAAACGTGATGTTACTGAAAGTATCTTCCCGACCATTGGTAGAACACTCAAAAAATTGCTTGCATACTACTCTAAATCTTATGGAAAGTAAAATAATAAGGCTTACATCAAGTTATCTCATAGCAGTTTTCAGCAAAATTCAACTCTACACTCTACTGAGCTGAAAGCATTACCTTATATTCCATGCATTTTCTGTTAAGGACGAGGCCATAACAACTCAAGTTGAGCTGGATTTGCATTGATATTGCCTGTATACTAGTCAGAGCCCTGGAATACTCAAAGGCAAGACGAATTCAGGAACCTACCTCATAACTTTCAGAGTGGTATTGGCAATATCTTTGCTTGTTCTGAAAAAGCTAATGATCCATTGTGTGCAAAAGGTGATGTTACAGAAAGTATGTTCTCGACCATTGGTAGAACACTCATAAAATTGGTTGCATACTACTCTTAATCATATGGAAAGTAAAATAATAAGGTTTACATCAAGTTAGCGCATAGCAGTTTTCAGCAAAATTCAACTCTACACTCTATCGAGCTCAATGCATTACCTTCTATTCTATGCATTTTCTGTTAAGGATAGGACATAACAACTCATTGTGAGCTGGAATTGTATAGATATTGCCTGTATATTTGTCAGAGCCATGGAATACTCATATGCAAGACGAATTCAGAGACCTACCTCATAACATTCAGAGCGGTAGAGGCAATAACTTTGTTTTGTTCTGTAAACGCTAATGTTCCATTGTGTACAAAACTTGATGTTACTGAAAGTATCTTCTTGCACATTGGTAGAACACTCATAAAATTGGTTCCATACTACTCTAAATCATACGGAAAGTAAAATAATAAGGCTTACATCAAGTTCTCACATAGCAGTTTTCAGCAAAATTCAACTCTACACTCTATCGAGCTCAATGCATTACCTTCTATTCTATGCATTTTCTGTTAAGGATAGGACATAACAACTCATTGTGAGCTGGAATTGTATAGATATTGCCTGTATACTTGTCAGAGCCATGGAATACTCATATGCAAGACGAATTCAGAGACCTACCTCATAACATTCAGAGCGGTACAGGCAATATCTTTGTTTAGTTCTGTAAACGCTAATGTTCCATTGTGTACAAAACGTGATGTTACTGAAAGTATCTTCCCGACCATTGGTAGAACACTCAAAAAATTGCTTGCATACTACTCTAAATCTTATGGAAAGTAAAATAATAAGGCTTACATCAAGTTATCTCATAGCAGTTTTCAGCAAAATTCAACTCTACACTCTACTGAGCTGAAAGCATTACCTTATATTCCATGCATTTTCTGTTAAGGTCGAGGACATAACAACTCAGGGTGAGCTGGAATTTTATAGATATTGCCTGTATACTTGTCAGAGCAATGGAATACACAGGTGCAAGATGAATTCAGGAACCTACCTCATAACATTCAGAGTGGTATAGGCAATATCTTTGTTCTGTAAACGCTAATGGTCCATTGTGTACAAAGGGTGATGTTACAGAAATTATCTTCTCGAACTTTGGTAGAACACTCATCAAATTGGTTGCATATTACTCTTAATCATATGGAAAGTAAAATAATAAGGTTTACATCAACTTATCACATAGCAGTTTTCAGCAAAATTCAACTCTACACTCTATCGAGCTCAATGCATTACCTTCAATTCTATGCATTTTCTCTTAAGGATGTGGACATAACAACTCATTGTGAGCTGGATTTGTATAGATATTGCCTGTATACTTCTCAGAGCCATGGAATACTCAAATGCAAGATGAATTCAGGAAGATACCTCATAACATTTAGAGTGGTACAGGCAATATCTTTGTTTAGTTCTGTAAATGCTAATGTTCCATTGTGTACAAAAGGTGATGTTACAGAAAGTATCTCGAAAATTGGTAAAACACTCATAAAATTGGTTGCAGACTACTCTAAATCATATGGTAAGCAAAATAATAAGGTTTACATCAAGTTAGCGCATAGCAGTTGTCAGCAAAATTCAACTCTACACTCTATCGAGCTCAATGCATTACCTTCTATTCTATGCATTTTCTGTTAAGGATAGGACATAACAACTCATTGTGAGCTGGAATTGTATAGATATTGCCTGTATACTTGTCAGAGCCATGGAATACTCATATGCAAGACGAATTCAGAGACCTACCTCATAACATTCAGAGTGGTACAGGCAATATCTTTGTTTAGTTCTGTAAACACTAATGTTCCATTGTGTACAAAACGTGATGTTACTGAAAGTATCTTCCCGACCATTGGTAGAACCCTCAAAAAATTGGTTGCATACTACCCTAAATCTTATGGAAAGTAAAATAATAAGGCTTACATCAAGTTATCTCATAGCAGTTTTCAGCAAAATTCAACTCTACTCTCTATCGAGCTCAATGCATTACCTTCTATTCTATGCATTTTCTCTTAAGGATGTGCACATAACAACTCATTGTGAGCTGGAATTGTATAGATATTGCCTGTATACTCGTCAAAGCCATGGAATACTCATATGCAAGACGAATTCAGAGACCTACATCATAACATTCAGAGCGGTACAGGCAATATCTTTGTTTAGTTCTGTAAACGCTAATGTTCCATTGTGTACAAAACGTGATGTTACTGAAAGTATCTTCCCGACCATTGGTAGAACACTCAAAAAATTGGTTGCATACTACTTTAAATCTTATGGAAAGTAAAATAATAAGGCTTACATCAAGTTATCTCATAGCAGTTTTCAGCAAAATTCAACTTTACTCTCTATTGATCTCACAGCAATACCTTATATTCCATGCATTTTCAGTTAAGGATAGGACATAACAACTCAGGGTGAGCTGGAATTGCATAGATATTGCCTGTATACTTGTCAGAGCCATGGAATACTCAAAGGCAAGACGAATTCAGGAACCTATCTCATAACATTCAGAGTGGTACAGGCAATATCTTTGTTTAGTTCTGTAAATGCTAATGTTGCATTGTGTACAAAAGTTGATGTTACAGAAAGTATCTTCTCGAACATTGGTAGAACACTCATAAAACTGGTTGCATACTGTTCTAAATCATATGGAAAGTAAAATAATAAGGTTTACATCAAGTTAGCACATAGCAGTTTTCAGCAAAATTCAACTCTACACTCTATCGAGCTCAATGCATTACCTTCTATTCTATCCATTTTCTATTAAGGATAGGACATAACAACTCAAGTTGAGCTGGATTTGGATTGATATTGCCTGTATACTTGTCAGAGCCCTGGAATACTCAAAGGCAAGACGAATTCAGGAACCTACCTCATAACATTCAGAGTGGTATTGGCAATATCTTTGCTTGTTCTGAAAAAGCTAATGATCCATTGTGTGCAAAAGGTGATGTTACAGAAAGTATCTTCTCGAACATTGGTAGAACACTCATAAAATTGGTTGCATACTACTCTAAATCATATGGAAAGTAAAATAATAAGCTTTACATCAAGTTAGCGCATAGCAGTTTTCAGCAAAATTCAGCTCTACACTCTATCGACCTCAATGCATTACCATCTATTCTATGCATTTTCTGTTAAGGATAGGACATAACAACTCATTGTGAGCTGGAATTGTATAGATATTGCCTGTATATTTGTCAGAGCCATGGAATACTCATATGCAAGACGAATTCAGAGACCTACCTCATAACATTCAGAGCGGTAGAGGCAATAACTTTGTTTTGTTCTGTAAACGCTAATGTTCCATTGTGTACAAAACTTGATGTTACTGAAAGTATCTTCTTGCACATTGGTAGAACACTCATAAAATTGGTTCCATACTACTCTAAATCATACGGAAAGTAAAATAATAAGGCTTACATCAAGTTCTCACATAGCAGTTTTCAGCAAAATTCAACTCTACACTCTATCGAGCTCAATGCATTACCTTCTATTCTATGCATTTTCTGTTAAGGATAGGACATAACAACTCATTGTGAGCTGGAATTGTATAGATATTGCCTGTATACTTGTCAGAGCCATGGAATACTCATATGCAAGACGAATTCAGAGACCTACCTCATAACATTCAGAGCGGTACAGGCAATATCTTTGTTTAGTTCTGTAAACGCTAATGTTCCATTGTGTACAAAACGTGATGTTACTGAAAGTATCTTCCCGACCATTGGTAGAACACTCAAAAAATTGCTTGCATACTACTCTAAATCTTATGGAAAGTAAAATAATAAGGCTTACATCAAGTTATCTCATAGCAGTTTTCAGCAAAATTCAACTCTACACTCTACTGAGCTGAAAGCATTACCTTATATTCCATGCATTTTCTGTTAAGGTCGAGGACATAACAACTCAGGGTGAGCTGGAATTTTATAGATATTGCCTGTATACTTGTCAGAGCAATGGAATACACAGGTGCAAGATGAATTCAGGAACCTACCTCATAACATTCAGAGTGGTATAGGCAATATCTTTGTTCTGTAAACGCTAATGGTCCATTGTGTACAAAGGGTGATGTTACAGAAATTATCTTCTCGAACTTTGGTAGAACACTCATCAAATTGGTTGCATATTACTCTTAATCATATGGAAAGTAAAATAATAAGGTTTACATCAACTTATCACATAGCAGTTTTCAGCAAAATTCAACTCTACACTCTATCGAGCTCAATGCATTACCTTCAATTCTATGCATTTTCTCTTAAGGATGTGGACATAACAACTCATTGTGAGCTGGATTTGTATAGATATTGCCTGTATACTTCTCAGAGCCATGGAATACTCAAATGCAAGATGAATTCAGGAAGATACCTCATAACATTTAGAGTGGTACAGGCAATATCTTTGTTTAGTTCTGTAAATGCTAATGTTCCATTGTGTACAAAAGGTGATGTTACAGAAAGTATCTCGAAAATTGGTAAAACACTCATAAAATTGGTTGCAGACTACTCTAAATCATATGGTAAGCAAAATAATAAGGTTTACATCAAGTTAGCGCATAGCAGTTGTCAGCAAAATTCAACTCTACACTCTATCGAGCTCAATGCATTACCTTCTATTCTATGCATTTTCTGTTAAGGATAGGACATAACAACTCATTGTGAGCTGGAATTGTATAGATATTGCCTGTATACTTGTCAGAGCCATGGAATACTCATATGCAAGACGAATTCAGAGACCTACCTCATAACATTCAGAGTGGTACAGGCAATATCTTTGTTTAGTTCTGTAAACACTAATGTTCCATTGTGTACAAAACGTGATGTTACTGAAAGTATCTTCCCGACCATTGGTAGAACCCTCAAAAAATTGGTTGCATACTACCCTAAATCTTATGGAAAGTAAAATAATAAGGCTTACATCAAGTTATCTCATAGCAGTTTTCAGCAAAATTCAACTCTACTCTCTATCGAGCTCAATGCATTACCTTCTATTCTATGCATTTTCTCTTAAGGATGTGCACATAACAACTCATTGTGAGCTGGAATTGTATAGATATTGCCTGTATACTCGTCAAAGCCATGGAATACTCATATGCAAGACGAATTCAGAGACCTACATCATAACATTCAGAGCGGTACAGGCAATATCTTTGTTTAGTTCTGTAAACGCTAATGTTCCATTGTGTACAAAACGTGATGTTACTGAAAGTATCTTCCCGACCATTGGTAGAACACTCAAAAAATTGGTTGCATACTACTTTAAATCTTATGGAAAGTAAAATAATAAGGCTTACATCAAGTTATCTCATAGCAGTTTTCAGCAAAATTCAACTTTACTCTCTATTGATCTCACAGCAATACCTTATATTCCATGCATTTTCAGTTAAGGATAGGACATAACAACTCAGGGTGAGCTGGAATTGCATAGATATTGCCTGTATACTTGTCAGAGCCATGGAATACTCAAAGGCAAGACGAATTCAGGAACCTATCTCATAACATTCAGAGTGGTACAGGCAATATCTTTGTTTAGTTCTGTAAATGCTAATGTTGCATTGTGTACAAAAGTTGATGTTACAGAAAGTATCTTCTCGAACATTGGTAGAACACTCATAAAACTGGTTGCATACTGTTCTAAATCATATGGAAAGTAAAATAATAAGGTTTACATCAAGTTAGCACATAGCAGTTTTCAGCAAAATTCAACTCTACACTCTATCGAGCTCAATGCATTACCTTCTATTCTATCCATTTTCTATTAAGGATAGGACATAACAACTCAAGTTGAGCTGGATTTGGATTGATATTGCCTGTATACTTGTCAGAGCCCTGGAATACTCAAAGGCAAGACGAATTCAGGAACCTACCTCATAACATTCAGAGTGGTATTGGCAATATCTTTGCTTGTTCTGAAAAAGCTAATGATCCATTGTGTGCAAAAGGTGATGTTACAGAAAGTATCTTCTCGAACATTGGTAGAACACTCATAAAATTGGTTGCATACTACTCTAAATCATATGGAAAGTAAAATAATAAGCTTTACATCAAGTTAGCGCATAGCAGTTTTCAGCAAAATTCAGCTCTACACTCTATCGACCTCAATGCATTACCATCTATTCTATGCATTTTCTGTTAAGGATAGGACATAACAACTCATTGTGAGCTGGAATTGTATAGATATTGCCTGTATACTTGACAGAGCCATGGAATACTCATATGCAAGACGAATTCAGAGACCTACCTCATAACATTCAGAGCGGTACAGGCAATAACTTTGTTTAGTTCTGTAAACGCTAATGTTCCATTGTGTACAAAACTTGATGTTACTGAAAGTATCTTCTTGCACATTGGTAGAACACTCATAAAATTGGTTCCATACTACTCTAAATCATACGGAAAGTAAAATAATAAGGCTTACATCAAGTTCTCACGTAGCAGTTTTCAGCAAAATTCAACTCTACACTCTATCGAGCTCAATGCATTACCTTCTATTCTATGCATTTTCTGTTAAGGATAGGACATAACAACTCATTGTGAGCTGGAATTGTATAGATATTGCCTGTATACTTGTCAGAGCCATGGAATACTCATATGCAAGACGAATTCAGAGACCTACCTCATAACATTCAGAGCGGTACAGGCAATATCTTTGTTTAGTTCTGTAAACGCTAATGTTCCATTGTGTACAAAACGTGATGTTACTGAAAGTATCTTCCCGACCATTGGTAGAACACTCAAAAAATTGCTTGCATACTACTCTAAATCTTATGGAAAGTAAAATAATAAGGCTTACATCAAGTTATCTCATAGCAGTTTTCAGCAAAATTCAACTCTACACTCTACTGAGCTGAAAGCATTACCTTATATTCCATGCATTTTCTGTTAAGGTCGAGGACATAACAACTCAGGGTGAGCTGGAATTTTATAGATATTGCCTGTATACTTGTCAGAGCAATGGAATACACAGGTGCAAGATGAATTCAGGAACCTACCTCATAACATTCAGAGTGGTATAGGCAATATCTTTGTTCTGTAAACGCTAATGGTCCATTGTGTACAAAGGGTGATGTTACAGAAATTATCTTCTCGAACTTTGGTAGAACACTCATCAAATTGGTTGCATACTACTCTTAATCATATGGAAAGTAAAATAATAAGGTTTACATCAAGTCATCAGATAGCAGTTTTCAGCAAAATTCAACTCTACACACTATCGAGCTCAATGCATTACCTTCTGTTCTATGCATTTTCTCTTAAGGATGTGGACATAACAACTCATTGTGAGCTGGATTTGTATAGATATTGCCTGTATACTTCTCAGAGCCATGGAATACTCAAATGCAAGATGAATTCAGGAAGCTATCTCATAACATTTAGAGTGGTACAGGCAATATCTTTGTTTAGTTCTGTAAACGCTAATGGCCATTGTGTACAAAGGGTGATGTTACAGAAAGTATCTTCTCGAACTTTGGTAGAACACTCATAAAATTGGTTGCATACTACTCTTAATCATATGGAAAGTAAAATAATAATGTTTACATCAAGTTATCACATAGTAGTTTTCAGCAAAATTCAACTCTACCCTCTATTGATCTCAATGCAATACATTATATACCATGCATTTTCAGTTAAGGACGAGGACATAACAACTCAAGTTGAGCTGGATTTGCATTGATATTGCCTGTATACTAGTCAGAGCCCTGGAATACTCAAAGGCAAGACGAATTCAGGAACCTACCTCATAACTTTCAGAGTGGTATTGGCAATATCTTTGCTTGTTCTGAAAAAGCTAATGATCCATTGTGTGCAAAAGGTGATGTTACAGAAAGTATGTTCTCGAACATTGGTAGAACACTCATAAAATTGGTTGCATACTACTCTTAATCATATGGAAAGTAAAATAATAAGGTTTACATCAAGTTAGCGCATAGCAGTTTTCAGCAAAATTCAACTCTACACTCTATCGAGCTCAATGCATTACCTTCTATTCTATGCATTTTCTGTTAAGGATAGGACATAACAACTCATTGTGAGCTGGAATTGTATAGATATTGCCTGTATACTTGTCAGAGCCATGGAATACTCATATGCAAGACGAATTCAGAGACCTACCTCATAACATTCAGAGCGGTACAGGCAATATCTTTGTTTAGTTCTGTAAACGCTAATGTTCCATTGTGTACAAAACGTGATGTTACTGAAAGTATCTTCCCGACCATTGGTAGAACACTCAAAAAATTGCTTGCATACTACTCTAAATCTTATGGAAAGTAAAATAATAAGGCTTACATCAAGTTATCTCATAGCAGTTTTCAGCAAAATTCAACTCTACACTCTACTGAGCTGAAAGCATTACCTTATATTCCATGCATTTTCTGTTAAGGACGAGGCCATAACAACTCAAGTTGAGCTGGATTTGCATTGATATTGCCTGTATACTAGTCAGAGCCCTGGAATACTCAAAGGCAAGACGAATTCAGGAACCTACCTCATAACTTTCAGAGTGGTATTGGCAATATCTTTGCTTGTTCTGAAAAAGCTAATGATCCATTGTGTGCAAAAGGTGATGTTACAGAAAGTATGTTCTCGACCATTGGTAGAACACTCATAAAATTGGTTGCATACTACTCTTAATCATATGGAAAGTAAAATAATAAGGTTTACATCAAGTTAGCGCATAGCAGTTTTCAGCAAAATTCAACTCTACACTCTATCGAGCTCAATGCATTACCTTCTATTCTATGCATTTTCTGTTAAGGATAGGACATAACAACTCATTGTGAGCTGGAATTGTATAGATATTGCCTGTATATTTGTCAGAGCCATGGAATACTCATATGCAAGACGAATTCAGAGACCTACCTCATAACATTCAGAGCGGTAGAGGCAATAACTTTGTTTTGTTCTGTAAACGCTAATGTTCCATTGTGTACAAAACTTGATGTTACTGAAAGTATCTTCTTGCACATTGGTAGAACACTCATAAAATTGGTTCCATACTACTCTAAATCATACGGAAAGTAAAATAATAAGGCTTACATCAAGTTCTCACATAGCAGTTTTCAGCAAAATTCAACTCTACACTCTATCGAGCTCAATGCATTACCTTCTATTCTATGCATTTTCTGTTAAGGATAGGACATAACAACTCATTGTGAGCTGGAATTGTATAGATATTGCCTGTATACTTGTCAGAGCCATGGAATACTCATATGCAAGACGAATTCAGAGACCTACCTCATAACATTCAGAGCGGTACAGGCAATATCTTTGTTTAGTTCTGTAAACGCTAATGTTCCATTGTGTACAAAACGTGATGTTACTGAAAGTATCTTCCCGACCATTGGTAGAACACTCAAAAAATTGCTTGCATACTACTCTAAATCTTATGGAAAGTAAAATAATAAGGCTTACATCAAGTTATCTCATAGCAGTTTTCAGCAAAATTCAACTCTACACTCTACTGAGCTGAAAGCATTACCTTATATTCCATGCATTTTCTGTTAAGGTCGAGGACATAACAACTCAGGGTGAGCTGGAATTTTATAGATATTGCCTGTATACTTGTCAGAGCAATGGAATACACAGGTGCAAGATGAATTCAGGAACCTACCTCATAACATTCAGAGTGGTATAGGCAATATCTTTGTTCTGTAAACGCTAATGGTCCATTGTGTACAAAGGGTGATGTTACAGAAATTATCTTCTCGAACTTTGGTAGAACACTCATCAAATTGGTTGCATATTACTCTTAATCATATGGAAAGTAAAATAATAAGGTTTACATCAACTTATCACATAGCAGTTTTCAGCAAAATTCAACTCTACACTCTATCGAGCTCAATGCATTACCTTCAATTCTATGCATTTTCTCTTAAGGATGTGGACATAACAACTCATTGTGAGCTGGATTTGTATAGATATTGCCTGTATACTTCTCAGAGCCATGGAATACTCAAATGCAAGATGAATTCAGGAAGATACCTCATAACATTTAGAGTGGTACAGGCAATATCTTTGTTTAGTTCTGTAAATGCTAATGTTCCATTGTGTACAAAAGGTGATGTTACAGAAAGTATCTCGAAAATTGGTAAAACACTCATAAAATTGGTTGCAGACTACTCTAAATCATATGGTAAGCAAAATAATAAGGTTTACATCAAGTTAGCGCATAGCAGTTGTCAGCAAAATTCAACTCTACACTCTATCGAGCTCAATGCATTACCTTCTATTCTATGCATTTTCTGTTAAGGATAGGACATAACAACTCATTGTGAGCTGGAATTGTATAGATATTGCCTGTATACTTGTCAGAGCCATGGAATACTCATATGCAAGACGAATTCAGAGACCTACCTCATAACATTCAGAGTGGTACAGGCAATATCTTTGTTTAGTTCTGTAAACACTAATGTTCCATTGTGTACAAAACGTGATGTTACTGAAAGTATCTTCCCGACCATTGGTAGAACCCTCAAAAAATTGGTTGCATACTACCCTAAATCTTATGGAAAGTAAAATAATAAGGCTTACATCAAGTTATCTCATAGCAGTTTTCAGCAAAATTCAACTCTACTCTCTATCGAGCTCAATGCATTACCTTCTATTCTATGCATTTTCTCTTAAGGATGTGCACATAACAACTCATTGTGAGCTGGAATTGTATAGATATTGCCTGTATACTCGTCAAAGCCATGGAATACTCATATGCAAGACGAATTCAGAGACCTACATCATAACATTCAGAGCGGTACAGGCAATATCTTTGTTTAGTTCTGTAAACGCTAATGTTCCATTGTGTACAAAACGTGATGTTACTGAAAGTATCTTCCCGACCATTGGTAGAACACTCAAAAAATTGGTTGCATACTACTTTAAATCTTATGGAAAGTAAAATAATAAGGCTTACATCAAGTTATCTCATAGCAGTTTTCAGCAAAATTCAACTTTACTCTCTATTGATCTCACAGCAATACCTTATATTCCATGCATTTTCAGTTAAGGATAGGACATAACAACTCAGGGTGAGCTGGAATTGCATAGATATTGCCTGTATACTTGTCAGAGCCATGGAATACTCAAAGGCAAGACGAATTCAGGAACCTATCTCATAACATTCAGAGTGGTACAGGCAATATCTTTGTTTAGTTCTGTAAATGCTAATGTTGCATTGTGTACAAAAGTTGATGTTACAGAAAGTATCTTCTCGAACATTGGTAGAACACTCATAAAACTGGTTGCATACTGTTCTAAATCATATGGAAAGTAAAATAATAAGGTTTACATCAAGTTAGCACATAGCAGTTTTCAGCAAAATTCAACTCTACACTCTATCGAGCTCAATGCATTACCTTCTATTCTATCCATTTTCTATTAAGGATAGGACATAACAACTCAAGTTGAGCTGGATTTGGATTGATATTGCCTGTATACTTGTCAGAGCCCTGGAATACTCAAAGGCAAGACGAATTCAGGAACCTACCTCATAACATTCAGAGTGGTATTGGCAATATCTTTGCTTGTTCTGAAAAAGCTAATGATCCATTGTGTGCAAAAGGTGATGTTACAGAAAGTATCTTCTCGAACATTGGTAGAACACTCATAAAATTGGTTGCATACTACTCTAAATCATATGGAAAGTAAAATAATAAGCTTTACATCAAGTTAGCGCATAGCAGTTTTCAGCAAAATTCAGCTCTACACTCTATCGACCTCAATGCATTACCATCTATTCTATGCATTTTCTGTTAAGGATAGGACATAACAACTCATTGTGAGCTGGAATTGTATAGATATTGCCTGTATATTTGTCAGAGCCATGGAATACTCATATGCAAGACGAATTCAGAGACCTACCTCATAACATTCAGAGCGGTAGAGGCAATAACTTTGTTTTGTTCTGTAAACGCTAATGTTCCATTGTGTACAAAACTTGATGTTACTGAAAGTATCTTCTTGCACATTGGTAGAACACTCATAAAATTGGTTCCATACTACTCTAAATCATACGGAAAGTAAAATAATAAGGCTTACATCAAGTTCTCACATAGCAGTTTTCAGCAAAATTCAACTCTACACTCTATCGAGCTCAATGCATTACCTTCTATTCTATGCATTTTCTGTTAAGGATAGGACATAACAACTCATTGTGAGCTGGAATTGTATAGATATTGCCTGTATACTTGTCAGAGCCATGGAATACTCATATGCAAGACGAATTCAGAGACCTACCTCATAACATTCAGAGCGGTACAGGCAATATCTTTGTTTAGTTCTGTAAACGCTAATGTTCCATTGTGTACAAAACGTGATGTTACTGAAAGTATCTTCCCGACCATTGGTAGAACACTCAAAAAATTGCTTGCATACTACTCTAAATCTTATGGAAAGTAAAATAATAAGGCTTACATCAAGTTATCTCATAGCAGTTTTCAGCAAAATTCAACTCTACACTCTACTGAGCTGAAAGCATTACCTTATATTCCATGCATTTTCTGTTAAGGTCGAGGACATAACAACTCAGGGTGAGCTGGAATTTTATAGATATTGCCTGTATACTTGTCAGAGCAATGGAATACACAGGTGCAAGATGAATTCAGGAACCTACCTCATAACATTCAGAGTGGTATAGGCAATATCTTTGTTCTGTAAACGCTAATGGTCCATTGTGTACAAAGGGTGATGTTACAGAAATTATCTTCTCGAACTTTGGTAGAACACTCATCAAATTGGTTGCATATTACTCTTAATCATATGGAAAGTAAAATAATAAGGTTTACATCAACTTATCACATAGCAGTTTTCAGCAAAATTCAACTCTACACTCTATCGAGCTCAATGCATTACCTTCAATTCTATGCATTTTCTCTTAAGGATGTGGACATAACAACTCATTGTGAGCTGGATTTGTATAGATATTGCCTGTATACTTCTCAGAGCCATGGAATACTCAAATGCAAGATGAATTCAGGAAGATACCTCATAACATTTAGAGTGGTACAGGCAATATCTTTGTTTAGTTCTGTAAATGCTAATGTTCCATTGTGTACAAAAGGTGATGTTACAGAAAGTATCTCGAAAATTGGTAAAACACTCATAAAATTGGTTGCAGACTACTCTAAATCATATGGTAAGCAAAATAATAAGGTTTACATCAAGTTAGCGCATAGCAGTTGTCAGCAAAATTCAACTCTACACTCTATCGAGCTCAATGCATTACCTTCTATTCTATGCATTTTCTGTTAAGGATAGGACATAACAACTCATTGTGAGCTGGAATTGTATAGATATTGCCTGTATACTTGTCAGAGCCATGGAATACTCATATGCAAGACGAATTCAGAGACCTACCTCATAACATTCAGAGTGGTACAGGCAATATCTTTGTTTAGTTCTGTAAACACTAATGTTCCATTGTGTACAAAACGTGATGTTACTGAAAGTATCTTCCCGACCATTGGTAGAACCCTCAAAAAATTGGTTGCATACTACCCTAAATCTTATGGAAAGTAAAATAATAAGGCTTACATCAAGTTATCTCATAGCAGTTTTCAGCAAAATTCAACTCTACTCTCTATCGAGCTCAATGCATTACCTTCTATTCTATGCATTTTCTCTTAAGGATGTGCACATAACAACTCATTGTGAGCTGGAATTGTATAGATATTGCCTGTATACTCGTCAAAGCCATGGAATACTCATATGCAAGACGAATTCAGAGACCTACATCATAACATTCAGAGCGGTACAGGCAATATCTTTGTTTAGTTCTGTAAACGCTAATGTTCCATTGTGTACAAAACGTGATGTTACTGAAAGTATCTTCCCGACCATTGGTAGAACACTCAAAAAATTGGTTGCATACTACTTTAAATCTTATGGAAAGTAAAATAATAAGGCTTACATCAAGTTATCTCATAGCAGTTTTCAGCAAAATTCAACTTTACTCTCTATTGATCTCACAGCAATACCTTATATTCCATGCATTTTCAGTTAAGGATAGGACATAACAACTCAGGGTGAGCTGGAATTGCATAGATATTGCCTGTATACTTGTCAGAGCCATGGAATACTCAAAGGCAAGACGAATTCAGGAACCTATCTCATAACATTCAGAGTGGTACAGGCAATATCTTTGTTTAGTTCTGTAAATGCTAATGTTGCATTGTGTACAAAAGTTGATGTTACAGAAAGTATCTTCTCGAACATTGGTAGAACACTCATAAAACTGGTTGCATACTGTTCTAAATCATATGGAAAGTAAAATAATAAGGTTTACATCAAGTTAGCACATAGCAGTTTTCAGCAAAATTCAACTCTACACTCTATCGAGCTCAATGCATTACCTTCTATTCTATCCATTTTCTATTAAGGATAGGACATAACAACTCAAGTTGAGCTGGATTTGGATTGATATTGCCTGTATACTTGTCAGAGCCCTGGAATACTCAAAGGCAAGACGAATTCAGGAACCTACCTCATAACATTCAGAGTGGTATTGGCAATATCTTTGCTTGTTCTGAAAAAGCTAATGATCCATTGTGTGCAAAAGGTGATGTTACAGAAAGTATCTTCTCGAACATTGGTAGAACACTCATAAAATTGGTTGCATACTACTCTAAATCATATGGAAAGTAAAATAATAAGCTTTACATCAAGTTAGCGCATAGCAGTTTTCAGCAAAATTCAGCTCTACACTCTATCGACCTCAATGCATTACCATCTATTCTATGCATTTTCTGTTAAGGATAGGACATAACAACTCATTGTGAGCTGGAATTGTATAGATATTGCCTGTATACTTGACAGAGCCATGGAATACTCATATGCAAGACGAATTCAGAGACCTACCTCATAACATTCAGAGCGGTACAGGCAATAACTTTGTTTAGTTCTGTAAACGCTAATGTTCCATTGTGTACAAAACTTGATGTTACTGAAAGTATCTTCTTGCACATTGGTAGAACACTCATAAAATTGGTTCCATACTACTCTAAATCATACGGAAAGTAAAATAATAAGGCTTACATCAAGTTCTCACGTAGCAGTTTTCAGCAAAATTCAACTCTACACTCTATCGAGCTCAATGCATTACCTTCTATTCTATGCATTTTCTGTTAAGGATAGGACATAACAACTCATTGTGAGCTGGAATTGTATAGATATTGCCTGTATACTTGTCAGAGCCATGGAATACTCATATGCAAGACGAATTCAGAGACCTACCTCTTAACATTCAGAGCGGTACAGGCAATATCTTTGTTTAGTTCTGTAAACGCTAATGTTCCATTGTGTACAAAACGTGATGTTACTGAAAGTATCTTCCCGACCATTGGTAGAACACTCAAAAAATTGCTTGCATACTACTCTAAATCTTATGGAAAGTAAAATAATAAGGCTTACATCAAGTTATCTCATAGCAGTTTTCAGCAAAATTCAACTCTACACTCTACTGAGCTGAAAGCATTACCTTATATTCCATGCATTTTCTGTTAAGGTCGAGGACATAACAACTCAGGGTGAGATGGAATTTTATAGATATTGCCTGTATACTTGTCAGAGCAATGGAATACACAGGTGCAAGATGAATTCAGGAACCTACCTCATAACATTCAGAGTGGTATAGGCAATATCTTTGTTCTGTAAACGCTAATGGTCCATTGTGTACAAAGGGTGATGTTACAGAAATTATCTTCTCGAACTTTGGTAGAACACTCATAAAATTGGTTGCATACTACTCTTAATCATATGGAAAGTAAAATAATAAGGTTTACATCAAGTTAGCGCATAGCAGTTTTCAGCAAAATTCAACTCTACACTCTATCGAGCTCAATGCATTACCTTCTATTCTATGCATTTTCTGTTAAGGATAGGACATAACAACTCATTGTGAGCTGGAATTGTATAGATATTGCCTGTATACCTGTCAGAGCCATGGAATACTCATATGCAAGACGAATTCAGAGACCTACCTCATAACATTCAGAGCGATACAGGCAATATCTTTGTTTAGTTCTGTAAACGCTAATGGTCCATTGTGTACAAAGGGTGATGTTACAGAAAGTATCTTCTCGAACTTTGGTAGAACACTCATAAAATTGGTTGCATACTACTCTTAATCATATGGAAAGTAAAATAATAATGTTTACATCAAGTTATCACATAGTAGTTTTCAGCAAAATTCAACTCTACCCTCTATTGATCTCAATGCAATACCTTATATACCATGCATTTTCAGTTAAGGACGTGGACATAACAACTCAAGTTGAGCTGGTTTTGCATTGATATTGCCTGTATACTTGTCAGAGCCCTGGAATACTCAAAGGCAAGACGAATTCAGGAACCTACCTCATAACATTCAGAGTGGTATTGGCAATATCTTTGCTTGTTCTGAAAAAGCTAATGATCCATTGTGTGCAAAAGGTGATGTTACAGAAAGTATCTTCTCGAACATTGGTAGAACACTCATAAAATTGGTTGCATACTACTCTAAATCATATGGAAAGTAAAATAATAAGCTTTACATCAAGTTAGCGCATAGCAGTTTTCAGCAAAATTCAGCTCTACACTCTATCGACCTCAATGCATTACCATCTATTCTATGCATTTTCTGTTAAGGATAGGACATAACAACTCATTGTGAGCTGGAATTGTATAGATATTGCCTGTATACTTGACAGAGCCATGGAATACTCATATGCAAGACGAATTCAGAGACCTACCTCATAACATTCAGAGCGGTACAGGCAATAACTTTGTTTAGTTCTGTAAACGCTAATGTTCCATTGTGTACAAAACTTGATGTTACTGAAAGTATCTTCTTGCACATTGGTAGAACACTCATAAAATTGGTTCCATACTACTCTAAATCATACGGAAAGTAAAATAATAAGGCTTACATCAAGTTCTCACATAGCAGTTTTCAGCAAAATTCAACTCTACACTCTATCGAGCTCAATGCATTACCTTCTATTCTATGCATTTTCTCTTAAGGATGTGGACATAACAACTCATTGTGAGCTGGATTTGTATAGATATTGCCTGTATACTTCTCAGAGCCATGGAATACCCAAATGCAAGATGAATTCAGGAAGCTACCTCATAACATTTAGAGTGGTACAGCCAATATCTTTGTTTAGTTCTGTAAATGCTAATGTTAATTTGTGTACAAAGGTTATGTTACAGAAAGTATCTTCTCGAACTTTGGTAGAACACTCATAAAATTGGTTGCATACTACTCTTAATCATATAGAAAGTAAAATAATAAGGTTTACATCAAGTTAGCGCATAGCAGTTTTCAGCAAAATTCAACTCTACACTCTATCGAGCTCAATGCATTACCTTCTATTCTATGCATTTTCTGTTAAGGATAGGACATAACAACTCATTGTGAGCTGGAATTGTATAGATATTGCCTGTATACTTGTCAGAGCCATGGAATACTCATATGCAAGACGAATTCAGAGACCTACCTCATAACATTCAGAGCGGTACAGGCAATATCTTTGTTTAGTTCTGTAAACGCTAATGTTCCATTGTGTACAAAACGTGATGTTACTGAAAGTATCTTCCCGACCATTGGTAGAACACTCAAAAAATTGCTTGCATACTACTCTAAATCTTATGGAAAGTAAAATAATAAGGCTTACATCAAGTTATCTCATAGCAGTTTTCTGCAAAATTCAACTCTACACTCTACTGAGCTGAGAGCATTACCTTATATTCCATGCATTTTCTGTTAAGGTCGAGGACATAATAACTCAGGGTGAGCTGGAATTTTATAGATATTGCCTGTATACTTGTCAGAGCCATGGAATACTCATATGCAAGACGAATTCAGAGACCTACCTCATAACATTCAGAGCGGGACAGGCAATATCTTTGTTTAGTTCTGTAAACGCTAATGTTCCATTGTGTAGAAAACGTGATGTTACTGAAAGTATCTTCCCGACCATTGGTAGAACACTCAAAAAATTGCTTGCATACTACTCTAAATCTTATGGAAAGTAAAATAATAAGGCTTACATCAAGTTAACTCATAGCAGTTTTCAGCAAAATTCAACTCTACACTCTACTGAGCTGAGAGCATTACCTTATATTCCATGCATTTTCTGTTAAGGTCGAGGACATAACAACTCAGGGTGAGCTGGAATTTTATAGATATTGCCTGTATACTTGTCAGAGCAATGGAATACACAAGTGCAAGATGAATTCAGGAACCTACCTCATAACATTCAGAGTGGTATAGGCAATATCTTTGTTCTGTAAACGCTAATGGTCCATTGTGTACAAAGGGTGATGTTACAGAAATTATCTTCTCGAACTTTGGTAGAACACTCATCAAATTGGTTGCATACTACTCTTAATCATATGGAAAGTAAAATAATAAGATTTACATCAAGTTATCACATAGCAGTTTTCAGCAAAATTCAACTCTACACTCTATCGAGCTCAATGCATTACCTTCTATTCTATGCATTTTCTGTTAAGGATAGGACATAACAACTCATTGTGAGCTGGAATTGTATAGATATTGCCTGTATACTTGTCAGAGCCATTTAATACTCATATGCAAGACGAATTCAGAGACCTACCTCATAACATTCAGAGCGATACAGGCAATATCTTTGTTTAGTTCTGTAAACGCTAATGTTCCATTGTGTACAAAACGTGATGTTACTGAAAGTATCTTCCCGACCATTGGTAGAACACTCAAAAAATTGCTTGCATACTACTCTAAATCTTATGGAAAGTAAAATAATAAGGCTTACATCAAGTTATCTCATAGCAGTTTTCAGCAAAATTCAACTCTACACCCTACTGAGCTGAAAGCATTACCTTATATTCCATGCATTTTCTGTTAAGGTCGAGGACATAACAACTCAGGGTGAGCTGGAATTTTATAGATATTGCCTGTATACTTGTCAGAGCAATGGAATACACAAGTACAAGATGAATTCAGGAACCTACCTCATAACATTCAGAGTGGTATAGGCAATATCTTTGTTCTGTAAACGCTAATGGTCCATTGTGTACAAAGGGTGATGTTACAGAAATTATCTTCTCGAACTTTGGTAGAACACTCATCAAATTGGTTGCATACTACTCTTAATCATATGGAAAGTAAAATAATAAGGTTTACATCAAGTCATCAGATAGCAGTTTTCAGCAAAATTCAACTCTTCACACTATCGAGCTCAATGCATTACCTTCTATTCTATGCATTTTCTCTTAAGGATGTGGACATAACAACTCATTGTGAGCTGGATTTGTATAGATATTGCCTGTATACTTCTGAGAGCCATGGAATACTCAAATGCAAGATGAATTCAGGAAGCTATCTCATAACATTTAGAGTGGTACAGGCAATATCTTTGTTTAGTTCTGTAAACGCTAATGGCCATTGTGTACAAAGGGTGATGTTACAGAAAGTATCTTCTCGAACTTTGGTAGAACACTCATAAAATTGGTTGCATACTACTCTTAATCATATGGAAAGTAAAATAATAATGTTTACATCAAGTTATCACATAGTAGTTTTCAGCAAAATTCAACTCTACCCTCTATTGATCTCAATGCAATACATTATACACCATGCATTTTCAGTTAAGGACGAGGACATAACAACTCAAGTTGAGCTGGATTTGCATTGATATTGCCTGTATACTAGTCAGAGCCCTGGAATACTCAAAGGCAAGACGAATTCAGGAACCTACCTCATAACATTCAGAGTGGTATTGGCAATATCTTTGCTTGTTCTGAAAAAGCTAATGATCCATTGTGTGCAAAAGGTGATGTTACAGAAAGTATCTTCTCGAACATTGGTAGAACACTCATAAAATTGGTTGCATACTACTCTAAATCATATGGAAAGTAAAATAATAAGCTTTACATCAAGTTAGCGCATAGCAGTTTTCAGCAAAATTCAGCTCTACACTCTATCGACCTCAATGCATTACCATCTATTCTATGCATTTTCTGTTAAGGATAGGACATAACAACTCATTGTGAGCTGGAATTGTATAGATATTGCGTGTATACTTGACAGAGCCATGGGATACTCATATGCAAGAAGAATTCAGAGACCTACCTCATAACATTCAGAGCGGTACAGGCAATAACTTTGTATAGTTCTGTAAACGCTAATGTTCCATTGTGTACAAAACTTGATGTTACTGAAAGTATCTTCTTGCACATTGGTAGAACACTCATAAAATTGGTTCCATACTACTCTAAATCATACGGAAAGTAAAATAATAAGGCTTACATCAAGTTCTCACATAGCAGTTTTCAGCAAAATTCAACTCTACACTCTACTGAGCTGAAAGCATTACCTTATATTCCATGCATTTTCTGTTAAGGTCGAGGACATAACAACTCAGGGTGAGCTGGAATTTTATAGATATTGCCTGTATACTTGTCAGAGCAATGGAATACACAAGTGCAAGATGAATTCAGGAACCTACCTCATAACATTCAGAGTGGTATAGGCAATATCTTTGTTCTGTAAACGCTAATGGTCCATTGTGTACAAAGGGTGATGTTACAGAAATTATCTTCTCGAACTTTGGTAGAACACTCATCAAATTGGTTGCATACTACTCTTAATCATATGGAAAGTAAAATAATAAGATTTACATCAAGTTATCACATAGCAGTTTTCAGCAAAATTCAACTCTACACTCTATCGAGCTCAATGCATTACCTTCTATTCTATGCATTTTCTCTTAAGGATGTGGACATAACAACTCATTGTGAGCTGGATTTGTATAGATATTGCCTGTATACTTCTGAGAGCCATGGAATACTCAAATGCAAGATGAATTCAGGAAGCTACCTCATAACATTTAGAGTGGTACAGGCAATATCTTTGTTTAGTTCTGTAAATGCTAATGTTAATTTGTGTACAAAGGGTGATGTTACAGAAAGTATCTTCTCGAACTTTGGTAGAACACTCATAAAATTGGTTGCATACTACTCTTAATCATATGGAAAGTAAAATAATAAGGTTTACATCAAGTTAGCGCATAGCAGTTTTCAGCAAAATTCAACTCTACACTCTATCGAGCTCAATGCATTACCTTCTATTCTATGCATTTTCTGTTAAGGATAGGACATAACAACTCATTGTGAGCTGGAATTGTATAGATATTGCCTGTATACTTGTCAGAGCCATGGAATACTCATATGCAAGACGAATTCAGAGACCTACCTCATAACATTCAGAGCGGTACAGGCAATATCTTTGTTTAGTTCTGTAAACGCTAATGTTCCATTGTGTACAAAACGTGATGTTACTGAAAGTATCTTCCCGACCATTGGTAGAACACTCAAAAAATTGCTTGCATACTACTCTAAATCTTATGGAAAGTAAAATAATAAGGCTTACATCAAGTTATCTCATAGCAGTTTTCAGCAAAATTCAACTCTACACTCTACTGAGCTGAAAGCATTACCTTATATTCCATGCATTTTCTGTTAAGGTCGAGGACATAACAACTCAGGGTGAGCTGGAATTTTATAGATATTGCCTGTATACTTGTCAGAGCAATGGAATACACAGGTGCAAGATGAATTCAGGAACCTACCTCATAACATTCAGAGTGGTATAGGCAATATCTTTGTTCTGTAAACGCTAATGGTCCATTGTGTACAAAGGGTGATGTTACAGAAATTATCTTCTCGAACTTTGGTAGAACACTCATCAAATTGGTTGCATATTACTCTTAATCATATGGAAAGTAAAATAATAAGGTTTACATCAACTTATCACATAGCAGTTTTCAGCAAAATTCAACTCTACACTCTATCGAGCTCAATGCATTACCTTCTATTCTATGCATTTTCTCTTAAGGATGTGGACATAACAACTCATTGTGAGCAGGATTTGTATAGATATTGCCTGTATACTTCTCAGAGCCATGGAATACTCAAATGCAAGATGAATTCAGGAAGATACCTCATAACATTTAGAGTGGTACAGGCAATATCTTTGTTTAGTTCTGTAAATGCTAATGTTAATTTGTGTACAAAAGGTGATGTTACAGAAAGTATCTTCTCGAACTTTGGTAGAACACTCATAAAATTGGTTGCATACTACTCTTAATCATATAGAAAGTAAAATAATAAGGTTTACATCAAGTTAGCGCATAGCAGTTTTCAGCAAAATTCAACTCTACACTCTATCGAGCTCAATGCATTACCTTCTATTCTATGCATTTTCTGTTAAGGATAGGACATAACAACTCATTGTGAGCTGGAATTGTATAGATATTGCCTGTATACTTGTCAGAGCCATGGAATACTCATATGCAAGACGAATTCAGAGACCTACCTCATAACATTCAGAGCGGTACAGGCAATATCTTTGTTTAGTTCTGTAAACGCTAATGTTCCATTGTGTACAAAACGTGATGTTACTGAAAGTATCTTCCCGACCATTGGTAGAACACTCAAAAAATTGCTTGCATACTACTCTAAATCTTATGGAAAGTAAAATAATAAGGCTTACATCAAGTTATCTCATAGCAGTTTTCTGCAAAATTCAACTCTACACTCTACTGAGCTGAGAGCATTACCTTATATTCCATGCATTTTCTGTTAAGGTCGAGGACATAATAACTCAGGGTGAGCTGGAATTTTATAGATATTGCCTGTATACTTGTCAGAGCCATGGAATACTCATATGCAAGACGAATTCAGAGACCTACCTCATAACATTCAGAGCGGGACAGGCAATATCTTTGTTTAGTTCTGTAAACGCTAATGTTCCATTGTGTAGAAAACGTGATGTTACTGAAAGTATCTTCCCGACCATTGGTAGAACACTCAAAAAATTGCTTGCATACTACTCTAAATCTTATGGAAAGTAAAATAATAAGGCTTACATCAAGTTAACTCATAGCAGTTTTCAGCAAAATTCAACTCTACACTCTACTGAGCTGAGAGCATTACCTTATATTCCATGCATTTTCTGTTAAGGTCGAGGACATAACAACTCAGGGTGAGCTGGAATTTTATAGATATTGCCTGTATACTTGTCAGAGCAATGGAATACACAAGTGCAAGATGAATTCAGGAACCTACCTCATAACATTCAGAGTGGTATAGGCAATATCTTTGTTCTGTAAACGCTAATGGTCCATTGTGTACAAAGGGTGATGTTACAGAAATTATCTTCTCGAACTTTGGTAGAACACTCATCAAATTGGTTGCATACTACTCTTAATCATATGGAAAGTAAAATAATAAGATTTACATCAAGTTATCACATAGCAGTTTTCAGCAAAATTCAACTCTACACTCTATCGAGCTCAATGCATTACCTTCTATTCTATGCATTTTCTGTTAAGGATAGGACATAACAACTCATTGTGAGCTGGAATTGTATAGATATTGCCTGTATACTTGTCAGAGCCATTTAATACTCATATGCAAGACGAATTCAGAGACCTACCTCATAACATTCAGAGCGATACAGGCAATATCTTTGTTTAGTTCTGTAAACGCTAATGTTCCATTGTGTACAAAACGTGATGTTACTGAAAGTATCTTCCCGACCATTGGTAGAACACTCAAAAAATTGCTTGCATACTACTCTAAATCTTATGGAAAGTAAAATAATAAGGCTTACATCAAGTTATCTCATAGCAGTTTTCAGCAAAATTCAACTCTACACCCTACTGAGCTGAAAGCATTACCTTATATTCCATGCATTTTCTGTTAAGGTCGAGGACATAACAACTCAGGGTGAGCTGGAATTTTATAGATATTGCCTGTATACTTGTCAGAGCAATGGAATACACAAGTACAAGATGAATTCAGGAACCTACCTCATAACATTCAGAGTGGTATAGGCAATATCTTTGTTCTGTAAACGCTAATGGTCCATTGTGTACAAAGGGTGATGTTACAGAAATTATCTTCTCGAACTTTGGTAGAACACTCATCAAATTGGTTGCATACTACTCTTAATCATATGGAAAGTAAAATAATAAGGTTTACATCAAGTCATCAGATAGCAGTTTTCAGCAAAATTCAACTCTTCACACTATCGAGCTCAATGCATTACCTTCTATTCTATGCATTTTCTCTTAAGGATGTGGACATAACAACTCATTGTGAGCTGGATTTGTATAGATATTGCCTGTATACTTCTGAGAGCCATGGAATACTCAAATGCAAGATGAATTCAGGAAGCTATCTCATAACATTTAGAGTGGTACAGGCAATATCTTTGTTTAGTTCTGTAAACGCTAATGGCCATTGTGTACAAAGGGTGATGTTACAGAAAGTATCTTCTCGAACTTTGGTAGAACACTCATAAAATTGGTTGCATACTACTCTTAATCATATGGAAAGTAAAATAATAATGTTTACATCAAGTTATCACATAGTAGTTTTCAGCAAAATTCAACTCTACCCTCTATTGATCTCAATGCAATACATTATACACCATGCATTTTCAGTTAAGGACGAGGACATAACAACTCAAGTTGAGCTGGATTTGCATTGATATTGCCTGTATACTAGTCAGAGCCCTGGAATACTCAAAGGCAAGACGAATTCAGGAACCTACCTCATAACATTCAGAGTGGTATTGGCAATATCTTTGCTTGTTCTGAAAAAGCTAATGATCCATTGTGTGCAAAAGGTGATGTTACAGAAAGTATCTTCTCGAACATTGGTAGAACACTCATAAAATTGGTTGCATACTACTCTAAATCATATGGAAAGTAAAATAATAAGCTTTACATCAAGTTAGCGCATAGCAGTTTTCAGCAAAATTCAGCTCTACACTCTATCGACCTCAATGCATTACCATCTATTCTATGCATTTTCTGTTAAGGATAGGACATAACAACTCATTGTGAGCTGGAATTGTATAGATATTGCGTGTATACTTGACAGAGCCATGGGATACTCATATGCAAGAAGAATTCAGAGACCTACCTCATAACATTCAGAGCGGTACAGGCAATAACTTTGTATAGTTCTGTAAACGCTAATGTTCCATTGTGTACAAAACTTGATGTTACTGAAAGTATCTTCTTGCACATTGGTAGAACACTCATAAAATTGGTTCCATACTACTCTAAATCATACGGAAAGTAAAATAATAAGGCTTACATCAAGTTCTCACATAGCAGTTTTCAGCAAAATTCAACTCTACACTCTATCGAGCTCAATGCATTACCTTCTATTCTATGCATTTTCTCTTAAGGATAGGACATAACAACTCATTGTGAGCTGGAATTGTATAGATATTGCCTGTATACTTGTCAGAGACATGGAATACTCATATGCAAGACGAATTCAGAGACCTACCTCATAACATTCAGAGCGGTACAGGCAATATCTTTGTTTAGTTCTGTAAACGCTAATGTTCCATTGTGTACAAAACGTGATGTTACTGAAAGTATCTTCCCGACCATTGGTAGAACACTCAAAAAATTGCTTGCATACTACTCTAAATCTTATGGAAAGTAAAATAATAAGGCTTACATCAAGTTATCTCATAGCAGTTTTCAGCAAAATTCAACTCTACACTCTACTGAGCTGAAAGCATTACCTTATATTCCATGCATTTTCTGTTAAGGTCGAGGACATAACAACTCAGGGTGAGCTGGAATTTTATAGATATTGCCTGTATACTTGTCAGAGCAATGGAATACACAAGTGCAAGATGAATTCAGGAACCTACCTCATAACATTCAGAGTGGTATAGGCAATATCTTTGTTCTGTAAACGCTAATGGTCCATTGTGTACAAAGGGTGATGTTACAGAAATTATCTTCTCGAACTTTGGTAGAACACTCATCAAATTGGTTGCATACTACTCTTAATCATATGGAAAGTAAAATAATAAGATTTACATCAAGTTATCACATAGCAGTTTTCAGCAAAATTCAACTCTACACTCTATCGAGCTCAATGCATTACCTTCTATTCTATGCATTTTCTCTTAAGGATGTGGACATAACAACTCATTGTGAGCTGGATTTGTATAGATATTGCCTGTATACTTCTGAGAGCCATGGAATACTCAAATGCAAGATGAATTCAGGAAGCTACCTCATAACATTTAGAGTGGTACAGGCAATATCTTTGTTTAGTTCTGTAAATGCTAATGTTAATTTGTGTACAAAGGGTGATGTTACAGAAAGTATCTTCTCGAACTTTGGTAGAACACTCATAA
This sequence comes from Hemitrygon akajei, assembly GCF_048418815.1. Classification (NCBI taxonomy): domain Eukaryota; kingdom Metazoa; phylum Chordata; class Chondrichthyes; order Myliobatiformes; family Dasyatidae; genus Hemitrygon; species Hemitrygon akajei. The sequence goes on along the minus strand of NC_133136.1, from coordinate 92,630,015 downwards.
AATTGGTTGCATACTACTCTTAATCATATGGAAAGTAAAATAATAAGGTTTACATCAAGTTAGCGCATAGCAGTTTTCAGCAAAATTCAACTCTACACTCTATCGAGCTCAATGCATTACCTTCTATTCTATGCATTTTCTGTTAAGGATAGGACATAACAACTCATTGTGAGCTGGAATTGTATAGATATTGCCTGTATACTTGTCAGAGCCATGGAATACTCATATGCAAGACGAATTCAGAGACCTACCTCATAACATTCAGAGCGGTACAGGCAATATCTTTGTTTAGTTCTGTAAACGCTAATGTTCCATTGTGTACAAAACGTGATGTTACTGAAAGTATCTTCCCGACCATTGGTAGAACACTCAAAAAATTGCTTGCATACTACTCTAAATCTTATGGAAAGTAAAATAATAAGGCTTACATCAAGTTATCTCATAGCAGTTTTCAGCAAAATTCAACTCTACACTCTACTGAGCTGAAAGCATTACCTTATATTCCATGCATTTTCTGTTAAGGTCGAGGACATAACAACTCAGGGTGAGCTGGAATTTTATAGATATTGCCTGTATACTTGTCAGAGCAATGGAATACACAGGTGCAAGATGAATTCAGGAACCTACCTCATAACATTCAGAGTGGTATAGGCAATATCTTTGTTCTGTAAACGCTAATGGTCCATTGTGTACAAAGGGTGATGTTACAGAAATTATCTTCTCGAACTTTGGTAGAACACTCATCAAATTGGTTGCAGATTACTCTTAATCATATGGAAAGTAAAATAATAAGGTTTACATCAACTTATCACATAGCAGTTTTCAGCAAAATTCAACTCTACACTCTATCGAGCTCAATGCATTACCTTCTATTCTATGCATTTTCTCTTAAGGATGTGGACATAACAACTCATTGTGAGCAGGATTTGTATAGATATTGCCTGTATACTTCTCAGAGCCATGGAATACTCAAATGCAAGATGAATTCAGGAAGATACCTCATAACATTTAGAGTGGTACAGGCAATATCTTTGTTTAGTTCTGTAAATGCTAATGTTAATTTGTGTACAAAAGGTGATGTTACAGAAAGTATCTTCTCGAACTTTGGTAGAACACTCATAAAATTGGTTGCATACTACTCTTAATCATATGGAAAGTAAAATAATAAGGTTTACATCAAGTTATCACATAGCAGTTTTCAGCAAAATTCAACTCCACACTCTATCGAGCTCAATGCATTACCATCTATTCTATGCTTTTTCTGTTAAGGATAGGACATAACAACTCATTGTGAGCTGGATTTGTATAGATATTGCCTGTATACTTCTCAGAGCCATGGAATACTCAAATGCAAGATGAATTCAGGAAGCTATCTCATAACATTTAGAGTGGTACAGGCAATATCTTTGTTTAGTTCTGTAAACGCTAATGGCCATTGTGTACAAAGGGTGATGTTACAGAAAGTATCTTCTCGAACTTTGGTAGAACACTCATAAAATTGGTTGCATACTACTCTTAATCATATGGAAAGTAAAATAATAATGTTTACATCAAGTTATCAGATAGCAGTTTTCAGCAAAATTCAACTCTACACTCTATCGAGCTCAATGCATTACCTTCTATTCTATGCATTTTCTCTTAAGGATGTGGACATAACAACTCATTGTGAGCTGGATTTGTATAGATATTGCCTGTATACTTCTCAGAGCCATGGAATACTCAAATGCAAGATGAATTCAGGAAGCTATCTCATAACATTTAGAGTGGTACAGGCAATATCTTTGTTTAGTTCTGTAAACGCTAATGGCCATTGTGTACAAAGGGTGATGTTACAGAAAGTATCTTCTCGAACTTTGGTAGAACACTCATAAAATTGGTTGCATACTACTCTTAATCATATGGAAAGTAAAATAATAATGTTTACATCAAGTTATCACATAGTAGTTTTCAGCAAAATTCAACTCTACCCTCTATTGATCTCAATGCAATACATTATACACCATGCATTTTCAGTTAAGGACGAGGACATAACAACTCAAGTTGAGCTGGATTTGCATTGATATTGCCTGTATACTAGTCAGAGTCCTGGAATACTCAAAGGCAAGACGAATTCAGGAACCTACCTCATAACATTCAGAGTGGTATTGGCAATATCTTTGCTTGTTCTGAAAAAGCTAATGATCCATTGTGTGCAAAAGGTGATGTTACAGAAAGTATCTTCTCGAACATTGGTAGAACACTCATAAAATTGGTTGCATACTACTCTAAATCATATGGAAAGTAAAATAATAAGCTTTACATCAAGTTAGCGCATAGCAGTTTTCAGCAAAATTCAGCTCTACACTCTATCGACCTCAATGCATTACCATCTATTCTATGCATTTTCTGTTAAGGATAGGACATAACAACTCATTGTGAGCTGGAATTGTATAGATATTGCGTGTATACTTGACAGAGCCATGGGATACTCATATGCAAGAAGAATTCAGAGACCTACCTCATAACATTCAGAGCGGTACAGGCAATAACTTTGTATAGTTCTGTAAACGCTAATGTTCCATTGTGTACAAAACTTGATGTTACTGAAAGTATCTTCTTGCACATTGGTAGAACACTCATAAAATTGGTTCCATACTACTCTAAATCATACGGAAAGTAAAATAATAAGGCTTACATCAAGTTCTCACATAGCAGTTTTCAGCAAAATTCAACTCTACACTCTATCGAGCTCAATGCATTACCTTCTATTCTATGCATTTTCTCTTAAGGATAGGACATAACAACTCATTGTGAGCTGGAATTGTATAGATATTGCCTGTATACTTGTCAGAGACATGGAATACTCATATGCAAGACGAATTCAGAGACCTACCTCATAACATTCAGAGCGGTACAGGCAATATCTTTGTTTAGTTCTGTAAACGCTAATGTTCAATTGTGTACAAAACGTGATGTTACTGAAAGTATCTTCCCGACCATTGGTAGAACACTCAAAAAATTGCTTGCATACTACTCTAAATCTTATGGAAAGTAAAATAATAAGGCTTACATCAAGTTATCTCATAGCAGTTTTCAGCAAAATTCAACTCTACACTCTACTGAGCTGAAAGCATTACCTTATATTCCATGCATTTTCTGTTAAGGTCGAGGACATAACAACTCAGGGTGAGCTGGAATTTTATAGATATTGCCTGTATACTTGTCAGAGCAATGGAATACACAAGTGCAAGATGAATTCAGGAACCTACCTCATAACATTCAGAGTGGTATAGGCAATATCTTTGTTCTGTAAACGCTAATGGTCCATTGTGTACAAAGGGTGATGTTACAGAAATTATCTTCTCGAACTTTGGTAGAACACTCATCAAATTGGTTGCAGATTACTCTTAATCATATGGAAAGTAAAATAATAAGGTTTACATCAACTTATCACATAGCAGTTTTCAGCAAAATTCAACTCTACACTCTATCGAGCTCAATGCATTACCTTCTATTCTATGCATTTTCTCTTAAGGATGTGGACATAACAACTCATTGTGAGCAGGATTTGTATAGATATTGCCTGTATACTTCTCAGAGCCATGGAATACTCAAATGCAAGATGAATTCAGGAAGATACCTCATAACATTTAGAGTGGTACAGGCAATATCTTTGTTTAGTTCTGTAAATGCTAATGTTAATTTGTGTACAAAAGGTGATGTTACAGAAAGTATCTTCTCGAACTTTGGTAGAACACTCATAAAATTGGTTGCATACTACTCTTAATCATATGGAAAGTAAAATAATAAGGTTTACATCAAGTTATCACATAGCAGTTTTCAGCAAAATTCAACTCCACACTCTATCGAGCTCAATGCATTACCATCTATTCTATGCTTTTTCTGTTAAGGATAGGACATAACAACTCATTGTGAGCTGGATTTGTATAGATATTGCCTGTATACTTCTCAGAGCCATGGAATACTCAAATGCAAGATGAATTCAGGAAGCTATCTCATAACATTTAGAGTGGTACAGGCAATATCTTTGTTTAGTTCTGTAAACGCTAATGGCCATTGTGTACAAAGGGTGATGTTACAGAAAGTATCTTCTCGAACTTTGGTAGAACACTCATAAAATTGGTTGCATACTACTCTTAATCATATGGAAAGTAAAATAATAATGTTTACATCAAGTTATCAGATAGCAGTTTTCAGCAAAATTCAACTCTACACTCTATCGAGCTCAATGCATTACCTTCTATTCTATGCATTTTCTCTTAAGGATGTGGACATAACAACTCATTGTGAGCTGGATTTGTATAGATATTGCCTGTATACTTCTCAGAGCCATGGAATACTCAAATGCAAGATGAATTCAGGAAGCTATCTCATAACATTTAGAGTGGTACAGGCAATATCTTTGTTTAGTTCTGTAAACGCTAATGGCCATTGTGTACAAAGGGTGATGTTACAGAAAGTATCTTCTCGAACTTTGGTAGAACACTCATAAAATTGGTTGCATACTACTCTTAATCATATGGAAAGTAAAATAATAATGTTTACATCAAGTTATCACATAGTAGTTTTCAGCAAAATTCAACTCTACCCTCTATTGATCTCAATGCAATACATTATACACCATGCATTTTCAGTTAAGGACGAGGACATAACAACTCAAGTTGAGCTGGATTTGCATTGATATTGCCTGTATACTAGTCAGAGTCCTGGAATACTCAAAGGCAAGACGAATTCAGGAACCTACCTCATAACATTCAGAGTGGTATTGGCAATATCTTTGCTTGTTCTGAAAAAGCTAATGATCCATTGTGTGCAAAAGGTGATGTTACAGAAAGTATCTTCTCGAACATTGGTAGAACACTCATAAAATTGGTTGCATACTACTCTAAATCATATGGAAAGTAAAATAATAAGCTTTACATCAAGTTAGCGCATAGCAGTTTTCAGCAAAATTCAGCTCTACACTCTATCGACCTCAATGCATTACCATCTATTCTATGCATTTTCTGTTAAGGATAGGACATAACAACTCATTGTGAGCTGGAATTGTATAGATATTGCGTGTATACTTGACAGAGCCATGGGATACTCATATGCAAGAAGAATTCAGAGACCTACCTCATAACATTCAGAGCGGTACAGGCAATAACTTTGTATAGTTCTGTAAACGCTAATGTTCCATTGTGTACAAAACTTGATGTTACTGAAAGTATCTTCTTGCACATTGGTAGAACACTCATAAAATTGGTTCCATACTACTCTAAATCATACGGAAAGTAAAATAATAAGGCTTACATCAAGTTCTCACATAGCAGTTTTCAGCAAAATTCAACTCTACACTCTATCGAGCTCAATGCATTACCTTCTATTCTATGCATTTTCTCTTAAGGATAGGACATAACAACTCATTGTGAGCTGGAATTGTATAGATATTGCCTGTATACTTGTCAGAGACATGGAATACTCATATGCAAGACGAATTCAGAGACCTACCTCATAACATTCAGAGCGGTACAGGCAATATCTTTGTTTAGTTCTGTAAACGCTAATGTTCAATTGTGTACAAAACGTGATGTTACTGAAAGTATCTTCCCGACCATTGGTAGAACACTCAAAAAATTGCTTGCATACTACTCTAAATCTTATGGAAAGTAAAATAATAAGGCTTACATCAAGTTATCTCATAGCAGTTTTCAGCAAAATTCAACTCTACACTCTACTGAGCTGAAAGCATTACCTTATATTCCATGCATTTTCTGTTAAGGTCGAGGACATAACAACTCAGGGTGAGCTGGAATTTTATAGATATTGCCTGTATACTTGTCAGAGCAATGGAATACACAAGTGCAAGATGAATTCAGGAACCTACCTCATAACATTCAGAGTGGTATAGGCAATATCTTTGTTCTGTAAACGCTAATGGTCCATTGTGTACAAAGGGTGATGTTACAGAAATTATCTTCTCGAACTTTGGTAGAACACTCATCAAATTGGTTGCATACTACTCTTAATCATATGGAAAGTAAAATAATAAGATTTACATCAAGTTATCACATAGCAGTTTTCAGCAAAATTCAACTCTACACTCTATCGAGCTCAATGCATTACCTTGTATTCTATGCATTTTCTCTTAAGGATGTGGACATAACAACTCATTGTGAGCTGGATTTGTATAGATATTGCCTGTATACTTCTGAGAGCCATGGAATACTCAAATGCAAGATGAATTCAGGAAGCTACCTCATAACATTTAGAGTGGTACAGGCAATATCTTTGTTTAGTTCTGTAAATGCTAATGTTAATTTGTGTACAAAGGGTGATGTTACAGAAAGTATCTTCTCGAACTTTGGTAGAACACTCATAAAATTGGTTGCATACTACTCTTAATCATATGGAAAGTAAAATAATAAGGTTTACATCAAGTTAGCGCATAGCAGTTTTCAGCAAAATTCAACTCTACACTCTATCGAGCTCAATGCATTACCTTCTATTCTATGCATTTTCTGTTAAGGATAGGACATAACAACTCATTGTGAGCTGGAATTGTATAGATATTGCCTGTATACTTGTCAGAGCCATGGAATACTCATATGCAAGACGAATTCAGAGACCTACCTCATAACATTCAGAGCGGTACAGGCAATATCTTTGTTTAGTTCTGTAAACGCTAATGTTCCATTGTGTACAAAACGTGATGTTACTGAAAGTATCTTCCCGACCATTGGTAGAACACTCAAAAAATTGCTTGCATACTACTCTAAATCTTATGGAAAGTAAAATAATAAGGCTTACATCAAGTTATCTCATAGCAGTTTTCAGCAAAATTCAACTCTACACTCTACTGAGCTGAAAGCATTACCTTATATTCCATGCATTTTCTGTTAAGGTCGAGGACATAACAACTCAGGGTGAGCTGGAATTTTATAGATATTGCCTGTATACTTGTCAGAGCAATGGAATACACAGGTGCAAGATGAATTCAGGAACCTACCTCATAACATTCAGAGTGGTATAGGCAATATCTTTGTTCTGTAAACGCTAATGGTCCATTGTGTACAAAGGGTGATGTTACAGAAATTATCTTCTCGAACTTTGGTAGAACACTCATCAAATTGGTTGCATATTACTCTTAATCATATGGAAAGTAAAATAATAAGGTTTACATCAACTTATCACATAGCAGTTTTCAGCAAAATTCAACTCTACACTCTATCGAGCTCAATGCATTACCTTCTATTCTATGCATTTTCTCTTAAGGATGTGGACATAACAACTCATTGTGAGCAGGATTTGTATAGATATTGCCTGTATACTTCTCAGAGCCATGGAATACTCAAATGCAAGATGAATTCAGGAAGATACCTCATAACATTTAGAGTGGTACAGGCAATATCTTTGTTTAGTTCTGTAAATGCTAATGTTAATTTGTGTACAAAAGGTGATGTTACAGAAAGTATCTTCTCGAACTTTGGTAGAACACTCATAAAATTGGTTGCATACTACTCTTAATCATATGGAAAGTAAAATAATAAGGTTTACATCAAGTTATCACATAGCAGTTTTCAGCAAAATTCAACTCCACACTCTATCGAGCTCAATGCATTACCATCTATTCTATGCTTTTTCTGTTAAGGATAGGACATAACAACTCATTGTGAGCTGGAATTGTATAGATATTGCCTGTATACTTGTCACAGCCATGGAATACTCAAATGCAAGACGAATTCAGGAACCTACCTTATAACATTCAGAGTGGTACAGGCAATATCTTTGTTTAGTTCTGTAAATGCTAATGTTAATTTGTGTACAAAAGGTGATGTTACAGAAAGTATCTTCTCGAACTTTGGTAGAACACTCATAAAATTGGTTGCATACTACTCTTAATCATATGGAAAGTAAAATAATAAGGTTTACATCAAGTTATCACATAGCAGTTTTCAGCAAAATTCAACTCCGCACTCTATCGAGCTCAATGCATTACCTTCTATTCTATGCATTTTCTCTTAAGGTTGTGGACATAACAACTCATTGTGAGCTGGAATTGTATAGATATTGCCTGTATACTTCTCAGAGCCATGGAATACTCAAATGCAAGATGAATTCAGGAACCTGCTCATAACATTCAGACTGGGATAGGCAATATCTTTGTTTGTTCTGTAAATGCTAATGTTCCATTGTGTACAAAAGGTGATGTTACAGAAAGTATCTCGAAAATTGGTAAAACACTCATAAAATTGGTTGCAGACTACTCTAAATCTTATGGAAAGTAAAATAATAAGGCTTACATCAAGTTATCTCATAGCAGTTTTCAGCAAAATTCAACTCTACTCTCTATCGAGCTCAATGCATTACCTTCTATTCTATGCATTTTCTCTTAAGGATGTGCACATAACAACTCATTGTGAGCTGGAATTGTATAGATATTGCCTGTATACTCGTCAAAGCCATGGAATACTCATATGCAAGACGAATTCAGAGACCTACATCATAACATTCAGAGCGGTACAGGCAATATCTTTGTTTAGTTCTGTAAACGCTAATGTTCCATTGTGTACAAAACGTGATGTTACTGAAAGTATCTTCCCGACCATTGGTAGAACACTCAAAAAATTGGTTGCATACTACTTTAAATCTTATGGAAAGTAAAATAATAAGGCTTACATCAAGTTATCTCATAGCAGTTTTCAGCAAAATTCAACTTTACTCTCTATTGATCTCACAGCAATACCTTATATTCCATGCATTTTCAGTTAAGGATAGGACATAACAACTCAGGGTGAGCTGGAATTGCATAGATATTGCCTGTATACTTGTCAGAGCCATGGAATACTCAAAGGCAAGACGAATTCAGGAACCTATCTCATAACATTCAGAGTGGTACAGGCAATATCTTTGTTTAGTTCTGTAAATGCTAATGTTGCATTGTGTACAAAAGTTGATGTTACAGAAAGTATCTTCTCGAACATTGGTAGAACACTCATAAAACTGGTTGCATACTGTTCTAAATCATATGGAAAGTAAAATAATAAGGTTTACATCAAGTTAGCACATAGCAGTTTTCAGCAAAATTCAAGTCTACACTCTATCGAGCTCAATGCATTACCTTCTATTCTATCCATTTTCTATTAAGGATAGGACATAACAACTCAAGTTGAGCTGGATTTGGATTGATATTGCCTGTAAACTTGTCAGAGCCCTGGAATACTCAAAGGCAAGACGAATTCAGGAACCTACCTCATAACATTCAGAGTGGTATTGGCAATATCTTTGCTTGTTCTGAAAAAGCAAATGTTCCATTGTGTACAAAACTTGATGTTACTGAAAGTATCTTCTTGCACATTGGTAGAACACTCATAAAATTGGTTCCATACTACTCTAAATCATACGGAAAGTAAAATAATAAGGCTTACATCAAGTTCTCACGTAGCAGTTTTCAGCAAAATTCAACTCTACACTCTATCGAGCTCAATGCATTACCTTCTATTCTATGCATTTTCTGTTAAGGATAGGACATAACAACTCATTGTGAGCTGGAATTGTATAGATATTGCCTGTATACTTGTCAGAGCCATGGAATACTCATATGCAAGACGAATTCAGAGACCTACCTCATAACATTCAGAGCGGTACAGGCAATATCTTTGTTTAGTTCTGTAAACGCTAATGTTCCATTGTGTACAAAACGTGATGTTACTGAAAGTATCTTCCCGACCATTGGTAGAACACTCAAAAAATTGCTTGCATACTACTCTAAATCTTATGGAAAGTAAAATTATAAGGCTTACATCAAGTTATCTCATAGCAGTTTTCAGCAAAATTCAACTCTACACTCTACTGAGCTGAAAGCATTACCTTATATTCCATGCATTTTCTGTTAAGGTCGAGGACATAACAACTCAGGGTGAGCTGGAATTTTATAGATATTGCCTGTATACTTGTCAGAGCAATGGAATACACAGGTGCAAGATGAATTCAGGAACCTACCTCATAACATTCAGAGTGGTATAGGCAATATCTTTGTTCTGTAAACGCTAATGGTCCATTGTGTACAAAGGGTGATGTTACAGAAATTATCTTCTCGAACTTTGGTAGAACACTCATCAAATTGGTTGCATATTACTCTTAATCATATGGAAAGTAAAATAATAAGGTTTACATCAAGTTATCACATAGCAGTTTTCAGCAAAATTCAACTCTACACTCTATCGAGCTCAATGCATTACCTTCTATTCTATGCATTTTCTCTTAAGGATGTGGACATAACAACTCATTGTGAGCTGGATTTGTATAGATATTGCCTGTATACTTCTCAGAGCCATGGAATACTCAAATGCAAGATGAATTCAGGAATCTACCTCATAACATTTAGAGTGGTACAGGCAATATCTTTGTTTAGTTCTGTAAATGCTAATGTTAATTTGTGTACAAAGGTGATGTTACAGAAAGTATCTTCTCGAACTTTGGTAGAACACTCATAAAATTGGTTGCATACTACTCTTAATCATATGGAAAGTAAAATAATAAGGTTTACATCAAGTTAGCGCATAGCAGTTTTCAGCAAAATTCATCTCTACACTCTATCGAGCTCAATGCATTACCTTCTATTCTATGCATTTTCTGTTAAGGATAGGACATAACAACTCATTGTGAGCTGGAATTGTATAGATATTGCCTGTATACCTGTCAGAGCCATGGAATACTCATATGCAAGACGAATTCAGAGACCTACCTCATAACATTCAGAGCGATACAGGCAATATCTTTGTTTAGTTCTGTAAACGCTAATGGTCCATTGTGTACAAAGGGTGATGTTACAGAAAGTATCTTCTCGAACTTTGGTAGAACACTCATAAAATTGGTTGCATACTACTCTTAATCATATGGAAAGTAAAATAATAATGTTTACATCAAGTTATCACATAGTAGTTTTCAGCAAAATTCAACTCTACCCTCTATTGATCTCAATGCAATACCTTATATACCATGCATTTTCAGTTAAGGCCGAGGACATAACAACTGAAGTTGAGCTGGTTTTGCATTGATATTGCCTGTATACTTGTCAGAGCCCTGGAATACTCAAAGGCAAGACGAATTCAGGAACCTACCTCATAACATTCAGAGTGGTATTGGCAATATCTTTGCTTGTTCTGAAAAAGCTAATGATCCATTGTGTGCAAAAGGTGATGTTACAGAAAGTATCTTCTCGAACATTGGTAGAACACTCATAAAATTGGTTGCATACTACTCTAAATCATATGGAAAGTAAAATAATAAGCTTTACATCAAGTTAGCGCATAGCAGTTTTCAGCAAAATTCAGCTCTACACTCTATCGACCTCAATGCATTACCATCTATTCTATGCATTTTCTGTTAAGGATAGGACATAACAACTCATTGTGAGCTGGAATTGTATAGATATTGCCTGTATACTTGACAGAGCCATGGAATACTCATATGCAAGACGAATTCAGAGACCTACCTCATAACATTCAGAGCGGTACAGGCAATAACTTTGTTTAGTTCTGTAAACGCTAATGTTCCATTGTGTACAAAACTTGATGTTACTGAAAGTATCTTCTTGCACATTGCTAGAACACTCATAAAATTGGTTCCATACTACTCTAAATCATACGGAAAGTAAAATAATAAGGCTTACATCAAGTTCTCACATAGCAGTTTTCACCAAAATTCAACTCTACACTCTATCGAGCTCAATGCATTACTTTCTATTCTATGCATTTTCTCTTAAGGATGTGGACATAACAACTCATTGTGAGCTGGATTTGTATAGATATTGCCTGTATACTTCTCAGAGCCATGGAATACCCAAATGCAAGATGAATTCAGGAAGCTACCTCATAACATTTAGAGTGGTACAGGCAATATCTTTGTTTAGTTCTGTAAATGCTAATGTTAATTTGTGTACAAAGGTTATGTTACAGAAAGTATCTTCTCGAACTTTGGTAGAACACTCATAAAATTGGTTGCATACTACTCTTAATCATATGGAAAGTAAAATAATAAGGTTTACATCAAGTTAGCGCATAGCAGTTTTCAGCAAAATTCAACTCTACACTCTATCGAGCTCAATGCATTACCTTCTATTCTATGCATTTTCTGTTAAGGATAGGACATAACAACTCATTGTGAGCTGGAATTGTATAGATATTGCCTGTATACTTGTCAGAGCCATGGAATACTCATATGCAAGACGAATTCAGAGACCTACCTCATAACATTCAGAGCGGTACAGGCAATATCTTTGTTCAGTTCTGTAAACGCTAATGTTCCATTGTGTAGAAAACGTGATGTTACTGAAAGTATCTTCCCGACCATTGGTAGAACACTCAAAAAATTGCTTGCATACTACTCTAAATCTTATGGAAAGTAAAATAATAAGGCTTACATCAAGTTATCTCATAGCAGTTTTCAGCAAAATTCAACTCTACACTCTACTGAGCTGAGAGCATTACCTTATATTCCATGCATTTTCTGTTAAGGTCGAGGACATAACAACTCAGGGTGAGCTGGAATTGTATAGATATTGCCTGTATACTTGTCAGAGCCATGGAATACTCATATGCAAGACGAATTCAGAGACCTACCTCATAACATTCAGAGCGGTACAGGCAATATCTTTGTTTAGTTCTGTAAACGCTAATGTTCCATTGTGTAGAAAACGTGATGTTACAGAAAGTATCTTCCCGACCATTGGTAGAACACTCAAAAAATTGCTTGCATACTACTCTAAATCTTATGGAAAGTAAAATAATAAGGCTTACATCAAGTTATCTCATAGCAGTTTTCAGCAAAATTCAACTCTACACTCTACTGAGCTGAGAGCATTACCTTATATTCCATGCATTTTCTGTTAAGGTCGAGGACATAACAACTCAGGGTGAGCTGGAATTTTATAGATATTGCCTGTATACTTGTCAGAGCAATGGAATACACAAGTGCAAGATGAATTCAGGAACCTACCTCATAACATTCAGAGTGGTATAGGCAATATCTTTGTTCTGTAAACGCTAATGGTCCATTGTGTACAAAGGGTGATGTTACAGAAATTATCTTCTCGAACTTTGGTAGAACACTCATCAAATTGGTTGCATACTACTCTTAATCATATGGAAAGTAAAATAATAAGGTTTACATCAAGTTAGCGCATAGCAGTTTTCAGCAAAATTCAACTCTACACTCTATCGAGCTCAATGCATTACCTTCTATTCTATGCATTTTCTGTTAAGGATAGGACATAACAACTCATTGTGAGCTGGAATTGTATAGATATTGCCTGTATACTTGTCAGAGCCATGGAATACTCATATGCAAGACGAATTCAGAGACCTACCTCATAACATTCAGAGCGGTACAGGCAATATCTTTGTTTAGTTCTGTAAACGCTAATGTTCCATTGTGTACAAAACGTGATGTTACTGAAAGTATCTTCCCGACCATTGGTAGAACACTCAAAAAATTGCTTGCATACTACTCTAAATCTTATGGAAAGTAAAATAATAAGGCTTACATCAAGTTATCTCATAGCAGTTTTCAGCAAAATTCAACTCTACACTCTACTGAGCTGAGAGCATTACCTTATATTCCATGCATTTTCTGTTAAGGTCGAGGACATAACAACTCAGGGTGAGCTGGAATTTTATAGATATTGCCTGTATACTTGTCAGAGCAATGGAATACACAAGTGCAAGATGAATTCAGGAACCTACCTCATAACATTCAGAGTGGTATAGGCAATATCTTTGTTCTGTAAACGCTAATGGTCCATTGTGTACAAAGGGTGATGTTACAGAAATTATCTTCTCGAACTTTGGTAGAACACTCATCAAATTGGTTGCATATTACTCTTAATCATATGGAAAGTAAAATAATAATGTTTACATCAAGTTATCACATAGCAGTTTTCAGCAAAATTCAACTCTACACTCTATCGAGCTCAATGCATTACCTTCTATTCTATGCATTTTCTCTTAAGGATGTGGACATAACAACTCATTGTGAGCTGGATTTGTATAGATATTGCCTGTATACTTCCGAGAGCCATGGAATACTCAAATGCAAGATGAATTCAGGAAGCTACCTCATAACATTTAGAGTGGTACAGGCAATATCTTTGTTTAGTTTTGTAAATGCTAATGTTAATTTGTGTACAAAGGTGATGTTACAGAAAGTATCTTATCGAACTTTGGTAGAACACTCATAAAATTGGTTGCATACTACTCTTAATCATATGGAAAGTAAAATAATAAGGTTTACATCAAGTTAGCGCATAGCAGTTTTCAGCAAAATTCAACTTTACACTCTATCGAGCTCAATGCATTACCTTCTATTCTATGCTTTTTCTGTTAAGGATAGGACATAACAACTTATTGTGAGCTGGAATTGTATAGATATTGCCTGTATACCTGTCAGAGCCATGGAATACTCATATGCAAGACGAATTCAGAGACCTACCTCATAACATTCAGAGCGATACAGGCAATATCTTTGTTTAGTTCTGTAAACGCTAATGGTCCATTGTGTACAAAGGGTGATGTTACAGAAAGTATCTTCTCGAACTTTGGTAGAACACTCATAAAATTGGTTGCATACTACTCTTAATCATATGGAAAGTAAAATAATAATCTTTACATCAAGTTATCACATAGTAGTTTTCAGCAAAATTCAACTCTACCCTCTATTGATCTCAATGCAATACCTTATATACCATGCGTTTTCAGTTAAGGACGAGGACATAACAACTCAAGTTGAGCTGGTTTTGCATTGATATTGCCTGTATACTTGTCAGAGCCCTGGAATACTCAAAGGCAAGACGAATTCAGGAACCTACCTCATAACATTCAGAGTGGTATTGGCAATATCTTTGCTTGTTCTGAAAAAGCTAATGATCCATTGTGTGCAGAAGGTGATGTTACAGAAAGTATCTTCTCGAACATTGGTAGAACACTCATAAAATTGGTTGCATACTACTCTAAATCATATGGAAAGTAAAATAATAAGCTTTACATCAAGTTATCGCATAGCAGTTTTCAGCAAAATTCAGCTCTACACTCTATCGACCTCAATGCATTACCATCTATTCTATGCATTTTCTGTTAAGGATAGGACATAACAACTCATTGTGAGCTGGAATTGTATAGATATTGCCTGTATACTTGACAGAGCCATGGAATACTCATATGCAAGACGAATTCAGAGACCTACCTCATAACATTCAGAGCGGTACAGGCAATAACTTTGTTTAGTTCTGTAAACGCTAATGTTCCATTGTGTACAAAACTTGATGTTACTGAAAGTATCTTCTTGCACATTGGTAGAACACTCATAAAATTGGTTCCATACTACTCTAAATCATACGGAAAGTAAAATAATAAGGCTTACATCAAGTTCTCACATAGCAGTTTTCAGCAAAATTCAACTCTACACTCTATCGAGCTCAATGCATTACCTTCTATTCTATGCATTTTCTCTTAAGGATGTGGACATAACAACTCATTGTGAGCTGGATTTGTATAGATATTGCCTGTATACTTCTCAGAGCCATGGAATACCCAAATGCAAGATGAATTCAGGAAGCTACCTCATAACATTTAGAGTGGTACAGGCAATATCTTTGTTTAGTTCTGTAAATGCTAATGTTAATTTGTGTGCAAAGGTGATGTTACAGAAAGTATCTTCTCGAACTTTGGTAGAACGCTCATCAAATTGGTTGCATACTACTCTTAATCATATGGAAAGTAAAATAATAAGGTTTACATCAATTTAGCGCATAGCAGTTTTCAGCAAAATTCAACTCTACACTCTATCGAGCTCAATGCATTACCTTCTATTCTATGCATTTTCTGTTAAGGATAGGACATAACAACTCATTGTGAGCTGGAATTGTATAGATATTGCCTGTATACTTGTCAGAGCCATGGAATACTCATATGCAAGACGAATTCAGAGACCTACCTCATAACATTCAGAGCGGTACAGGCAATATCTTTGTTTAGTTCTGTAAACGCTAATGTTCCATTGTGTAGAAAACGTGATGTTACTGAAAGTATCTTCCCGACCATTGGTAGAACACTCAAAAAATTGCTTGCATACTACTCTAAATCTTATGGAAAGTAAAATAATAAGGCTTACATCAAGTTATCTCATAGCAGTTTTCAGCAAAATTCAACTCTACACTCTACTGAGCTGAGAGCATTACCTTATATTCCATGCATTTTCTGTTAAGGTCGAGGACATAACAACTCAGGGTGAGCTGGAATTTTATAGATATTGCCTGTATACTTGTCAGAGCAATGGAATACTCATATGCAAGACGAATTCAGAGACCTACCTCATAACATTCAGAGCGGTACAGGCAATATCTTTGTTTAGTTCTGTAAACGCTAATGTTCCATTGTGTACAAAACGTGATGTTACTGAAAGTATCTTCTCGAACTTTGGTAGAACACTCATCAAATTGGTTGCATACTACTCTTAATCATATGGAAAGTATAATAATAAGGCTTACATCAAGTTATCTCATAGCAGTTTTCAGCAAAATTCAACTCTACACTCTACTGAGCTGAGAGCATTACCTTATATTCCATGCATTTTCTGTTAAGGTCGAGGACATAACAACTCAGGGTGAGCTGGAATTTTATAGATATTGCCTGTATACTTGTCAGAGCAATGGAATACACAAGTGCAAGATGAATTCAGGAACCTACCTCATAACATTCAGAGTGGTATAGGCAATATCTTTGTTCTGTAAACGCTAATGGTCCATTGTGTACAAAGGGTGATGTTACAGAAATTATCTTCTCGAACTTTGGTAGAACACTCATCAAATTGGTTGCATATTACTCTTAATCATATGGAAAGTAAAATAATAATGTTTACATCAAGTTATCACATAGCAGTTTTCAGCAATATTCAACTCTACACTCTATCGAGCTCAATGCATTACCTTCTATTCTATGCATTTTCTCTTAAGGATGTGGACATAACAACTCATTGTGAGCTGGATTTGTATAGATATTGCCTGTATACTTCTGAGAGCCATGGAATACTCAAATGCAAGATGAATTCAGGAAGCTACCTCATAACATTTAGAGTGGTACAGGCAATATCTTTGTTTAGTTTTGTAAATGCTAATGTTAATTTGTGTACAAAGGTGATGTTACAGAAAGTATCTTATCGAACTTTGGTAGAACACTCATAAAATTGGTTGCATACTACTCTTAATCATATGGAAAGTAAAATAATAAGCTTTACATCAAGTTAGCGCATAGCAGTTTTCAGCAAAATTCAACTTTACACTCTATCGAGCTCAATGCATTACCTTCTATTCTATGCTTTTTCTGTTAAGGATAGGACATAACAACTTATTGTGAGCTGGAATTGTATAGATATTGCCTGTATACCTGTCAGAGCCATGGAATACTCATATGCAAGACGAATTCAGAGACCTACCTCATAACATTCAGAGCGATACAGGCAATATCTTTGTTTAGTTCTGTAAACGCTAATGGTCCATTGTGTACAAAGGGTGATGTTACAGAAAGTATCTTCTCGAACTTTGGTAGAACACTCATAAAATTGGTTGCATACTACTCTTAATCATATGGAAAGTAAAATAATAATGTTTACATCAAGTTATCACATAGTAGTTTTCAGCAAAATTCAACTCTACCCTCTATTGATCTCAATGCAATACCTTATATACCATGCATTTTCAGTTAAGGACGAGGACATAACAACTCAAGTTGAGCTGGTTTTGCATTGATATTGCCTGTATACTTGTCAGAGCCCTGGAATACTCAAAGGCAAGACGAATTCAGGAACCTACCTCATAACATTCAGAGTGGTATTGGCAATATCTTTGCTTGTTCTGAAAAAGCTAATGATCCATTGTGTGCAAAAGGTGATGTTACAGAAAGTATCTTCTCGAACATTGGTAGAACACTCATAAAATTGGTTGCATACTACTCTAAATCATATGGAAAGTAAAATAATAAGCTTTACATCAAGTTAGCGCATAGCAGTTTTCAGCAAAATTCAGCTCTACACTCTATCGACCTCAATGCATTACCATCTATTCTATGCATTTTCTGTTAAGGATAGGACATAACAACTCATTGTGAGCTGGAATTGTATAGATATTGCCTGTATACTTGACAGAGCCATGGAATACTCATATGCAAGACGAATTCAGAGACCTACCTCATAACATTCAGAGCGGTACAGGCAATAACTTTGTTTAGTTCTGTAAACGCTAATGTTCCATTGTGTACAAAACTTGATGTTACTGAAAGTATCTTCTTGCACATTGGTAGAACACTCATAAAATTGGTTCCATACTACTCTAAATCATACGGAAAGTAAAATAATAAGGCTTACATCAAGTTCTCACATAGCAGTTTTCAGCAAAATTCAACTCTACACTCTATCGAGCTCAATGCATTACCTTCTATTCTATGCATTTTCTCTTAAGGATGTGGACATAACAACTCATTGTGAGCTGGATTTGTATAGATATTGCCTGTATACTTCTCAGAGCCATGGAATACCCAAATGCAAGATGAATTCAGGAAGCTACCTCATAACATTTAGAGTGGTACAGGCAATATCTTTGTTTAGTTCTGTAAATGCTAATGTTAATTTGTGTGCAAAGGTGATGTTACAGAAAGTATCTTCTCGAACTTTGGTAGAACACTCATAAAATTGGTTGCATACTACTCTTAATCATATGGAAAGTAAAATAATAAGGTTTACATCAAGTTAGCGCATAGCAGTTTTCAGCAAAATTCAACTCTACACTCTATCGAGCTCAATGCATTACCTTCTATTCTATGCATTTTCTGTTAAGGATAGGACATAACAACTCATTGTGAGCTGGAATTGTATAGATATTGCCTGTATACTTGTCAGAGCCATGGAATACTCATATGCAAGACGAATTCAGAGACCTACCTCATAACATTCAGAGCGGTACAGGCAATATCTTTGTTTAGTTGTGTAAACGCTAATGTTCCATTGTGTAGAAAACGTGATGTTACTGAAAGTATCTTCCCGACCATTGGTAGAACACTCAAAAAATTGCTTGCATACTACTCTAAATCTTATGGAAAGTAAAATAATAAGGCTTACATCAAGTTATCTCATAGCAGTTTTCAGCAAAATTCAACTCTACACTCTACTGAGCTGAGAGCATTACCTTATATTCCATGCATTTTCTGTTAAGGTCGAGGACATAACAACTCAGGGTGAGCTGGAATTTTATAGATATTGCCTGTATACTTGTCAGAGCAATGGAATACACAAGTGCAAGATGAATTCAGGAACCTAACTCATAACATTCAGAGTGGTATAGGCAATATCTTTGTTCTGTAAACGCTAATGGTCCATTGTGTACAAAGGGTGATGTTACAGAAATTATCTTCTCGAACTTTGGTAGAACACTCATCAAATTGGTTGCATACTACTCTTAATCATATGGAAAGTAAAATAATAAGGTTTACATCAAGTTAGAGCATAGCAGTTTTCAGCAAAATTCAACTCTACACTCTATCGAGCTCAATGCATTACCTACTATTCTATGCATTTTCTGTTAAGGATAGGACATAACAACTCATTGTGAGCTGGAATTGTATAGATATTGCCTGTATACTTGTCAGAGCCATGGAATACTCATATGGAAGACGAATTTCAGAGACCTACCTCATAACATTCAGAGCGGTACAGGCAATATCTTTGTTTAGTTCTGTAAACGCTAATGTTCCATTGTGTAGAAAACGTGATGTTACTGAAAGTATCTTCCCGACCATTGTTAGAACACTCAAAAAATTGCTTGCATACTACTCTAAATCTTATGGAAAGTAAAATAATAAGGCTTACATCAAGTTATCTCATAGCAGTTTTCAGCAAAATTCAACTCTACACTCTACTGAGCTGAGAGCATTACCTTATATTCCATGCATTTTCTGTTAAGGTCGAGGACATAACAACTCAGTGTGAGCTGGAATTTTATAGATATTGCCTGTATACTTGTCAGAGCAATGGAATACACAAGTGCAAGATGAATTCAGGAAACTACCTCATAACATTCAGAGTGGTATAGGCAATATCTTTGTTCTGTAAACGCTAATTGTCCATTGTGTACAAAGGGTGATGTTACAGAAATTATCTTCTCGAACTTTGGTAGAACACTCATCAAATTGGTTGCATATTACTCTTAATCATATGGAAAGTAAAATAATAAGGTTTACATCAAGTTATCACATAGCAGTTTTCAGCAAAATTCAACTCTACACTCTATCGAGCTCAATGCATTACCTTCTATTCTATGCATTTTCTCTTAAGGATGTGGACATAACAACTCATTGTGAGCTGGATTTGTATAGATATTGCCTGTATACTTCTCAGAGCCATGGAATACTCAAATGCAAGATGAATTCAGGAAGCTACCTCATAACATTTAGAGTGGTACAGGCAATATCTTTGTTTAGTTCTGTAAATGCTAATGTTAATTTGTGTACAAAGGTGATGTTACAGAAAGTATCTTCTCGAACTTTGGTAGAACACTCATAAAATTGGTTGCATACTACTCTTAATCATATGGAAAGTAAAATAATAAGGTTTACATCAAGTTAGCGCATAGCAGTTTTCAGCAAAATTCAACTCTACACTCTATCGAGCTCAATGCATTACCTTCTATTCTATGCATTTTCTGTTAAGGATAGGACATAACAACTCATTTTGAGCTGGAATTGTATAGATATTGCCTGTATACCGGTCAGAGCCATGGAATACTCATATGCAAGACGAATTCAGAGACCTACCTCATAACATTCAGAGCGGTACAGGCAATATCTTTGTTTAGTTCTGTAAACGCTAATGGTCCATTGTGTACAAAGGGTGATGTTACAGAAAGTATCTTCTCGAACTTTGGTAGAACACTCATAAAATTGGTTGCATACTACTCTTAATCATATGGAAAGTAAAATAATAATGTTTACATCAAGTTATCACATAGTAGTTTTCAGCAAAATTCAACTCTACCCTCTATTGATCTCAATGCAATACCTTATATACCATGCATTTTCAGTTAAGGACGAGGACATAACAACTCAAGTTGAGCTGGTTTTGCATTGATATTGCCTGTATACTTGTCAGAGCCCTGGAATACTCAAAGGCAAGACGAATTCAGGAACCTACCTCATAACATTCAGAGTGGTATTGGCAATATCTTTGCTTGTTCTGAAAAAGCTAATGATCCATTGTGTGCAAAAGGTGATGTTACAGAAAGTATCTTCTCGAACATTGGTAGAACACTCATAAAATTGGTTGCATACTACTCTAAATCATATGGAAAGTAAAATAATAAGCTTTACATCAAGTTAGCGCATAGCAGTTTTCAGAAAAATTCAGCTCTACACTCTATCGACCTCAATGCATTACCATCTATTCTATGCATTTTCTGTTAAGGATAGGACATAACAACTCATTGTGAGCTGGAATTGTATAGATATTGCCTGTATACTTGACAGAGCCATGGAATACTCATATGCAAGACGAATTCAGAGACCTACCTCATAACATTCAGAGCGGTACAGGCAATAACTTTGTTTAGTTCTGTAAACGCTAATGTTCCATTGTGTACAAAACTTGATGTTACTGAAAGTATCTTCTTGCACATTGGTAGAACACTCATAAAATTGGTTCCATACTACTCTAAATCATACGGAAAGTAAAATAATAAGGCTTACATCAAGTTCTCACATAGCAGTTTTCAGCAAAATTCAACTCTACACTCTATCGAGCTCAATGCATTACCTTCTATTCTATGCATTTTCTGTTAAGGATAGGACATAACAACTCATTGTGAGCTGGAATTGTATAGATATTGCCTGTATACTTGTCAGAGCCATGGAATACTCATATGCAAGACGAATTCAGAGACCTACCTCATAACATTCAGAGCGGTACAGGCAATATCTTTGTTTAGTTGTGTAAACGCTAATGTTCCATTGTGTAGAAAACGTGATGTTACTGAAAGTATCTTCCCGACCATTGGTAGAACACTCAAAAAATTGCTTGCATACTACTCTAAATCTTATGGAAAGTAAAATAATAAGGCTTACATCAAGTTATCTCATAGCAGTTTTCAGCAAAATTCAACTCTACACTCTACTGAGCTGAGAGCATTACCTTATATTCCATGCATTTTCTGTTAAGGTCGAGGACATAACAACTCAGGGTGAGCTGGAATTTTATAGATATTGCCTGTATACTTGTCAGAGCAATGGAATACACAAGTGCAAGATGAATTCAGGAACCTAACTCATAACATTCAGAGTGGTATAGGCAATATCTTTGTTCTGTAAACGCTAATGGTCCATTGTGTACAAAGGGTGATGTTACAGAAATTATCTTCTCGAACTTTGGTAGAACACTCATCAAATTGGTTGCATACTACTCTTAATCATATGGAAAGTAAAATAATAAGGTTTACATCAAGTTAGAGCATAGCAGTTTTCAGCAAAATTCAACTCTACACTCTATCGAGCTCAATGCATTACCTACTATTCTATGCATTTTCTGTTAAGGATAGGACATAACAACTCATTGTGAGCTGGAATTGTATAGATATTGCCTGTATACTTGTCAGAGCCATGGAATACTCATATGGAAGACGAATTTCAGAGACCTACCTCATAACATTCAGAGCGGTACAGGCAATATCTTTGTTTAGTTCTGTAAACGCTAATGTTCCATTGTGTAGAAAACGTGATGTTACTGAAAGTATCTTCCCGACCATTGTTAGAACACTCAAAAAATTGCTTGCATACTACTCTAAATCTTATGGAAAGTAAAATAATAAGGCTTACATCAAGTTATCTCATAGCAGTTTTCAGCAAAATTCAACTCTACACTCTACTGAGCTGAGAGCATTACCTTATATTCCATGCATTTTCTGTTAAGGTCGAGGACATAACAACTCAGTGTGAGCTGGAATTTTATAGATATTGCCTGTATACTTGTCAGAGCAATGGAATACACAAGTGCAAGATGAATTCAGGAAACTACCTCATAACATTCAGAGTGGTATAGGCAATATCTTTGTTCTGTAAACGCTAATTGTCCATTGTGTACAAAGGGTGATGTTACAGAAATTATCTTCTCGAACTTTGGTAGAACACTCATCAAATTGGTTGCATATTACTCTTAATCATATGGAAAGTAAAATAATAAGGTTTACATCAAGTTATCACATAGCAGTTTTCAGCAAAATTCAACTCTACACTCTATCGAGCTCAATGCATTACCTTCTATTCTATGCATTTTCTCTTAAGGATGTGGACATAACAACTCATTGTGAGCTGGATTTGTATAGATATTGCCTGTATACTTCTCAGAGCCATGGAATACTCAAATGCAAGATGAATTCAGGAAGCTACCTCATAACATTTAGAGTGGTACAGGCAATATCTTTGTTTAGTTCTGTAAATGCTAATGTTAATTTGTGTACAAAGGTGATGTTACAGAAAGTATCTTCTCGAACTTTGGTAGAACACTCATAAAATTGGTTGCATACTACTCTTAATCATATGGAAAGTAAAATAATAAGGTTTACATCAAGTTAGCGCATAGCAGTTTTCAGCAAAATTCAACTCTACACTCTATCGAGCTCAATGCATTACCTTCTATTCTATGCATTTTCTGTTAAGGATAGGACATAACAACTCATTTTGAGCTGGAATTGTATAGATATTGCCTGTATACCGGTCAGAGCCATGGAATACTCATATGCAAGACGAATTCAGAGACCTACCTCATAACATTCAGAGCGGTACAGGCAATATCTTTGTTTAGTTCTGTAAACGCTAATGGTCCATTGTGTACAAAGGGTGATGTTACAGAAAGTATCTTCTCGAACTTTGGTAGAACACTCATAAAATTGGTTGCATACTACTCTTAATCATATGGAAAGTAAAATAATAATGTTTACATCAAGTTATCACATAGTAGTTTTCAGCAAAATTCAACTCTACCCTCTATTGATCTCAATGCAATACCTTATATACCATGCATTTTCAGTTAAGGACGAGGACATAACAACTCAAGTTGAGCTGGTTTTGCATTGATATTGCCTGTATACTTGTCAGAGCCCTGGAATACTCAAAGGCAAGACGAATTCAGGAACCTACCTCATAACATTCAGAGTGGTATTGGCAATATCTTTGCTTGTTCTGAAAAAGCTAATGATCCATTGTGTGCAAAAGGTGATGTTACAGAAAGTATCTTCTCGAACATTGGTAGAACACTCATAAAATTGGTTGCATACTACTCTAAATCATATGGAAAGTAAAATAATAAGCTTTACATCAAGTTAGCGCATAGCAGTTTTCAGAAAAATTCAGCTCTACACTCTATCGACCTCAATGCATTACCATCTATTCTATGCATTTTCTGTTAAGGATAGGACATAACAACTCATTGTGAGCTGGAATTGTATAGATATTGCCTGTATACTTGACAGAGCCATGGAATACTCATATGCAAGACGAATTCAGAGACCTACCTCATAACATTCAGAGCGGTACAGGCAATAACTTTGTTTAGTTCTGTAAACGCTAATGTTCCATTGTGTACAAAACTTGATGTTACTGAAAGTATCTTCTTGCACATTGGTAGAACACTCATAAAATTGGTTCCATACTACTCTAAATCATACGGAAAGTAAAATAATAAGGCTTACATCAAGTTCTCACATAGCAGTTTTCAGCAAAATTCAACTCTACACTCTATCGAGCTCAATGCATTACCTTCTATTCTATGCATTTTCTGTTAAGGATAGGACATAACAACTCATTGTGAGCTGGAATTGTATAGATATTGCCTGTATACTTGTCAGAGCCATGGAATACTCATATGCAAGACGAATTCAGAGACCTACCTCATAACATTCAGAGCGGTACAGGCAATATCTTTGTTTAGTTCTGTAAACGCTAATGTTCCATTGTGTACAAAACGTGATGTTACTGAAAGTATCTTCCCGACCATTGGTAGAACACTCAAAAAATTGCTTGCATACTACTCTAAATCTTATGGAAAGTAAAATAATAAGGCTTACATCAAGTTATCTCATAGCAGTTTTCAGCAAAATTCAACTCTACACTCTACTGAGCTGAAAGCATGACCTTATATTCCATGCATTTTCTGTTAAGGTCGAGGACATAACAACTCAGGGTGAGCTGGAATTTTATAGATATTGCCTGTATACTTGTTAGAGCAATGGAATACACAAGTGCAAGATGAATTCAGGAAACTACCTCATAACATTCAGAGTGGTATAGGCAATATCTTTGTTCTGTAAACGCTAATGGTATATTGTGTACAAAGGGTGATGTTACAGAAATTATCTACTCGAACTTTGGTAGAACACTCATCAAATTGGTTGCATATTACTCTTAATCATATGGAAAGTAAAATAATAAGGTTTACATCAAGTTATCACATAGCAGTTTTCAGCAAAATTCAACTCTACACTCTATCGAGCTCAATGCATTACCTTCTATTCTATGCATTTTCTCTTAAGGATGTGGACATAACAACTCATTGTGAGCTGGATTTGTATAGATATTGCCTGTATACTTCTCAGAGCCATGGAATACTCAAATGCAAGATGAATTCAGGAAGCTACCTCATAACATTTAGAGTGGTACAGGCAATATCTTTGTTTAGTTCTGTAAATGCTAATGTTAATTTGTGTACAAAGGTGATGTTACAGAAAGTATCTTCTCGAACTTTGGTAGAACACTCATAAAATTGGTTGCATACTACTCTTAATCATATGGAAAGTAAAATAATAAGATTTACATCAAGTTATCACATAGCAGTTTTCAGCAAAATTCAACTCCACACTCTATCGAGCTCAATGCATTACCATCTATTCTATGCTTTTTCTGTTAAGGATAGGACATAACAACTCATTGTGAGCTGGAATTGTATAGATATTGCCTGTATACTTGTCACAGCCATGGAATACTCAAATGCAAGACGAATTCAGGAACCTACCTTATAACATTCAGAGTGGTACAGGCAATATCTTTGTTTAGTTCTGTAAATGCTAATGTTAATTTGTGTACAAAAGGTGATGTTACAGAAAGCATCTTCTCGAACTTTGGTAGAACACTCATAAAATTGGTTGCATACTACTCTTAATCATATGGAAAGTAAAATAATAAGGTTTACATCAAGTTATCACATAGCAGTTTTCAGCAAAATTCAACACCGCACTCTATCGAGCTCAATGCATTACCTTCTATTCTATGCATTTTCTCTTGAGGTTGTGGACATAACAACTCATTGTGAGCTGGAATTGTATAGATATTGCCTGTATACTTCTCAGAGCCATGGAATACTCAAATGCAAGATGAATTCAGGAACCTACCTCATAACATTCAGACTGGGATAGGCAATATCTTTGTTTGTTCTGTAAATGCTAAAGTTCCATTGTATACAAAAGGTGATGTTACAGAAAGTATCTCGAAAATTGGTAAAACACTCATAAAATTGGTTGCAGACTACTCTAAATCATATGGTAAGCAGAATAATAAGGTTTACATCAAGTTAGCGCATAGCAGTTTTCAGCAAAATTCAACTCTACACTCTATCGAGCTCAATGCATTACCTTCTATTCTATGCATTTTCTGTTAAGGATAGGACATAACAACTCATTGTGAGCTGGAATTGTATAGATATTGCCTGTATACTTGTCAGAGCCATGGAATACTCATATGCAAGACGAATTCAGAGACCTACCTCATAACATTCAGAGCGGTACAGGCAATATCTTTGTTTAGTTCTGTAAACGCTAATGTTCCATTGTGTACAAAACGTGATGTTACTGAAAGTATCTTCCCGACCATTGGTAGAACACTCAAAAAATTGGTTGCATACTACTCTAAATCTTATGGAAAGTAAAATAATAAGGCTTACATCAAGTTATCTCATAGCAGTTTTCAGCAAAATTCAACTCTACTCTCTATCGAGCTCAATGCATTACCTTCTATTCTATGCATTTTCTCTTAAGGATGTGCACATAACAACTCATTGTGAGCTGGAATTGTATAGATATTGCCTGTATACTCGTCAAAGCCATGGAATACTCATATGCAAGACGAATTCAGAGACCTGCATCATAACATTCAGAGCGGTACAGGCAATATCTTTGTTTAGTTCTGTAAACGCTAATGTTCCATTGTGTACAAAACGTGATGTTACTGAAAGTATCTTCCCGACCATTGGTAGAACACTCAAAAAATTGCTTGCATACTACTCTAAATCTTATGGAAAGTAACATAATAAGGCTTACATCAAGTTATCTCATAGCAGTTTTCAGCAAAATTCAACTCTACACTCTACTGAGCATTACCTTATATTCCATGCATTTTCTGATAAGGCCGAGGACATAACAACTCAGGGTGAGCTGGAATTGCATAGATATTGCCTGTATACTTGTCAGAGCCATGGAATACTCAAAGGCAAGACGAATTCAGGAACCTATCTCATAACATTCAGAGTGGTACAGGCAATATCTTTGTTTAGTTCTGTAAATGCTAATGTTGCATTGTGTACAAAAGTTGATGTTACAGAAAGTATCTTCTCGAACATTGGTAGAACACTCATAAAACTGGTTGCATACTGTTCTAAATCATATGGAAAGTAAAATAATAAGGTTTACATCAAGTTAGCACATAGCAGTTTTCAGCAAAATTCAACTCTACACTCTATCGAGCTCAATGCATTACCTTCTATTCTATCCATTTTCTATTAAGGATAGGACATAACAACTCATTGTGAGCTGGAATTGTATAGATATTGCCTGTATACTTGTCAGAGCCATGGAATACTCATATGCAAGACGAATTCAGAGACCTACCTCATAACATTCAGAGCGGTACAGGCAATATCTTTGTTTAGTTCTGTAAACGCTAATGTTCCATTGTGTACAAAACGTGATGTTACAGAAAGTATCTTCTCGAACATTGGTAGAACACTCATAAAACTGGTTGCATACTGTTCTAAATCATATGGAAAGTAAAATAATAATGTTTACATCAAGTTATCACATAGTAGTTTTCAGCAAAATTCAACTCTACCCTCTATTGATCTCAATGCAATACCTTATATACCATGCATTTTCAGTTAAGGACGAGGACATAACAACTCAAGTTGAGCTGGATTTGCATTGATATTGCCTGTATACTTGTCAGAGCCCTGGAATACTCAAAGGCAAGACGAATTCAGGAACCTACCTCATAACATTCAGAGTGGTATTGGCAATATCTTTGCTTGTTCTGAAAAAGCTAATGATCCATTGTGTGCAAAAGGTGATGTTACAGAAAGTATCTTCTCGAACATTGGTAGAACACTCATAAAATTGGTTGCATACTACTCTAAATCATATGGAAAGTAAAATAATAAGGTTTACATCAAGTTATCACATAGCAGTTTTCAGCAAAATTCAACTCCGCACTCTATCGAGCTCAATGCATTACCTTCTATTCTATGCATTTTCTCTTGTGTTGTGGACATAACAACTCATTGTGAGCTGGAATTGTATAGATATTGCCTGTATACTTCTCAGAGCCATGGAATACTCAAATGCAAGATGAATTCAGGAACCTACCTCATAACATTCAGACTGGGATAGGCAATATCTTTGTTTGTTCTGTAAATGCTAATGTTCCATTGTGTACAAAAGGTGATGTTACAGAAAGTATCTCGAAAATTGGTAAAACACTCATAAAATTGGTTGCAGACTACTCTAAATCATATGGTAAGCAAAATAATAAGGTTTACATCAAGTTAGCGCATAGCAGTTTTCAGCAAAATTCAACTCTACACTCTATCGAGCTCAATGCATTACCTTCTATTCTATGCATTTTCTGTTAAGGATAGGAAATAACAACTCATTGTGAGCTGGAATTGTATAGATATTGCCTGTATACTTGTCAGAGCCATGGAATACTCATATGCAAGACGAATTCAGAGACCTACCTCATAACATTCAGAGCGGTACAGGCAATATCTTTGTTTAGTTCTGTAAACGCTAATGTTCCATTGTGTACAAAACGTGATGTTACTGAAAGTATCTTCCCGACCATTGGTAGAACACTCAAAAAATTGGTTGCATACTACTCTAAATCTTATGGAAAGTAAAATAATAAGGCTTACATCAAGTTATCTCATAGCAGTTTTCAGCAAAATTCAACTTTACTCTCTATTGATCTCACAGCAATACCTTATATTCCATGCATTTTCAGTTAAGGATAGGACATAACAACTCAGGGTGAGCTGGAATTGCATAGATATTGCCTGTATACTTGTCAGAGCCATGGAATACTCAAAGGCAAGACGAATTCAGGAACCTATCTCATAACATTCAGAGTGGTACAGGCAATATCTTTGTTTAGTTCTGTAAATGCTAATGTTGCATTGTGTACAAAAGTTGATGTTACAGAAAGTATCTTCTCGAACATTGGTAGAACACTCATAAAACTGGTTGCATACTGTTCTAAATCATATGGAAAGTAAAATAATAAGGTTTACATCAAGTTAGCACATAGCAGTTTTCAGCAAAATTCAACTCAACACTCTATCGAGCTCAATGCATTACCTTCTATTCTATCCATTTTCTATTAAGGATAGGACATAACAACTCAGGGTGAGCTGGAATTGCATAGATATTGCCTGTATACTTGTCAGAGCCATGGAATACTCATATGCAAGACGAATTCAGAGACCTACCTCATAACATTCAGAGCGGTACAGGCAATATCTTTGTTTAGTTCTGTAAACGCTAATGTTCCATTGTGTACAAAACGTGATGTTACAGAAAGTATCTTCTCGAACATTTGTAGAACACTCATAAAACTGGTTGCATACTGTTCTAAATCACATGGAAAGTAAAATAATAATGTTTACATCAAGTTATCACATAGTAGTTTTCAGCAAAATTCAACTCTACCCTCTATTGATCTCAATGCAATACCTTATATACCATGCATTTTCAGTTAAGGACGAGGACATAACAACTCAAGTTGAGCTGGATTTGCATTGATATTGCCTGTATACTTGTCAGAGCCCTGGAATACTCAAAGGCAAGACGAATTCAGGAACCTACCTCATAACATTCAGAGTGGTATTGGCAATATCTTTGCTTGTTCTGAAAAAGCTAATGATCCATTGTGTGCAAAAGGTGATGTTACAGAAAGTATCTTCTCGAACATTGGTAGAACACTCATAAAATTGGTTCCATACTACTCTAAATCATACGGAAAGTAAAATAATAAGGCTTACATCAAGTTCTCACATAGCAGTTTTCAGCAAAATTCAACTCTACACTCTATCGAGCTCAATGCATTACCTTCTATTCTATGCATTTTCTGTTAAGGATAGGACATAACAACTCATTGTGAGCTGGAATTGTATAGATATTGCCTGTATACTTGTCAGAGCCATGGAATACTCATATGCAAGACGAATTCAGAGACCTACCTCATAACATTCAGAGCGGTACAGGCAATATCTTTGTTTAGTTCTGTAAACGCTAATGTTCCAGTGTGTACAAAACGTTATGTTACTGAAAGTATCTTCCCGACCATTGGTAGAACACTCAAAAAATTGCTTGCATACTACTCTAAATCTTATGGAAAGTAAAATAATAAGGCTTACATCAAGTTATCTCATAGCAGTTTTCAGCAAAATTCAACTCTACACTCTACTGAGCTGAAAGCATTACCTTATATTCCATGCATTTTCTGTTAAGGTCGAGGACATAACAACTCAGGGTGAGCTGGAATTTTATAGATATTGCCTGTATACTTGTCAGAGCAATGGAATACACAAGTGCAAGATGAATTCAGGAACCTACCTCATAACATTTAGAGTGGTACAGGCAATATCTTTGTTTAGTTCTGTAAATGCTAATGTTAATTTGTGTACAAAAGGTGAGGATACAGAAAGTATCTTCTCGAACTTTGGTAGAACACTCATAAAATTGGTTGCATACTACTCTTAATCATATGGAAAGTAAAATAATGAGGTTTACATCAAGTTATCACATAGCAGTTTTCAGCAAAATTCAACACAACACTCTATCGAGCTCAATGCATTACCATCTATTCTATGCATTTTCTGTTAAGGATAGGACATAACAACTCATTGTGAGCTGGAATTGTATAGATATTGCCTGTATACTTGTCACAGCCATGGAATACTCAAATGCAAGACGAATTCAGGAACCTACCTTATAACATTCAGAGCGGTACAGGCAATATCTTTGTTTAGTTCTGTAAATGCTAATGTTAATTTGTGTACAAAAGGTGATGTTACAGAAAGTATCTTCTCGAACTTTGGTAGAACACTCATAAAATTGGTTGCATACTACTCTTAATCATATGGAAAGTAAAATAATAAGGTTTACATCAAGTTATCACATAGCAGTTTTCAGCAAAATTCAACTCCGCACTCTATCGAGCTCAATGCATTACCTTCTATTCTATGCATTTTCTGTTAAGGATAGGACATAACAACTCATTGTGAGCTGGAATTGTATAGATATTGCCTGTATACTTGTCAGAGCCATGGAATACTCATATGCAAGACGAATTCAGAGACCTACCTCATAACATTCTGAGCGGTACAGGCAATATCTTTGTTTAGTTCTGTAAACGCTAGTGTTCCATTGTGTAGAAAACGTGATGTTACTGAAAGTATCTTCCCGACCATTGGTAGAACACTCAAAAAATTGCTTGCATACTACTCTAAATCTTATGGAAAGTAAAATAATAAGGCTTACATCAAGTTATCTCATAGCAGTTTTCAGCAAAATTCAACTCTACACTCTACTGAGCTGAAAGCATTACCTTATATTCCATGCATTTTCTGTTAAGGTCGAGGACATAACAACTCAGGGTGAGCTGGAATTTTATAGATATTGCCTGTATACCTGTCAGAGCAATGGAATACACAAGTGCAAGATGAATTCAGGAACCTACCTCATAACATTCAGAGTGGTATAGGCAATATCTTTGTTCTGTAAACGCTAATGGTCCATTGTGTACAAAGGGTGATGTTACAGAAATTATCTTCTCGAACTTTGGTAGAACACTCATCAAATTGGTTGCATACTACTCTTAATCATATGGAAAGTAAAATAATAAGGTTTACATCAAGTTATCACATAGCAGTTTTCAGCAAAATTCAACTCTACACTCTATCTAGCTCAATGCATTACCTTCTATTCTATGCATTTTCTCTTAAGGATGTGGACATAACAACTCATTGTGAGCTGGATTTGTATAGATATTGCCTGTATACTTCTCAGAGCCATGGAATACTCAAATGCAAGATGAATTCAGGAAGCTACCTCATAACATTTAGAGTGGTACAGGCAATATCTTTGTTTAGTTCTGTAAATGCTAATGTTAATTTGTGTACAAAAGGTGATGTTACAGAAAGTATCTTCTCGAACTTTGGTAGAACACTCATAAAATTGGTTGCATACTACTCTTAATCATATGGAAAGTAAAATAATAAGGTTTACATCAAGTTATCACATAGCAGTTTTCAGCAAAATTCAACTCTACACTCTATCTAGCTCAATGCATTACCTTCTATTCTATGCATTTTCTCTTAAGGATGTGGACATAACAACTCATTGTGAGCTGGATTTGTATAGATATTGCCTGTATACTTCTCAGAGCCATGGAATACTCAAATGCAAGATGAATTCAGGAAGCTACCTCATAACATTTAGAGTGGTACAGGCAATATCTTTGTTTAGTTCTGTAAATGCTAATGTTAATTTGTGTACAAAAGGTGATGTTACAGAAAGTATCTTCTCGAACTTTGGTAGAACACTCATAAAATTGGTTGCATACTACTCTTAATCATATGGAAAGTAAAATAATAAGGTTTACATCAAGTTATCACATAGCAGTTTTCAGCAAAATTCAACTCCACACTCTATCGAGCTCAATGCATTACCATCTATTCTATGCTTTTTCTGTTAAGGATAGGACATAACAACTCATTGTGAGCTGGAATTGTATAGATATTGCCTGTATACTTGTCACAGCCATGGAATACTCAAATGCAAGACGAATTCAGGAACCTACCTTATAACATTCAGAGTGGTACAGGCAATATCTTTGTTTAGTTCTGTAAATGCTAATGTTAATTTGTGTACAAAAGGTGATGTTACAGAAAGTATCTTCTCGAACTTTGGTAGAACACTCATAAAATTGGTTGCATACTACTCTTAATCATATGGAAAGTAAAATAATAAGGTTTACATCAAGTTATCACATAGCAGTTTTCAGCAAAATTCAACTCCGCACTCTATCGAGCTCAATGCATTACCTTCTATTCTATGCATTTTCTCTTAAGGATGTGGACATAACAACTCATTGTGAGCTGGAATTGTATAGATATTGCCTGTATACTTCTCAGAGCCATGGAATACTCAAATGCAAGATGAATTCAGGAACCTACCTCATAACATTCAGACTGGGATAGGCAATATCTTTGTTTGTTCTGTAAATGCTAATGTTCCATTGTGTACAAAAGGTGATGTTACAGAAAGTATCTCGAAAATTGGTAAAACACTCATAAAATTGGTTGCAGACTACTCTAAATCATATGGTAAGCAAAATAATAAGGTTTACATCAAGTTAGCGCATAGCAGTTTTCAGCAAAATTCAACTCTACTCTCTATCGAGCTCAATTCATTACCATCTATTCTATGCATTTTCTCTTAAGGATGTGCACATAACAACTCATTGTGAGCTGGAATTGTATAGATATTGCCTGTATACTCGTCAAAGCCATGGAATACTCATATGCAAGACGAATTCAGAGACCTACCTCATAACATTCAGAGCGGTACAGGCAATATCTTTGTTTAGATCTGTAAACGCTAATGTTCCATTGTGTACAAAACGTGATGTTACTGAAAGTATCTTCCCGACCATTGGTAGAACACTCAAAAAATTGGTTGCATACTACTTTAAATCTTATGGAAAGTAAAATAATAAGGCTTACATCAAGTTATCTCATAGCAGTTTTCAGCAAAATTCAACTTTACTCTCTATTGATCTCACAGCAATACCTTATATTCCATGCATTTTCAGTTAAGGGTAGGACATAACAACTCAGGGTGAGCTGGAATTGTATAGATATTGCCTGTATACTTGTCACAGCCATGGAATACTCAAATGCAAGACGAATTCAGGAACCTACCTTATAACATTCAGAGTGGTACAGGCAATATCTTTGTTTAGTTCTGTAAATGCTAATGTTAATTTGTGTACAAAAGGTGATGTTACAGAAAGTATCTTCTCGAACTTTGGTAGAAGACTCATAAAATTGGTTGCATACTACTCTTAATCATATGGAAAGTAAAATAATAAGGTTTACATCAAGTTATCACATAGCAGTTTTCAGCAAAATTCAACTCTACACTCTATCGAGCTCAATGCATTACCTTCTATTCTATGCATTTTCTCTTAAGGATGTGGACATAACAACTCATTGTGAGCTGGATTTGTATAGATATTGCCTGTATACTTCTCAGAGCCATGGAATACTCAAATGCAAGATGAATTCAGGAAGCTACCTCATAACATTTAGAGTGGTACAGGCAATATCTTTGTTTAGTTCTGTAAATGCTAATGTTAATTTGTGTACAAAAGGTGATGTTACAGAAAGTATCTTCTCGAACTTTGGTAGAACACTCATAAAATTGGTTGCATACTACTCTTAATCATATGGAAAGTAAAATAATAAGGTTTACATCAAGTTATCACATAGCAGTTTTCAGCAAAATTCAACTCCACACTCTATCGAGCTCAATGCATTACCATCTATTCTATGCTTTTTCTGTTAAGGATAGGACATAACAACTCATTGTGAGCTGGAATTGTATAGATATTGCCTGTATACTCGTCAAAGCCATGGAATACTCATATGCAAGACGAATTCAGAGACCTACCTCATAACATTCAGAGCGGTACTGGCAATATCTTTGTTTAGTTCTGTAAACGCTAATGTTCCATTGTGTACAAAACGTGATGTTACTGAAAGTATCTTCCCGACCATTGGTAGAACACTCAAAAAATTGGTTGCATACTACTTTAAATCTTATGGAAAGTAAAATAATAAGGCTTACATCAAGTTATCTCATAGCAGTTTTCAGCAAAATTCAACTTTACTCTCTATTGATCTCACAGCAATACCTTATATTCCATGCATTTTCAGTTAAGGGTAGGACATAACAACTCAGGGTGAGCTGGAATTGTATAGATATTGCCTGTATACTTGTCACAGCCATGGAATACTCAAATGCAAGACGAATTCAGGAACCTACCTTATAACATTCAGAGTGGTACAGGCAATATCTTTGTTTAGTTCTGTAAATGCTAATGTTAATTTGTGTACAAAAGGTGATGTTACAGAAAGTTTCTTCTCGAACTTTGGTAGAACACTCATAAAATTGGTTGCATACTACTCTTAATCATATGGAAAGTAAAATAATAAGGTTTACATCAAGTTATCACATAGCAGTTTTCAGCAAAATTCAACTCCACACTCTATCGAGCTCAATGCATTACCATCTATTCTATGCTTTTTCTGTTAAGGATAGGACATAACAACTCATTGTGAGCTGGAATTGTATAGATATTGCCTGTATACTTGTCACAGCCATGGAATACTCAAATGCAAGATGAATTCAGGAACCTACCTCATAACATTCAGACTGGGATAGGCAATATCTTTGTTTGTTCTGTAAATGCTAATGTTCCATTGTGTACAAAAGGTGATGTTACAGAAAGTATCTCGAAAATTGGTAAAACACTCATAAAATTGGTTGCAGACTACTCTAAATCATATGGTAAGCAAAATAATAAGGTTTACATCAAGTTAGCGCATAGCAGTTTTCAGCAAAATTCAACTCTACTCTCTATCGAGCTCAATTCATTACCATCTATTCTATGCATTTTCTCTTAAGGATGTGCACATAACAACTCATTGTGAGCTGGAATTGTATAGATATTGCCTGTATACTCGTCAAAGCCATGGAATACTCATATGCAAGACGAATTCAGAGACCTACCTCATAACATTCAGAGCGGTACAGGCAATATCTTTGTTTAGTTCTGTAAACGCTAATGTTCCATTGTGTACAAAACGTGATGTTACTGAAAGTATCTTCCCGACCATTGGTAGAACACTCAAAAAATTGGTTGCATACTACTTTAAATCTTATGGAAAGTAAAATAATAAGGCTTACATCAAGTTATCTCATAGCAGTTTTCAGCAAAATTCAACTTTACTCTCTATTGATCTCACAGCAATACCTTATATTCCATGCATTTTCAGTTAAGGGTAGGACATAACAACTCAGGGTGAGCTGGAATTGTATAGATATTGCCTGTATACTTGTCACAGCCATGGAATACTCAAATGCAAGACGAATTCAGGAACCTACCTTATAACATTCAGAGTGGTACAGGCAATATCTTTGTTTAGTTCTGTAAATGCTAATGTTAATTTGTGTACAAAAGGTGATGTTACAGAAAGTATCTTCTCGAACTTTGGTAGAACACTCATAAAATTGGTTGCATACTACTCATAATCATATGGAAAGTAAAATAATAAGGTTTACATCAAGTTATCACATAGCAGTTTTCAGCAAAATTCAACTCCGCACTCTATCGAGCTCAATGCATTACCTTCTATTCTATGCATTTTCTCTTGAGGTTGTGGACATAACAACTCATTGTGAGCTGGAATTGTATAGATATTGCCTGTATACTTCTCAGAGCCATGGAATACTCAAATGCAAGATGAATTCAGGAACCTACCTCATAACATCCAGACTGGGATAGGCAATATCTTTGTTTGTTCTGTAAATGCTAATGTTCCATTGTGTACAAAAGGT
Organism: Hemitrygon akajei; assembly: GCF_048418815.1. Taxonomy (NCBI): domain Eukaryota; kingdom Metazoa; phylum Chordata; class Chondrichthyes; order Myliobatiformes; family Dasyatidae; genus Hemitrygon; species Hemitrygon akajei. The sequence goes on along the minus strand of NC_133136.1, from coordinate 92,593,003 downwards.
GATGTTACAGAAAGTATCTCGAAAATTGGTAAAACACTCATAAAATTGGTTGCAGACTACTCTAAATCATATGGTAAGGAAAATAATAAGGTTTACATCAAGTTAGCGCATAGCAGTTTTCAGCAAAATTCAACTCTACACTCTATCGAGCTCAATGCATTACCTTCTATTCTATGCATTTTCTGTTAAGGATAGGACATAACAACTCATTGTGAGCTGGAATTGTATAGATATTGCCTGTATACTTGTCAGAGCCATGGAATACTCATATGCAAGACGAATTCAGAGACCTACCTCATAACATTCAGAGCGGTACAGGCAATATCTTTGTTTAGTTCTGTAAACGCTAATGTTCCATTGTGTACAAAACGTGATGTTACTGAAAGTATCTTCTCGAACTTTGGTAAAACACTCATAAAATTGGTTGCATACTACTCTTAATCATATGGAAAGTAAAATAATAAGGTTTACATCAAGTTAGCGCATAGCAGTTTTCAGCAAAATTCAACTCTACTCTCTATCGAGCTCAATTCATTACCATCTATTCTATGCATTTTCTCTTAAGGATGTGCACATAACAACTCATTGTGAGCTGGAATTGTATAGATATTGCCTGTATACTCGTCAAAGCCATGGAATACTCATATGCAAGACGAATTCAGAGACCTACCTCATAACATTCTGAGCGGTACAGGCAATATCTTTGTTTAGTTCTGTAAACGCTAGTGTTCCATTGTGTAGAAAACGTGATGTTACTGAAAGTATCTTCCCGACCATTGGTAGAACACTCAAAAAATTGGTTGCATACTACTCTAAATCTTATGGAAAGTAAAATAATAAGGCTTACCTCAAGTTATCTCATAGCAGTTTTCAGCAAAATTCAACTCTACACTCTACTGAGCTGAAAGCATTACCTTATATTCCATGCATTTTCTGTTAAGGTCGAGGACATAACAACTCAGGGTGAGCTGGAATTTTATAGATATTGCCTGTATACCTGTCAGAGCAATGGAATACACAAGTGCAAGATGAATTCAGGAAGCTACCTCATAACATTCAGAGTGGTATAGGCAATATCTTTGTTCTGTAAACGCTAATGGTCCATTGTGTACAAAGGGTGATGTTACAGAAATTATCTTCTCGAACTTTGGTAGAACACTCATCAAATTGGTTGCATACTACTCTTAATCATATGGAAAGTAAAATAATAAGGTTTACATCAAGTTATCACATAGCAGTTTTCAGCAAAATTCAACTCTACACTCTATCTAGCTCAATGCATTACCTTCTATTCTATGCATTTTCTCTTAAGGATGTGGACATAACAACTCATTGTGAGCTGGATTTGTATAGATATTGCCTGTATACTTCTCAGAGCCATGGAATACTCAAATGCAAGATGAATTCAGGAAGCTACCTCATAACATTTAGAGTGGTACAGGCAATATCTTTGTTTAGTTCTGTAAATGCTAATGTTAATTTGTGTACAAAAGGTGATGTTACAGAAAGTATCTTCTCGAACTTTGGTAGAACACTCATAAAATTGGTTGCATACTACTCTTAATCATATGGAAAGTAAAATAATAAGGTTTACATCAAGTTATCACATAGCAGTTTTCAGCAAAATTCAACTCCACACTCTATCGAGCTCAATGCATTACTATCTATTCTATGCTTTTTCTGTTAAGGATAGGACATAACAACTCATTGTGAGCTGGAATTGTATAGATATTGCCTGTATACTTGTCACTGCCATGGAATACTCAAATGCAAGACGAATTCAGGAACCTACCTTATAACATTCAGAGTGGTACAGGCAATATCTTTGTTTAGTTCTGTAAATGCTAATGTTAATTTGTGTACAAAAGGTGATGTTACAGAAAGTATCTTCTCGAACTTTGGTAGAACACTCATAAAATTGGTTGCATACTACTCTTAATCATATGGAAAGTAAAATAATAAGGTTTACATCAAGTTATCACATAGCAGTTTTCAGCAAAATTCAACTCCGCACTCTATCGAGCTCAATGCATTACCTTCTATTCTATGCATTTTCTCTTAAGGATGTGGACATAACAACTCATTGTGAGCTGGAATTGTATAGATATTGCCTGTATACTTCTCAGAGCCATGGAATACTCAAATGCAAGATGAATTCAGGAACCTACCTCATAACATTCAGACTGGGATAGGCAATATCTTTGTTTGTTCTGTAAATGCTAATGTTCCATTGTGTACAAAAGGTGATGTTACAGAAAGTATCTCGAAAATTGGTAAAACACTCATAAAATTGGTTGCAGACTACTCTAAATCATATGGTAAGCAAAATAATAAGGTTTACATCAAGTTAGCGCATAGCAGTTTTCAGCAAAATTCAACTCTACTCTCTATCGAGCTCAATTCATTACCATCTATTCTATGCATTTTCTCTTAAGGATGTGCACATAACAACTCATTGTGAGCTGGAATTGTATAGATATTGCCTGTATACTCGTCAAAGCCATGGAATACTCATATGCAAGACGAATTCAGAGACCTACCTCATAACATTCAGAGCGGTACAGGCAATATCTTTGTTTAGTTCTGTAAACGCTAATGTTCCATTGTGTACAAAACGTGATGTTACTGAAAGTATCTTCCCGACCATTGGTAGAACACTCAAAAAATTGGTTGCATACTACTTTAAATCTTATGGAAAGTAAAATAATAAGGCTTACATCAAGTTATCTCATAGCAGTTTTCAGCAAAATTCAACTTTACTCTCTATTGATCTCACAGCAATACCTTATATTCCATGCATTTTCAGTTAAGGGTAGGACATAACAACTCACGTTGAGCTGGAATTGTATAGATATTGCCTGTATACTTGTCACAGCCATGGAATACTCAAATGCAAGACGAATTCAGGAACCTACCTTATAACATTCAGAGTGGTACAGGCAATATCTTTGTTTAGTTCTGTAAATGCTAATGTTAATTTGTGTACAAAAGGTGATGTTACAGAAAGTATCTTCTCGAACTTTGGTAGAACACTCATAAAATTGGTTGCATACTACTCTTAATCATATGGAAAGTAAAATAATAAGGTTTACATCAAGTTATCACATAGCAGTTTTCAGCAAAATTCAACTCTACACTCTATCGAGCTCAATGCATTACCTTCTATTCTATGCATTTTCTCTTAAGGATGTGGACATAACAACTCATTGTGAGCTGGATTTGTATAGATATTGCCTGTATACTTCTCAGAGCCATGGAATACTCAAATGCAAGATGAATTCAGGAAGCTACCTCATAACATTTAGAGTGGTACAGGCAATATCTTTGTTTAGTTCTGTAAATGCTAATGTTAATTTGTGTACAAAAGGTGATGTTACAGAAAGTATCTTCTCGAACTTTGGTAGAACACTCATGAAATTGGTTGCATACTACTCTTAATCATATGGAAAGTAAAATAATAAGGTTTACATCAAGTTATCACATAGCAGTTTTCAGCAAAATTCAACTCCACACTCTATCGAGCTCAATGCATTACCATCTATTCTATGCTTTTTCTGTTAAGGATAGGACATAACAACTCATTGTGAGCTGGAATTGTATAGATATTGCCTGTATACTCGTCAAAGCCATGGAATACTCATATGCAAGACGAATTCAGAGACCTACCTCATAACATTCAGAGCGGTACAGGCAATATCTTTGTTTAGTTCTGTAAACGCTAATGTTCCATTGTGTACAAAACGTGATGTTACTGAAAGTATCTTCCCGACCATTGGTAGAACACTCAAAAAATTGGTTGCATACTACTTTAAATCTTATGGAAAGTAAAATAATAAGGCTTACATCAAGTTATCTCATAGCAGTTTTCAGCAAAATTCAACTTTACTCTCTATTGATCTCACAGCAATACCTTATATTCCATGCATTTTCAGTTAAGGGTAGGACATAACAACTCAGGGTGAGCTGGAATTGTATAGATATTGCCTGTATACTTGTCACAGCCATGGAATACTCAAATGCAAGACGAATTCAGGAACCTACCTTATAACATTCAGAGTGGTACAGGCAATATCTTTGTTTAGTTCTGTAAATGCTAATGTTAATTTGTGTACAAAAGGTGATGTTACAGAAAGTATCTTCTCGAACTTTGGTAGAACACTCATAAAATTGGTTGCATACTACTCTTAATCATATGGAAAGTAAAATAATAAGGTTTACATCAAGTTATCACATAGCAGTTTTCAGCAAAATTCAACTCCGCACTCTATCGAGCTCAATGCATTACCTTCTATTCTATGCATTTTCTCTTGAGGTTGTGGACATAACAACTCATTGTGAGCTGGAATTGTATAGATATTGCCTGTATACTTCTCAGAGCCATGGAATACTCAAATGCAAGATGAATTCAGGAACCTACCTCATAACATCCAGACTGGGATAGGCAATATCTTTGTTTGTTCTGTAAATGCTAATGTTCCATTGTGTACAAAAGGTGATGTTACAGAAAGTATCTCGAAAATTGGTAAAACACTCATAAAATTGGTTGCAGACTACTCTAAATCATATGGTAAGGAAAATAATAAGGTTTACATCAAGTTAGCGCATAGCAGTTTTCAGCAAAATTCAACTCTACACTCTATCGAGCTCAATGCATTACCTTCTATTCTATGCATTTTCTGTTAAGGATAGGACATAACAACTCATTGTGAGCTGGAATTGTATAGATATTGCCTGTATACTTGTCAGAGCCATGGAATACTCATATGCAAGACGAATTCAGAGACCTACCTCATAACATTCAGAGCGGTACAGGCAATATCTTTGTTTAGTTCTGTAAACGCTAATGTTCCATTGTGTACAAAACGTGATGTTACTGAAAGTATCTTCTCGAACTTTGGTAGAACACTCATAAAATTGGTTGCATACTACTCTTAATCATATGGAAAGTAAAATAATAAGGTTTACATCAAGTTATCACATAGCAGTTTTCAGCAAAATTCAACTCCACACTCTATCGAGCTCAATGCATTACCATCTATTCTATGCTTTTTCTGTTAAGGATAGGACATAACAACTCATTGTGAGCTGGAATTGTATAGATATTGCCTGTATACTTGTCACAGCCATGGAATACTCAAATGCAAGATGAATTCAGGAACCTACCTCATAACATTCAGACTGGGATAGGCAATATCTTTGTTTGTTCTGTAAATGCTAATGTTCCATTGTGTACAAAAGGTGATGTTACAGAAAGTATCTCGAAAATTGGTAAAACACTCATAAAATTGGTTGCAGACTACTCTAAATCATATGGTAAGCAAAATAATAAGGTTTACATCAAGTTAGCGCATAGCAGTTTTCAGCAAAATTCAACTCTACTCTCTATCGAGCTCAATTCATTACCATCTATTCTATGCATTTTCTCTTAAGGATGTGCACATAACAACTCATTGTGAGCTGGAATTGTATAGATATTGCCTGTATACTCGTCAAAGCCATGGAATACTCATATGCAAGACGAATTCAGAGACCTACCTCATAACATTCAGAGCGGTACAGGCAATATCTTTGTTTAGTTCTGTAAACGCTAATGTTCCATTGTGTACAAAACGTGATGTTACTGAAAGTATCTTCCCGACCATTGGTAGAACACTCAAAAAATTGGTTGCATACTACTTTAAATCTTATGGAAAGTAAAATAATAAGGCTTACATCAAGTTATCTCATAGCAGTTTTCAGCAAAATTCAACTTTACTCTCTATTGATCTCACAGCAATACCTTATATTCCTTGCATTTTCAGTTAAGGGTAGGACATAACAACTCAGGGTGAGCTGGAATTGTATAGATATTGCCTGTATACTTGTCACAGCCATGGAATACTCAAATGCAAGACGAATTCAGGAACCTACCTTATAACATTCAGAGTGGTACAGGCAATATCTTTGTTTAGTTCTGTAAATGCTAATGTTAATTTGTGTACAAAAGGTGATGTTACAGAAAGTATCTTCTCGAACTTTGGTAGAACACTCATAAAATTGGTTGCATACTACTCTTAATCATATGGAAAGTAAAATAATAAGGTTTACATCAAGTTATCACATAGCAGTTTTCAGCAAAATTCAACTCCGCACTCTATCGAGCTCAATGCATTACCTTCTATTCTATGCATTTTCTCTTGAGGTTGTGGACATAACAACTCATTGTGAGCTGGAATTGTATAGATATTGCCTGTATACTTCTCAGAGCCATGGAATACTCAAATGCAAGATGAATTCAGGAACCTACCTCATAACATCCAGACTGGGATAGGCAATATCTTTGTTTGTTCTGTAAATGCTAATGTTCCATTGTGTACAAAAGGTGATGTTACAGAAAGTATCTCGAAAATTGGTAAAACACTCATAAAATTGGTTGCAGACTACTCTAAATCATATGGTAAGGAAAATAATAAGGTTTACATCAAGTTAGCGCATAGCAGTTTTCAGCAAAATTCAACTCTACACTCTATCGAGCTCAATGCATTACCTTCTATTCTATGCATTTTCTGTTAAGGATAGGACATAACAACTCATTGTGAGCTGGAATTGTATAGATATTGCCTGTATACTTGTCAGAGCCATGGAATACTCATATGCAAGACGAATTCAGAGACCTACCTCATAACATTCAGAGCGGTACAGGCAATATCTTTGTTTAGTTCTGTAAACGCTAATGTTCCATTGTGTACAAAACGTGATGTTACTGAAAGTATCTTCTCGAACTTTGGTAGAACACTCATAAAATTGGTTGCATACTACTCTTAATCATATGGAAAGTAAAATAATAAGGTTTACATCAAGTTATCACATAGCAGTTTTCAGCAAAATTCAACTCCACACTCTATCGAGCTCAATGCATTACCATCTATTCTATGCATTTTCTCTTAAGGGTGTGGACATAACAACTCATTGTGAGCTGGAATTGTATAGATATTGCCTGTATACTTCTCAGAGCCATGGAATACTCAAATGCAAGATGAATTCAGGAACCTACCTCATAACATTCAGACTGGGATAGGCAATATCTTTGTTTGTTCTGTAAATGCTAATGTTCCATTGTGTACAAAAGGTGATGTTACAGAAAGTATCTCGAAAATTGGTAAACCACTCATAAAATTGGTTGCAGACTACTCTAAATCATATGGTAAGCAAAATAATAAGGTTTACATCAAGTTAGCGCATAGCAGTTTTCAGCAAAATTCAACTCTACTCTCTATCGAGCTCAATGCATTACCATCTATTCTATGCATTTTCTCTTAAGGATGTGCACATAACAACTCATTGTGAGCTGGAATTGTATAGATATTGCCTGTATACTCGTCAAAGCCATGGAATACTCATATGCAAGACGAATTCAGAGACCTGCCTCATAACATTCAGAGAGGTACAGGCAATATCTTTGTTTGTTCTGTAAATGCTAATGTTCCATTGTGTACAAAAGGTGATGTTACAGAAAGTATCTCGAAAATTGGTAAAACACTCATAAAATTGGTTGCAGACTACTCTAAATCATATGGTAAGGAAAATAATAAGGTTTACATCAAGTTAGCGCATAGCAGTTTTCAGCAAAATTCAACTCTACACTCTATCGAGCTCAATGCATTACCTTCTATTCTATGCATTTTCTGTTAAGGATAGGACATAACAACTCATTGTGAGCTGGAATTGTATAGATATTGCCTGTATACTTGTCAGAGCCATGGAATACTCATATGCAAGACGAATTCAGAGACCTACCTCATAACATTCAGAGCGGTACAGGCAATATCTTTGTTTAGTTCTGTAAACGCTAATGTTCCATTGTGTACAAAACGTGATGTTACTGAAAGTATCTTCTCGAACTTTGGTAGAACACTCATAAAATTGGTTGCATACTACTCTTAATCATATGGAAAGTAAAATAATAAGGTTTACATCAAGTTATCACATAGCAGTTTTCAGCAAAATTCAACTCCACACTCTATCGAGCTCAATGCATTACCATCTATTCTATGCATTTTCTCTTAAGGGTGTGGACATAACAACTCATTGTGAGCTGGAATTGTATAGATATTGCCTGTATACTTCTCAGAGCCATGGAATACTCAAATGCAAGATGAATTCAGGAACCTACCTCATAACATTCAGACTGGGATAGGCAATATCTTTGTTTGTTCTGTAAATGCTAATGTTCCATTGTGTACAAAAGGTGATGTTACAGAAAGTATCTCGAAAATTGGTAAAACACTCATAAAATTGGTTGCAGACTACTCTAAATCATATGGTAAGCAAAATAATAAGGTTTACATCAAGTTATCTCATAGCAGTTTTCAGCAAAATTCAACTTTACTCTCTATTGATCTCACAGCAATACCTTATATTCCATGCATTTTCAGTTAAGGATAGGACATAACAACTCAGGGTGAGCTGGAATTGCATAGATATTGCCTGTCTACTTGTCAGAGCCATGGAATACTCAAAGGCAAGACGAATTCAGGAACCTATCTCATAACATTCAGAGTGGTACAGGCAATATCTTTGTTTAGTTCTGTAAATGCTAATGTTCCATTGTGTACAAAACGTGATGTTACTGAAAGTATCTTCCCGACCATTGGTAGAACACTCAAAAAATTGCTTGCATACTACTCTAAATCTTATGGAAAGTAAAATAATAAGGCTTACATCAAGTTATCTCATAGCAGTTTTCAGCAAAATTCAACTCTACACTCTACTGAGCTGAAAGCATTACCTTATATTCCATGCATTTTCCGTTAAGGTCGAGGACATAACAACTCATTGTGAGCTGGAATTGTATAGATATTGCCTGTATACTTGTCACAGCCATGGAATACACAAGTGCAAGACGAATTCAGGAACCTACCTCATAACATTCAGAGTGGTATAGGCAATATCTTTGTTCTGTAAACGCTAATGGTCCATTGTGTACAAAGGGTGATGTTACAGAAATTATCTTCTCGAACTTTGGTAGAACACTCATCAAATTGGTTGCATACTACTCTTAATCATATGGAAAGTAAAATAATAAGGTTTACATCAAGTTATCACATAGCAGCTTTCAGCAAAATTCAACTCCGCACTCTATCGAGCTCAATGCATTACCTTCTATTCTATGCATTTTCTCTTAAGGATGTGGACATAACAACTCATTGTGAGCTTGAATTGTATAGATATTGCCTGTATACTTCTCAGAGCCATGGAATACTCAAATGCAAGATGAATTCAGGAACCTACCTCATAACATTCAGACTGGGATAGGCAATATCTTTGTTTGTTCTGTAAATGCTAATGTTCCATTGTGTACAAAAGGTGATGTTACAGAAAGTATCTCGAAAATTGGTAAAACACTCAAAAAATTGGTTGCATACTACTGTAAATCTTATGGAAAGTAAAATAATAAGGCTTACATCAAGTTATATAGCAGTTTTCAGCAAAATTCAACTTTACTCTCTATTGATCTCACAGCAATACCTTATATTCCATGCATTTTCAGTTAAGGATAGGACATAACAACTCAGGGTGAGCTGGAATTGCATAGATATTGCCTGTATACTTGTCAGAGCCATGGAATACTCAAAGGCAAGACGAATTCAGGAACCTATCTCATAACATTCAGAGTGGTACAGGCAATATCTTTGTTTAGTTCTGTAAATGCTAATGTTCCATTGTGTACAAAGGGTGATGTTACAGAAAGTATCTTCTCGAACTTTGGTAGAACACTCATAAAATTGGTTGCATACTACTCTAAATCATATGGAAAGTAAAATAATAAGCTTTACATCAAGTTAGCGCATAGCAGTTTTCAGCAAAATTCAGCTCTACACTCTATCGACCTCAATGCATTACCATCTATTCTATGCATTTTCTGTTAAGGATAGGACATAACAACTCATTGTGAGCTGGAATTGTATAGATATTGCCTGTATACTTCTCAGAGCCATGGAATACTCAAATGCAAGATGAATTCAGGAACCTACCTCATAACATTCAGACTGGGATAGGCAATATCTTTGTTTGTTCTGTAAGTGCTAATGTTCCATTGTGTACAAAAGGTGATGTTACAGAAAGTATCTCGAAAATTGGTAAAACACTCATAAAATTGGTTGCAGACTACTCTAAATCATATGGTAAGCAAAATAATAAGGTTTACATCAAGTTAGCGCATAGCAGTTTTCAGCAAAATTCAACTCTACTCTCTATCGAGCTCAATTCATTACCATCTATTCTATGCATTTTCTCTTAAGGATGTGCACATAACAACTCATTGTGAGCTGGAATTGTATAGATATTGCCTGTATACTCGTCAAAGCCATGGAATACTCATATGCAAGACGAATTCAGAGACCTACCTCATAACATTCAGAGCGGTACAGGCAATATCTTTGTTTAGTTCTGTAAACGCTAATGTTCCATTGTGTACAAAACGTGATGTTACTGAAAGTATCTTCTCGAACTTCGGTAGAACACTCATAAAATTGGTTGCATACTACTTTAAATCTTATGGAAAGTAAAATAATAAGGCTTACATCAAGTTATCTCATAGCAGTTTTCAGCAAATTTCAACTTTACTCTCTATTGATCTCACAGCAATACCTTATATTCCATGCATTTTCAGTTAAGGGTAGGACATAACAACTCAGGGTGAGCTGGAATTGTATAGATATTGCCTGTATACTTGTCACAGCCATGGAATACTCAAATGCAAGACGAATTCAGGAACCTACCTTATAACATTCAGAGTGGTACAGGCAATATCTTTGTTTAGTTCTGTAAATGCTAATGTTAATTTGTGTACAAAAGGTGATGTTACAGAAAGTATCTTCTCGAACTTTGGTAGAACACTCATAAAATTGGTTGCATACTACTCTTAATCATATGGAAAGTAAAATAATAAGGTTTACATCAAGTTATCACATAGCAGTTTTCAGCAAAATTCAACTCCGCACTCTATCGAGCTCAATGCATTACCTTCTATTCTATGCATTTTCTCTTGAGGTTGTGGACATAACAACTCATTGTGAGCTGGAATTGTATAGATATTGCCTGTATACTTCTCAGAGCCATGCAATACTCAAATGCAAGATGAATTCAGGAACCTACCTCATAACATCCAGACTGGGATAGGCAATATCTTTGTTTGTTCTGTAAATGCTAATGTTCCATTGTGTACAAAAGGTGATGTTACAGAAAGTATCTCGAAAATTGGTAAAACACTCATAAAATTGGTTGCAGACTACTCTAAATCATATGGTAAGGAAAATAATAAGGTTTACATCAAGTTAGCGCATAGCAGTTTTCAGCAAAATTCAACTCTACACTCTATCGAGCTCAATGCATTACCTTCTATTCTATGCATTTTCTGTTAAGGATAGGACATAACAACTCATTGTGAGCTGGAATTGTATAGATATTGCCTGTATACTTGTCAGAGCCATGGAATACTCATATGCAAGACGAATTCAGAGACCTACCTCATAACATTCAGAGCGGTACAGGCAATATCTTTGTTTAGTTCTGTAAACGCTAATGTTCCATTGTGTACAAAACGTGATGTTACTGAAAGTATCTTCTCGAACTTCGGTAGAACACTCATAAAATTGGTTGCATACTACTCTTAATCATATGGAAAGTAAAATAATAATGTTTACATCAAGTTATCACATAGTAGTTTTCAGCAAAATTCAACTCTACCCTCTATTGATCTCAATGCAATACCTTATATACCATGCATTTTCAGTTAAGGACGAGGACATAACAACTCAAGTTGAGCTGGATTTGCATTGATATTGCCTGTATACTTGTCAGAGCCCTGGAATACTCAAAGGCAAGACGAATTCAGGAACCTACCTCATAACATTCAGAGTGGTATTGGCAATATCTTTGCTTGTTCTGAAAAAGCTAATGATCCATTGTGTGCAAAAGGTGATGTTACAGAAAGTATCTTCTCGAACATTGGTAGAACACTCATAAAATTGGTTGCATACTACTCTAAATCATATGGAAAGTAAAATAATAAGCTTTACATCAAGTTAGCGCATAGCAGTTTTCAGCAAAATTCAGCTCTACACTCTATCGACCTCAATGCATTACCATCTATTCTATGCATTTTCTGTTAAGGATAGGACATAACAACTCATTGTGAGCTGGAATTGTATAGATATTGCCTGTATACTTGACAGAGCCATGGAATACTCATATGCAAGACGAATTCAGAGACCTACCTCATAACATTCAGAGCGGTACAGGCAATAACTTTGTTTAGTTCTGTAAACGCTAATGTTCCATTGTGTACAAAACTTGATGTTACTGAAAGTATCTTCTTGCACATTGGTAGAACACTCATCAAATTGGTTGCATACTACTCTTAATCATATGGAAAGTAAAATAATAAGGTTTACATCAAGTTATCACATAGCAGTTTTCAGCAAAATTCAACTCTACACTCTATCGAGCTCAATGCATTACCTTCTATTCTATGCATTTTCTGTTAAGGATAGGACATAACAACTCATTGTGAGCTGGAATTGTATAGATATTGCCTGTATACTTCTCAGAGCCATGGAATACTCATATGCAAGACGAATTCAGAGACCTACCTCATAACATTCAGAGCGGTACAGGCAATATCTTTGTTTAGTTCTGTAAACGCTAATGTTCCATTGTGTACAAAACGTGATGTTACTGAAAGTATCTTCCCGACCATTGGTAGAACACTCAAAAAATTGCTTGCATACTACTCTAAATCTTATGGAAAGTAAAATAATAAGGCTTACATCAAGTTATCTCATAGCAGTTTTCAGCAAAATTCAACTCTACACTCTACTGAGCTGAAAGCATTACCTTATATTCCATGCATTTTCTGTTAAGGTCGAGGACATAACAACTCAGGGTGAGCTGGAATTTTATAGATATTGCCTGTATACTTGTCAGAGCAATGGAATACACAAGTGCAAGATGAATTCAGGAACCTACCTCATAACATTCAGAGTGGTATAGGCAATATCTTTGTTCTGTAAACGCTAATGGTCCATTGTGTACAAAGGGTGATATTACAGAAAGTATCTTCTCGAACTTTGGTAGAACACTCATCAAATTGGTTGCATACTACTCTTAATCATATGGAAAATAAAATAATAAGGTTTACATCAAGTTATCAGATAGCAGTTTTCAGCAAAATTCAACTCTACACTCTATCGAGCTCAATGCATTACCTTCTATTCTATGCATTTTCTCTTAAGGATGTGGACATAACAACTCATTGTGAGCTGGATTTGTATAGATATTGCCTGTATACTTCTCAGAGCCATGGAATACTCAAATGCAAGAAGAATTCAGGAAGCTACCTCATAACATTTAGAGTGGTACAGGCAATATCTTTGTTTAGTTCTGTAAATGCTAATGTTAATTTGTGTACAAAAGGTGATGTTACAGAAAGTATCTTCTCGAACTTTGGTAGAACACTCATAAAATTGGTTGCATACTACTCTTAATCATATGGAAAGTAAAATAATAAGGTTTACATCAAGTTATCACATAGCAGTTTTCAGCAAAATTCAACTCCACACTCTATCGAGCTCAATGCATTACCATCTATTCTATGCTTTTTCTGTTAAGGATAGGAACATAACAACTCATTGTGAGCTGGAATTGTATAGATATTGCCTGTATACTCGTCAAAGCCATGGAATACTCATATGCAAGACGAATTCAGAGACCTACCTCATAACATTCAGAGCGGTACAGGCAATATCTTTGTTTAGTTCTGTAAACGCTAATGTTCCATTGTGTACAAAACGTGATGTTACTGAAAGTATCTTCCCGACCATTGGTAGAACACTCAAAAAATTGGTTGCATACTACTTTAAATCTTATGGAAAGTAAAATAATAAGGCTTACATCAAGTTATCTCATAGCAGTTTTCAGCAAAATTCAACTTTACTCTCTATTGATCTCACAGCAATACCTTATATTCCATGCATTTTCAGTTAAGGATAGGACATAACAACACATTGTGAGCTGGAATTGTATAGATATTGCCTGTATACTTGTCAGTGCCATGGAATACTCATATGCAAGACGAATTCAGAGACCTACCTCATAACATTCAGAGCGGTACAGGCAATATCTTTGTTTAGTTCTGTAAACGCGAATGTTCCATTGTGTACAAAACGTGATGTTACTGAAAGTATCTTGCCGACCATTGGTAGAACACTCAAAAAATTGCTTGCATACTACTCTAAATCTTATGGAAAGTAAAATAATAAGGCTTACATCAAGTTATCTCATAGCAGTTTTCAGCAAAATTCAACTCTACACTCTACTGAGCTGAAAGCATTACCTTATATTCCATGCATTTTCTGTTAAGGTCGAGGACATAACAACTCAGGGTGAGCTGGAATTGCATAGATATTGCCTGTATACTTGTCAGAGCCATGGAATACTCAAAGGCAAGACGAATTCAGGAACCTATCTCATAACATTCAGAGTGGTACAGGCAATATCTTTGTTTAGTTCTGTAAATGCTAATGTTGCATTGTGTACAAAAGTTGATGTTACAGAAAGTATCTTCTCGAACATTGGTAGAACACTCATAAAACTGGTTGCATACTGTTCTAAATCATATGGAAAGTAAAATAATAAGGTTTACATCAAGTTAGCACATAGCAGTTTTCAGCAAAATTCAACTCTACACTCTATCGAGCTCAATGCATTACCTTCTATTCTATCCATTTTCTATTAAGGATAGGACATAACAACTCATTGTGAGCTGGAATTGTATAGATATTGCCTGTATACTTGTCAGAGCCATGGAATACTCATATGCAAGACGAATTCAGAGACCTACCTCATAACATTCAGAGCGGTACAGGCAATATCTTTGTTTAGTTCTGTAAACGCTAATGTTCCATTGTGTACAAAACGTGATGTTACAGAAAGTATCTTCTCGAACATTGGTAGAACACTCATAAAACTGGTTGCATACTGTTCTAAATCATATGGAAAGTAAAATAATATGGTTCACATCAAGTTATCACATAGCAGTTTTCAGCAAAATTCAACTCTACACTCTACTGAGCTGAAAGCATTACCTTATATTCCATGCTTTTTCTGTTAAGGACGAGGACATAACAACTAAGGGTGAGCTGGAATTTTATAGATATTGCCTGTATACTTGTCAGAGCAATGGAATACACAAGTGCAAGATGAATTTAGGAACCTACCTCATAACATTCAGAGTGGTATAGGCAATATCTTTGTTCTGTAAACGCTAATGGTCCATTGTGTACAAAAGGTGATGTTACAGAAAGTAACTTCTCGAACTTTGGTAGAACACTCATAAAATTGGTTGCATACTACTCTTAATCATATGGAAATAAAATAATGAGGTTTACATCAAGTTATCACATAGTAGTTTTCAGCAAATTTCAACTCTACACTCTATCGTGCTCAATGCAATACCTTCTATTTATTCATTTTCTGTTAAGGATAGGACATAACAACTCATTGTGAGCTGGAATTGTATAGATATTGCCTGTATACTTCTCAGAGCCATAGAATACGCAAATACAAGATGAATTCAGGAACCTACCTCATAACATTCAGAGTGGTGCAGGCAATATCTTTGTTTAGTTCTGTAAACGCTAATGGTCCATTGTGTACAAAGGGTGATGTTACAGAAAGTATCTTCTCGAACTTTGGTAGAACACTCATAAAATTGGTTGCATACTACTCTAAATCATATGGAAAGTAAAATAATAAGCTTTACATCAAGTTAGCGCATAGCAGTTTTCAGCAAAATTCAGCTCTACACTCTATCGACCTCAATGCATTACCATCTATTCTATGCATTTTCTGTTAAGGATAGTACATAACAACTCATTGTGAGCTGGAATTGTATAGATATTGCCTGTATACTTCTCAGAGCAATGGAATACACAAGTGCAAGATGAATTTAGGAACCTACCTCATAACATTCAGAGTGGTATAGGCAATATCTTTGTTCTGTAAACGCTAATGGTCCATTGTGTACAAAAGGTGATGTTACAGAAAGTATCTTCCCGACCATTGGTAGAACACTCAAAAAATTGCTTGCATACTACTCTAAATCTTATGGAAAGTAAAATAATAAGGCTTACATCAAGTTATCTCATAGCAGTTTTCAGCAAAATTCAACTCTACACTCTACTGAGCTGAAAGCATTACCTTATATTCCATGCATTTTCTGTTAAGGTCGAGGACATAACAACTCATTGTGAGCTGGAATTGTATAGATATTGCATGTATACTTGTCACAGCCATGGAATACACAAGTGCAAGACGAATTCAGGAACCTACCTCATAACATTCAGAGTGGTATAGGCAATATCTTTGTTCTGTAAACGCTAATGGTCCATTGTGTACAAAGGGTGATGTTACAGAAATTATCTTCTCGAACTTTGGTAGAACACTCATCAAATTGGTTGCATACTACTCTTAATCATATGGAAAGTAAAATAATAAGGTTTACATCAAGTTATCACATAGCAGCTTTCAGCAAAATTCAATTCCGCACTCTATCGAGCTCAATGCATTACCTTCTATTCTATGCATTTTCTCTTAAGGATGTGGACATAACAACTCATTGTGAGCTTGAATTGTATAGATATTGCCTGTATACTTCTCAGAGCCATGGAATACTCAAATGCAAGATGAATTCAGGAACCTACCTCATAACATTCAGACTGGGATAGGCAATATCTTTGTTTGTTCTGTAAATGCTAATGTTCCATTGTGTACAAAAGGTGATGTTACAGAAAGTATCTCGAAAATTGGTAAAACACTCAAAAAATTGGTTGCATACTACTTTAAATCTTATGGAAAGTAAATTAATAAGGCTTACATCAAGTTATATAGCAGTTTTCAGCAAAATTCAACTTTACTCTCTATTGATCTCACAGCAATACATTATATTCCATGCATTTTCAGTTAAGGATAGGACATAACAACTCAGGGTGAGCTGGAATTGCATAGATATTGCCTGTATACTTGTCAGAGCCATGGAATACTCAAAGGCAAGACGAATTCAGGAACCTATCTCATAACATTCAGAGTGGTACAGGCAATATCTTTGTTTAGTTCTGTAAATGCTAATGTTGCATTGTGTACAAAAGTTGATGTTACAGAAAGTATCTTCTCGAACATTGGTAGAACACTCATAAAACTGGTTGCATACTGTTCTAAATCATATGGAAAGTAAAATAATAAGGTTTACATCAAGTTAGCACATAGCAGTTTTCAGCAAAATTCAACTCTACACTCTATCGAGCTCAATGCATTACCTTCTATTCTATCCATTTTCTATTAAGGATAGGACATAACAACTCATTGTGAGCTGGAATTGTATAGATATTGCCTGTATACTTGTCAGAGCCATGGAATACTCATATGCAAGACGAATTCAGAGACCTACCTCATAACATTCAGAGCGGTACAGGCAATATCTTTGTTTAGTTCTGTAAACGCTAATGTTCCATTGTGTACAAAAGGTGATGTTACAGAAAGTAACTTCTCGAACTTTGGTAGAACACTCATAAAATTGGTTGCATACTACTCTTAATCATATGGAAATAAAATAATGAGGTTTACATCAAGTTATCACATAGTAGTTTTCAGCAAATTTCAACTCTACACTCTATCGTGCTCAATGCAATACCTTCTATTTATTCATTTTCTGTTAAGGATAGGACATAACAACTCATTGTGAGCTGGAATTGTATAGATATTGCCTGTATACTTCTCAGAGCCATAGAATACGCAAATACAAGATGTATTCAGGAACCTACCTCATAACATTCAGAGTGGTGCAGGCAATATCTTTGTTTAGTTCTGTAAACGCTAATGGTCCATTGTGTACAAAGGGTGATGTTACAGAAAGTATCTTCTCGAACTTTGGTAGAACACTCATAAAATTGGTTGCATACTACTCTTAATCATATGGAAAGTAAAATAATAATGTTTACATCAAGTTATCACATAGCAGTTTTCAGCAAAATTCAACTCTACCCTCTATTGATCTCAATGCAATACCTTATATACCATGCATTTTCAGTTAAGGACGAGGACATAACAACTCAAGTTGAGCTGGATTTGCATTGATATTGCCTGTATACTTGTCAGAGCCCTGGAATACTCAAAGGCAAGACGAATTCAGGAACCTACCTCATAACATTCAGAGCGGTACAGGCAATAACTTTGTTTAGTTCTGTAAACGCTAATGTTCCATTGTGTACAAAACTTGATGTTACTGAAAGTATCTTCTTGCACATTGGTAGAACACTCATAAAATTGGTTCCATACTACTCAGAATCATACGGAAAGTAAAGTAATAAGGCTTACGTCAAGTTCTCACATAGCAGTTTTCAGCAAAATTCAACTCTACACTCTATCGAGCTCAATGCATTACCTTCTATTCTATGCATTTTCTGTTAAGGATAGGACATAACAACTCATTGTGAGCTGGAATTGTATAGATATTGCCTGTATACTTGTCAGAGCCATGGAATACTCATATGCAAGACGAATTCAGAGACCTACCTCATAACATTCAGAGCGGTACAGGCAATATCTTTGTTTAGTTCTGTAAACGCTAATGTTCCATTGTGTACAAAACGTGATGTTACTGAAAGTATCTTCCAGACCATTGGTAGAACACTCAAAAAATTGCTTGCATACTACTCTAAATCTTATGGAAAGTAAAATAATAAAGCTTACATCAAGTTATCTCATAGCAGTTTTCAGCAAAATTCAACTCTACACTCTACTGAGCTGAAAGCATTACCTTATATTCCATGCATTTTCTGTTAAGGTCGAGGACATAACAACTCAGGGTGAGCTGGAATTTTATAGATATTGCCTGTATACTTGTCAGAGCAATGGAATACACAAGTGCAAGATGAATTCAGGAACCTACCTCATAACATTCAGAGTGGTATAGGCAATATCTTTGTTCTGTAAACGCCAATGGTCCATTGTGTACAAAGGGTGATGTTACAGAAATTATCTTCTCGAACTTTGGTAGAACACTCATCAAATTGGTTGCATACTACTCTTAATCATATGGAAAGTAAAATAATAAGGTTTACATCAAGTTATCACATAGCAGTTTTCAGCAAAATTCAACTCTACACTCTATCGAGCTCAATGCATTACCTTCTATTCTATGCATTTTCTCTTAAGGATGTGGACATAACAACTCATTGTGAGCTGGATTTGTATAGATATTGCCTGTATACTTCTCAGAGCCATGGAATACTCAAATGCAAGATGAATTCAGGAAGCTACCGCATAACATTTAGAGTGGTACAGGCAATATCTTTGTTTAGTTCTGTAAATGCTAATGTTAATTTGTGTACAAAAGGTGATGTTACAGAAAGTATCTTCTCGAACTTTGGTAGAACACTCATAAAATTGGTTGCATACTACTCTTAATCATATGGAAAGTAAAATAATAAGGTCTACATCAAGTTATCACATAGCAGTGTTCAGCAAAATTCAACTCCACACTCTATCGAGCTCAATGCATTACCTTCTATTCTATGCATTTTCTCTTAAGGATGTGGACATAACAACTCAGGTTGAGCTGGAATTTTATAGATATTGCCTGTATACTTGTCAGAGCAATGGAATACACAAGTGCAAGATGAATTCAGGAACCTACCTCATAACATTCAGAGTGGTATAGGCAATATCTTTGTTCTGTAAACGCTAATGGTCCATTGTGTACAAAGGGTGATGTTACCGAAATTATCTTCTCGAACTTTGGTAGAACACTCATCAAATTGGTTGCATACTACTCTTAATCATATGGAAAGTAAAATAATAAGGTTTACATCAAGTTATCACATAGCAGTTTTCAGCAAAATTCAACTCTACACTCTATCGAGCTCAATGCATTACCTTCTATTCTAAGCATTTTCTCTTAAGGATGTGGACATAACAACTCATTGTGAGCTGGATTTGTATAGATATTGCCTGTATACTTCTCAGAGCCATGGAATACTCAAATGCAAGATGAATTCAGGAAGCTACCGCATAACATTCAGAGCGGTACAGGCAATAACTTTGTTTAGTTCTGTAAACGCTAATGTTCCATTGTGTACAAAACTTGATGTTACTGAAAGTATCTTCTTGCACATTGGTAGAACACTCATAAAATTGGTTCCATACTACTCAAAATCATACGGAAAGTAAAGTAATAAGGCTTACGTCAAGTTCTCACATAGCAGTTTTCAGCAAAATTCAACTCTACACTCTATCGAGCTCAATGCATTACCTTCTATTCTATGCATTTTCTGTTAAGGATAGGACATAACAACTCATTGTGAGCTGGAATTGTATAGATATTGCCTGTATACTTGTCAGAGCCATGGAATACTCATATGCAAGACGAATTCAGAGACCTACCTCATAACATTCAGAGCGGTACAGGCAATATCTTTGTTTAGTTCTGTAAACGCTAATGTTCCATTGTGTACAAAACGTGATGTTACTGAAAGTATCTTCCAGACCATTGGTAGAACACTCAAAAAATTGCTTGCATACTACTCTAAATCTTATGGAAAGTAAAATAATAAAGCTTACATCAAGTTATCTCATAGCAGTTTTCAGCAAAATTCAACTCTACACTCTACTGAGCTGAAAGCATTACCTTATATTCCATGCATTTTCTGTTAAGGTCGAGGACATAACAACTCAGGGTGAGCTGGAATTTTATAGATATTGCCTGTATACTTGTCAGAGCAATGGAATACACAAGTGCAAGATGAATTCAGGAACCTACCTCATAACATTCAGAGTGGTATAGGCAATATCTTTGTTCTGTAAACGCCAATGGTCCATTGTGTACAAAGGGTGATGTTACAGAAATTATCTTCTCGAACTTTGGTAGAACACTCATCAAATTGGTTGCATACTACTCTTAATCATATGGAAAGTAAAATAATAAGGTTTACATCAAGTTATCACATAGCAGTTTTCAGCAAAATTCAACTCTACACTCTATCGAGCTCAATGCATTACCTTCTATTCTATGCATTTTCTCTTAAGGATGTGGACATAACAACTCATTGTGAGCTGGATTTGTATAGATATTGCCTGTATACTTCTCAGAGCCATGGAATACTCAAATGCAAGATGAATTCAGGAAGCTACCGCATAACATTCAGAGCGGTACAGGCAATAACTTTGTTTAGTTCTGTAAACGCTAATGTTCCATTGTGTACAAAACTTGAAGTTACTGAAAGTATCTTCTTGCACATTGGTAGAACACTCATAAAATTGGTTCCATACTACTCAAAATCATACGGAAAGTAAAGTAATAAGGCTTACATCAAGTTCTCACATAGCAGTTTTCAGCAAAATTCAACTCTACACTCTATCGAGCTCAATGCATTACCTTCTATTCTATGCATTTTCTGTTAAGGATAGGACATAACAACTCATTGTGAGCTGGAATTGTATAGATATTGCCTGTATACTTGTCAGAGCCATGGAATACTCATATGCAAGACGAATTCAGAGACCTACCTCATAACATTCAGAGCGGTACAGGCAATATCTTTGTTTAGTTCTGTAAACGCTAATGTTCCATTGTGTACAAAACGTGATGTTACTGAAAGTATCTTCCCGACCATTGGTAGAACACTCAAAAAATTGCTTGCAAACTACTCTAAATCTTATGGAAAGTAAAATAATAAAGCTTACATCAAGTTATCTCATAGCAATTTTCAGCAAAATTCAACTCTACACTCTACTGAGCTGAAAGCATTACCTTATATTCCATGCATTTTCTGTTAAGGTCGAGGACATAACAACTCAGGGTGAGCTGGAATTTTATAGATATTGCCTGTATACTTGTCAGAGCAATGGAATACACAAGTGCAAGATGAATTCAGGAACCTACCTCATAACATTCAGAGTGGTATAGGCAATATCTTTGTTCTGTAAACGCTAATGGTCCATTGTGTACAAAGGGTGATGTTACAGAAATTATCTTCTCGAACTTTGGTAGAACACTCATCAAATTGGTTGCATACTACTCTTAATCATATGGAAAGTAAAATAATAAGGTTTACATCAAGTTATCACATAGCAGTTTTCAGCAAAATTCAACTCTACACTCTATCGAGCTCAATGCATTACCTTCTATTCTATGCATTTTCTCTTAAGGATGTGGACATAACAACTCATTGTGAGCTGGATTTGTATAGATATTGCCTGTATACTTCTCAGAGCCATGGAATACTCAAATGCAAGATGAATTCAGGAAGCTACCGCATAACATTTAGAGTGGTACAGGCAATATCTTTGTTTAGTTCTGTAAATGCTAATGTTAATTTGTGTACAAAAGGTGATGTTACAGAAAGTATCTTCTCGAACTTTGGTAGAACACTCATAAAATTGGTTGCATACTACTCTTAATCATATGGAAAGTAAAATAATAAGGTCTACATCAAGTTATCACATAGCAGTTTTCAGCAAAATTCAACTCCACACTCTATCGAGCTCAATGCATTACCATCTATTCTATGCTTTTTCTGTTAAGGATAGGACATAACAACTCATTGTGAGCTGGAATTGTATAGATATTGCCTGTATACTTGTCAGAGCCATGGAATACTCATATGCAAGACGAATTCAGAGACCTACCTCATAACATTCAGAGCGGTACAGGCAATATCTTTGTTTAGTTCTGTAAACGCTAATGTTCCATTGTGTACAAAACGTGATGTTACAGAAAGTATCTTCTCGAACATTGGTAGAACACTCATAAAACTGGTTGCATACTGTTCTAAATCATATGGAAAGTAAAATAATAAGGTTCACATCAAGTTATCACATAGCAGTTTTCAGCAAAATTCAACTCTACACTCTACTGAGCTGAAAGCATTACCTTATATTCCATGCTTTTTCTGTTAAGGACGAGGACATAACAACTAAGGGTGAGCTGGAATTTTATAGATATTGCCTGTATACTTGTCAGAGCCCTGGAATACTCAAAGGCAAGACGAATTCAGGAACCTACCTCATAACATTCAGAGTGGTATTCGCAATATCTTTGCTTGTTCTGAAAAAGCTAATGATCCATTGTGTGCAAAAGGTGATGTTACAGAAAGTATCTTCTCGAACATTGGTAGAACACTCATAAAATTGGTTGCATACTACTCTAAATCATATGGAAAGTAAAATAATAAGCTTTACATCAAGTTAGAGCATAGCAGTTTTCAGCAAAATTCAGCTCTACACTCTATCGACCTCAATGCATTACCATCTATTCTATGCATTTTCTGTTAAGGATAGGACATAACAACTCATTGTGAGCTGGAATTGTATAGATATTGCCTGTATACTTGACAGAGCCATGGAATACTCATATGCAAGACGAATTCAGAGACCTACCTCATAACATTCAGAGCGGTACAGGCAATATCTTTGTTTAGTTCTGTATACGCGAATGTTCCATTGTGTACAAAACGTGATGTTACTGAAAGTATCTTCCCGACCATTGGTAGAACACTCAAAAAATTGCTTGCATACTACTCTAAATCTTATGGAAAATAAAATAATAAGGCTTACATCAAGTTATCTCATAGCAGTTTTCAGCAAAATTCAACTCTACACTCTACTGAGCTGAAAGCATTACCTTATATTCCATGCATTTTCTGTTAAGGTCGAGGACATAACAACTCATTGTGAGCTGGAATTGTATAGATATTGCCTGTATACTTGTCACAGCCATGGAATACACAAGTGCAAGACGAATTCAGGAACCTACCTCATAACATTCAGAGTGGTATAGGCAATATCTTTGTTCTGTAAACGCTAATGGTCCATTGTGTACAAAGGGTGATGTTACAGAAATTATCTTCTCGAACTTTGGTAGAACACTCATCAAATTGGTTGCATACTACTCTTAATCATATGGAAAGTAAAATAATAAGGTTTACATCAAGTTATCACATAGCAGCTTTCAGCAAAATTCAACTCGCACTCTATCGAGCTCAATGCATTACCTTCTATTCTATGCATTTTCTCTTAAGGATGTGGACATAACAACTCATTGTGAGCTTGAATTGTATAGATATTGCCTGTATACTTCTCAGAGCCATGGAATACTCAAATGCAAGATGAATTCAGGAACCTACCTCATAACATTCAGACTGGGATAGGCAATATCTTTGTTTGTTCTGTAAATGCTAATGTTCCATTGTGTACAAAAGGTGATGTTACAGAGAGTATCTCGAAAATTGGTAAAACACTCAAAAAATTGGTTGCATACTACTTTAAATCTTATGGAAAGTAAAATAATAAGGCTTACATCAAGTTATATAGCAGTTTTCAGCAAAATTCAACTTTACTCTCTATTGATCTCACAGCAATACCTTATATTCCATGCATTTTCAGTTAAGGATAGGACATAACAACTCAGGGTGAGCTGGAATTGCATAGATATTGCCTGTATACTTGTCAGAGCCATGGAATACTCAAAGGCAAGACGAATTCAGGAACCTATCTCATAACATTCAGAGTGGTACAGGCAATATCTTTGTTTAGTTCTGTAAATGCTAATGTTGCATTGTGTACAAAAGTTGATGTTACAGAAAGTATCTTCTCGAACATTGGTAGAACACTCATAAAACTGGTTGCATACTGTTCTAAATCATATGGAAAGTAAAATAATAAGGTTTACATCAAGTTAGCACATAGCAGTTTTCAGCAAAATTCAACTCTACACTCTATCGAGCTCAATGCATTACCTTCTATTCTATGCATTTTCTCTTAAGGATGTGGACATAACAACTCATTGTGAGCTGGATTTGTATAGATATTGCCTGTATACTTCTCAGAGCCATGGAATACTCAAATGCAAGATGAATTCAGGAAGCTACCGCATAACATTTAGAGTGGTACAGGCAATATCTTTGTTTAGTTCTGTAAATGCTAATGTTAATTTGTGTACAAAAGGTGATGTTACAGAAAGTATCTTCTCGAACTTTGGTAGAACACTCATAAAATTGGTTGCATACTACTCTTAATCATATGGAAAGTAAAATAATAAGGTCTACATCAAGTTATCACATAGCAGTTTTCAGCAAAATTCAACTCCACACTCTATCGAGCTCAATGCATTACCATCTATTCTATGCTTTTTCTGTTAAGGATAGGACATAACAACTCATTGTGAGCTGGAATTGTATAGATATTGCCTGTATACTTGTCAGAGCCATGGAATACTCATATGCAAGACGAATTCAGAGACCTACCTCATAACATTCAGAGCGGTACAGGCAATATCTTTGTTTAGTTCTGTAAACGCTAATGTTCCATTGTGTACAAAACGTGATGTTACAGAAAGTATCTTCTCGAACATTGGTAGAACACTCATAAAACTGGTTGCATACTGTTCTAAATCATATGGAAAGTAAAATAATAAGGTTCACATCAAGTTATCACATAGCAGTTTTCAGCAAAATTCAACTCTACACTCTACTGAGCTGAAAGCATTACCTTATATTCCATGCTTTTTCTGTTAAGGACGAGGACATAACAACTAAGGGTGAGCTGGAATTTTATAGATATTGCCTGTATACTTGTCAGAGCCCTGGAATACTCAAAGGCAAGACGAATTCAGGAACCTACCTCATAACATTCAGAGTGGTATTCGCAATATCTTTGCTTGTTCTGAAAAAGCTAATGATCCATTGTGTGCAAAAGGTGATGTTACAGAAAGTATCTTCTCGAACATTGGTAGAACACTCATAAAATTGGTTGCATACTACTCTAAATCATATGGAAAGTAAAATAATAAGCTTTACATCAAGTTAGAGCATAGCAGTTTTCAGCAAAATTCAGCTCTACACTCTATCGACCTCAATGCATTACCATCTATTCTATGCATTTTCTGTTAAGGATAGGACATAACAACTCATTGTGAGCTGGAATTGTATAGATATTGCCTGTATACTTGACAGAGCCATGGAATACTCATATGCAAGACGAATTCAGAGACCTACCTCATAACATTCAGAGCGGTACAGGCAATATCTTTGTTTAGTTCTGTATACGCGAATGTTCCATTGTGTACAAAACGTGATGTTACTGAAAGTATCTTCCCGACCATTGGTAGAACACTCAAAAAATTGCTTGCATACTACTCTAAATCTTATGGAAAATAAAATAATAAGGCTTACATCAAGTTATCTCATAGCAGTTTTCAGCAAAATTCAACTCTACACTCTACTGAGCTGAAAGCATTACCTTATATTCCATGCATTTTCTGTTAAGGTCGAGGACATAACAACTCATTGTGAGCTGGAATTGTATAGATATTGCCTGTATACTTGTCACAGCCATGGAATACACAAGTGCAAGACGAATTCAGGAACCTACCTCATAACATTCAGAGTGGTATAGGCAATATCTTTGTTCTGTAAACGCTAATGGTCCATTGTGTACAAAGGGTGATGTTACAGAAATTATCTTCTCGAACTTTGGTAGAACACTCATCAAATTGGTTGCATACTACTCTTAATCATATGGAAAGTAAAATAATAAGGTTTACATCAAGTTATCACATAGCAGCTTTCAGCAAAATTCAACTCGCACTCTATCGAGCTCAATGCATTACCTTCTATTCTATGCATTTTCTCTTAAGGATGTGGACATAACAACTCATTGTGAGCTTGAATTGTATAGATATTGCCTGTATACTTCTCAGAGCCATGGAATACTCAAATGCAAGATGAATTCAGGAACCTACCTCATAACATTCAGACTGGGATAGGCAATATCTTTGTTTGTTCTGTAAATGCTAATGTTCCATTGTGTACAAAAGGTGATGTTACAGAGAGTATCTCGAAAATTGGTAAAACACTCAAAAAATTGGTTGCATACTACTTTAAATCTTATGGAAAGTAAAATAATAAGGCTTACATCAAGTTATATAGCAGTTTTCAGCAAAATTCAACTTTACTCTCTATTGATCTCACAGCAATACCTTATATTCCATGCATTTTCAGTTAAGGATAGGACATAACAACTCAGGGTGAGCTGGAATTGCATAGATATTGCCTGTATACTTGTCAGAGCCATGGAATACTCAAAGGCAAGACGAATTCAGGAACCTATCTCATAACATTCAGAGTGGTACAGGCAATATCTTTGTTTAGTTCTGTAAATGCTAATGTTGCATTGTGTACAAAAGTTGATGTTACAGAAAGTATCTTCTCGAACATTGGTAGAACACTCATAAAACTGGTTGCATACTGTTCTAAATCATATGGAAAGTAAAATAATAAGGTTTACATCAAGTTAGCACATAGCAGTTTTCAGCAAAATTCAACTCTACACTCTATCGAGCTCAATGCATTACCTTCTATTCTATCCATTTTCTATTAAGGATAGGACATAACAACTCATTGTGAGCTGGAATTGTATAGATATTGCCTGTATACTTGTCAGAGCCATGGAATACTCATATGCAAGACGAATTCAGAGACCTACCTCATAACATTCAGAGCGGTACAGGCAATATCTTTGTTTAGTTCTGTAAACGCTAATGTTCCATTGTGTACAAAACGTGATGTTACAGAAAGTATCTTCTCGAACATTGGTAGAACACTCATAAAACTGGTTGCATACTGTTCTAAATCATATGGAAAGTAAAATAATATGGTTCACATCAAGTTATCACATAGCAGTTTTCAGCAAAATTCAACTCTACACTCTACTGAGCTGAAAGCATTACCTTATATTCCATGCTTTTTCTGTTAAGGACGAGGACATAACAACTAAGGGTGAGCTGGAATTTTATAGATATTGTCTGTATACTTGTCAGAGCAATGGAATACACAAGTGCAAGATGAATTTAGGAACCTACCTCATAACATTCAGAGTGGTATAGGCAATATCTTTGTTCTGTAAACGCTAATGGTCCATTGTGTACAAAAGGTGATGTTACAGAAAGTAACTTCTCGAACTTTGGTAGAACACTCATAAAATTGGTTGCATACTACTCTTAATCATATGGAAATAAAATAATGAGGTTTACATCAAGTTATCACATAGTAGTTTTCAGCAAATTTCAACTCTACACTCTATCGTGCTCAATGCAATACCTTCTATTTATTCATTTTCTGTTAAGGATAGGACATAACAACTCATTGTGAGCTGGAATTGTATAGATATTGCCTGTATACTTCTCAGAGCCATAGAATACGCAAATACAAGATGAATTCAGGAACCTACCTCATAACATTCAGAGTGGTGCAGGCAATATCTTTGTTTAGTTCTGTAAACGCTAATGGTCCATTGTGTACAAAGGGTGATGTTACAGAAAGTATCTTCTCGAACTTTGGTAGAACACTCATAAAATTGGTTGCATACTACTCTTAATCATATGGAAAGTAAAATAATAATGTTTACATCAAGTTATCACATAGTAGTTTTCAGCAAAATTCAACTCTACCCTCTATTGATCTCAATGCAATACCTTATATACCATGCATTTTCAGTTAAGGACGAGGACATAACAACTCAAGTTGAGCTGGATTTGCATTGATATTGCCTGTATACTTGTCAGAGCCCTGGAATACTCAAAGGCAAGACGAATTCAGGAACCTACCTCATAACATTCAGAGTGGTATTGGCAATATCTTTGCTTGTTCTGAAAAAGCTAATGATCCATTGTGTGCAAAAGGTGATATTACAGAAAGTATCTTCTCGAACATTGGTAGAACACTCATAAAATTGGTTGCATACTACTCTTAATCATATGGAAAGTAAAATAATAAGGTTTACATCAAGTTATCACATAGCAGTTTTCAGCAAAATTCAACTCTACACTCTATCGAGCTCAATGCATTACCTTCTATTCTATGCATTTTCTCTTAAGGATGTGGACATAACAACTCATTGTGAGCTGGATTTGTATAGATATTGCCTGTATACTTCTCAGAGCCATGGAATACTCAAATGCAAGAAGAATTCAGGAAGCTACCGCATAACATTTAGAGTGGTACAGGCAATATCTTTGTTTAGTTCTGTAAATGCTAATGTTAATTTGTGTACAAAAGGTGATGTTACAGAAAGTATCTTCTCGAACTTTGGTAGAACACTCATAAAATTGGTTGCATACTACTCAAAATCATACGGAAAGTAAAGTAATAAGGCTTACGTCAAGTTCTCACATAGCAGTTTTCAGCAAAATTCAACTCTACACTCTATCGAGCTCAATGCATTACCTTCTATTCTATGCATTTTCTGTTAAGGATAGGACATAACAACTCATTGTGAGCTGGAATTGTATAGATATTGCCTGTATACTTGTCAGAGCCATGGAATACTCATATGCAAGACGAATTCAGAGACCTACCTCATAACATTCAGAGCGGTACAGGCAATATCTTTGTTTAGTTCTGTAAACGCTAATGTTCCATTGTGTACAAAACGTGATGTTACTGAAAGTAACTTCCAGACCATTGGTAGAACACTCAAAAAATTGCTTGCATACTACTCTAAATCTTATGGAAAGTAAAATAATAAAGCTTACATCAAGTTATCTCATAGCAGTTTTCAGCAAAATTCAACTCTACACTCTACTGAGCTGAAAGCATTACCTTATATTCCATGCATTTTCTGTTAAGGTCGAGGACATAACAACTCAGGGTGAGCTGGAATTTTATAGATATTGCCTGTATACTTGTCAGAGCAATGGAATACACAAGTGCAAGATGAATTCAGGAACCTACCTCATAACATTCAGAGTGGTATAGGCAATATCTTTGTTCTGTAAACGCCAATGGTCCATTGTGTACAAAGGGTGATGTTACAGAAATTATCTTCTCGAACTTTGGTAGAACACTCATCAAATTGGTTGCATACTACTCTTAATCATATGGAAAGTAAAATAATAAGGTTTACATCAAGTTATCACATAGCAGTTTTCAGCAAAATTCAACTCTACACTCTATCGAGCTCAATGCATTACCTTCTATTCTATGCATTTTCTCTTAAGGATGTGGACATAACAACTCATTGTGAGCTGGATTTGTATAGATATTGCCTGTATACTTCTCAGAGCCATGGAATACTCAAATGCAAGATGAATTCAGGAAGCTACCGCATAACATTCAGAGCGGTACAGGCAATAACTTTGTTTAGTTCTGTAAACGCTAATGTTCCATTGTGTACAAAACTTGAAGTTACTGAAAGTATCTTCTTGCACATTGGTAGAACACTCATAAAATTGGTTCCATACTACTCAAAATCATACGGAAAGTAAAGTAATAAGGCTTACGTCAAGTTCTCACATAGCAGTTTTCAGCAAAATTCAACTCTACACTCTATCGAGCTCAATGCATTACCTTCTATTCTATGCATTTTCTGTTAAGGATAGGACATAACAACTCATTGTGAGCTGGAATTGTATAGATATTGCCTGTATACTTGTCAGAGCCATGGAATACTCATATGCAAGACGAATTCAGAGACCTACCTCATAACATTCAGAGCGGTACAGGCAATATCTTTGTTTAGTTCTGTAAACGCTAATGTTCCATTGTGTACAAAACGTGATGTTACTGAAAGTATCTTCCCGACCATTGGTAGAACACTCAAAAAATTGCTTGCATACTACTCTAAATCTTATGGAAAGTAAAATAATAAAGCTTACATCAAGTTATCTCATAGCAGTTTTCAGCAAAATTCAACTCTACACTCTACTGAGCTGAAAGCATTACCTTATATTCCATGCATTTTCTGTTAAGGTCGAGGACATAACAACTCAGGGTGAGCTGGAATTTTATAGATATTGCCTGTATACTTGTCAGAGCAATGGAATACACAAGTGCAAGATGAATTCAGGAACCTACCTCATAACATTCAGAGTGGTATAGGCAATATCTTTGTTCTGTAAACGCTAATGGTCCATTGTGTACAAAGGGTGATGTTACAGAAATTATCTTCTCGAACTTTGGTAGAACACTCATCAAATTGGTTGCATACTACTCTTAATCATATGGAAAGTAAAATAATAAGGTTTACATCAAGTTATCACATAGCAGTTTTCAGCAAAATTCAACTCTACACTCTATCGAGCTCAATGCATTACCTTCTATTCTATGCATTTTCTCTTAAGGATGTGGACATAACAACTCATTGTGAGCTGGATTTGTATAGATATTGCCTGTATACTTCTCAGAGCCATGGAATACTCAAATGCAAGATGACTTCAGGAAGCTACCGCATAACATTTAGAGTGGTACAGGCAATATCTTTGTTTAGTTCTGTAAATGCTAATGTTAATTTGTCTACAAAAGGTGATGTTACAGAAAGTATCTTCTCGAACTTTGGTAGAACACTCATAAAATTGGTTGCATACTACTCTTAATCATATGGAAAGTAAAATAATAAGGTCTACATCAAGTTATCACATAGCAGTTTTCAGCAAAATTCAACTCCACACTCTATCGAGCTCAATGCATTACCATCTATTCTATGCTTTTTCTGTTAAGGATAGGACATAACAACTCATTGTGAGCTGGAATTGTATAGATATTGCCTGTATACTTGTCAGAGCCATGGAATACTCATATGCATGACGAATTCAGAGACCTACCTCATAACATTCAGAGCGGTACAGGCAATATCTTTGTTTAGTTCTGTAAACGCTAATGTTCCATTGTGTACAAAACGTGATGTTACAGAAAGTATCTTCTCGAACATTGGTAGAACACTCATAAAACTGGTTGCATACTGTTCTAAATCATATGGAAAGTAAAATAATAAGGTTCACATCAAGTTATCACATAGCAGTTTTCAGCAAAATTCAACTCTACATTCTACTGAGCTGAAAGCATTACCTTATATTCCATGCTTTTTCTGTTAAGGACGAGGACATAACAACTAAGGGTGAGCTGGAATTTTATAGATATTGCCTGTATACTTGTCAGAGCCCTGGAATACTCAAAGGCAAGACGAATTCAGGAACCTACCTCATAACATTCAGAGTGGTATTCGCAATATCTTTGCTTGTTCTGAAAAAGCTAATGATCCATTGTGTGCAAAAGGTGATGTTACAGAAAGTATCTTCTCGAACATTGGTAGAACACTCATAAAATTGGTTGCATACTACTCTAAATCATATGGAAAGTAAAATAATAAGCTTTACATCAAGTTAGAGCATAGCAGTTTTCAGCAAAATTCAGCTCTACACTCTATCGACCTCAATGCATTACCATCTATTCTATGCATTTTCTGTTAAGGATAGGACATAACAACTCATTGTGAGCTGGAATTGTATAGATATTGCCTGTATACTTGACAGAGCCATGGAATACTCATATGCAAGACGAATTCAGAGACCTACCTCATAACATTCAGAGCGGTACAGGCAATATCTTTGTTTAGTTCTGTATACGCGAATGTTCCATTGTGTACAAAACGTGATGTTACTGAAAGTATCTTCCCGACCATTGGTAGAACACTCAAAAAATTGCTTGCATACTACTCTAAATCTTATGGAAAGTAAAATAATAAGGCTTACATCAAGTTATCTCATAGCAGTTTTCAGCAAAATTCAACTCTACACTCTACTGAGCTGAAAGCATTACCTTATATTCCATGCATTTTCTGTTAAGGTCGAGGACATAACAACTCATTGTGAGCTGGAATTGTATAGATATTGCCTGTATACTTGTCACAGCCATGGAATACACAAGTGCAAGACGAATTCAGGAACCTACCTCATAACATTCAGAGTGGTATAGGCAATATCTTTGTTCTGTAAACGCTAATGGTCCATTGTGTACAAAGGGTGATGTTACAGAAATTATCTTCTCGAACTTTGGTAGAACACTCATCAAATTGGTTGCATACTACTCTTAATCATATGGAAAGTAAAATAATAAGGTTTACATCAAGTTATCACATAGCAGCTTTCAGCAAAATTCAACTCCGCACTCTATCGAGCTCAATGCATTACCTTCTATTCTATGCATTTTCTCTTAAGGATGTGGACATAACAACTCATTGTGAGCTTGAATTGTATAGATATTGCCTGTATACTTCTCAGAGCCATGGAATACTCAAATGCAAGATGAATTCAGGAACCTACCTCATAACATTCAGACTGGGATAGGCAATATCTTTGTTTGTTCTGTAAATGCTAATGTTCCATTGTGTACAAAAGGTGATGTTACAGAGAGTATCTCGAAAATTGGTAAAACACTCAAAAAATTGGTTGCATACTACTTTAAATCTTATGGAAAGTAAAATAATAAGGCTTACATCAAGTTATATAGCAGTTTTCAGCAAAATTCAACTTTACTCTCTATTGATCTCACAGCAATACCTTATATTCCATGCATTTTCAGTTAAGGATAGGACATAACAACTCAGGGTGAGCTGGAATTGCATAGATATTGCCTGTATACTTGTCAGAGCCATGGAATACTCAAAGGCAAGACGAATTCAGGAACCTATCTCATAACATTCAGAGTGGTACAGGCAATATCTTTGTTTAGTTCTGTAAATGCTAATGTTGCATTGTGTACAAAAGTTGATGTTACAGAAAGTATCTTCTCGAACATTGGTAGAACACTCATAAAACTGGTTGCATACTGTTCTAAATCATATGGAAAGTAAAATAATAAGGTTTACATCAAGTTAGCACATAGCAGTTTTCAGCAAAATTCAACTCTACACTCTATCGAGCTCAATGCATTACCTTCTATTCTATCCATTTTCTATTAAGGATAGGACATAACAACTCATTGTGAGCTGGAATTGTATAGATATTGCCTGTATACTTGTCAGAGCCATGGAATACTCATATGCAAGACGAATTCAGAGACCTACCTCATAACATTCAGAGCGGTACAGGCAATATCTTTGTTTAGTTCTGTAAACGCTAATGTTCCATTGTGTACAAAACGTGATGTTACAGAAAGTATCTTCTCGAACATTGGTAGAACACTCATAAAACTGGTTGCATACTGTTCTAAATCATATGGAAAGTAAAATAATATGATTCACATCAAGTTATCACATAGCAGTTTTCAGCAAAATTCAACTCTACACTCTACTGAGCTGAAAGCATTACCTTATATTCCATGCTTTTTCTGTTAAGGACGAGGACATAACAACTAAGGGTGAGCTGGAATTTTATAGATATTGTCTGTATACTTGTCAGAGCAATGGAATACACAAGTGCAAGATGAATTTAGGAACCTACCTCATAACATTCAGAGTGGTATAGGCAATATCTTTGTTCTGTAAACGCTAATGGTCCATTGTGTACAAAAGGTGATGTTACAGAAAGTAACTTCTCGAACTTTGGTAGAACACTCATAAAATTGGTTGCATACTACTCTTAATCATATGGAAATAAAATAATGAGGTTTACATCAAGTTATCACATAGTAGTTTTCAGCAAATTTCAACTCTACACTCTATCGTGCTCAATGCAATACCTTCTATTTATTCATTTTCTGTTAAGGATAGGACATAACAACTCATTGTGAGCTGGAATTGTATAGATATTGCCTGTATACTTCTCAGAGCCATAGAATACGCAAATACAAGATGAATTCAGGAACCTACCTCATAACATTCAGAGTGGTGCAGGCAATATCTTTGTTTAGTTCTGTAAACGCTAATGGTCCATTGTGTACAAAGGGTGATGTTACAGAAAGTATCTTCTCGAACTTTGGTAGAACACTCATAAAATTGGTTGCATACTACTCTTAATCATATGGAAAGTAAAATAATAATGTTTACATCAAGTTATCACATAGTAGTTTTCAGCAAAATTCAACTCTACCCTCTATTGATCTCAATGCAATACCTTATATACCATGCATTTTCAGTTAAGGACGAGGACATAACAACTCAAGTTGAGCTGGATTTGCATTGATATTGCCTGTATACTTGTCAGAGCCCTGCAATACTCAAAGGCAAGACGAATTCAGGAACCTACCTCATAACATTCAGAGTGGTATTGGCAATATCTTTGCTTGTTCTGAAAAAGCTAATGATCCATTGTGTGCAAAAGGTGATGTTACAGAAAGTATCTTCTCGAACATTGGTAGAACACTCATAAAATTGGTTGCATACTACTCTTAATCATATGGAAAGTAAAATAATAAGGTTTACATCAAGTTATCACATAGCAGTTTTCAGCAAAATTCAACTCTACACTCTATCGAGCTCAATGCATTACCTTCTATTCTATGCATTTTCTCTTAAGGATGTGGACATAACAACTCATTGTGAGCTGGATTTGTATAGATATTGCCTGTATACTTCTCAGAGCCATGGAATACTCAAATGCAAGATGAATTCAGGAAGCTACCGCATAACATTTAGAGTGGTACAGGCAATATCTTTGTTTAGTTCTGTAAATGCTAATGTTAATTTGTGTACAAAAGGTGATGTTACAGAAAGTATCTTCTCGAACTTTGGTAGAACACTCATAAAATTGGTTGCATACTACTCTTAATCATATGGAAAGTAAAATAATAAGGTCTACATCAAGTTATCACATAGCAGTTTTCAGCAAAATTCAACTCCACACTCTATCGAGCTCAATGCATTACCATCTATTCTATGCTTTTTCTGTTAAGGATAGGACATAACAACTCATTGTGAGCTGGAATTGTATAGATATTGCCTGTATACTTGTCAGAACCATGGAATACTCATATGCAAGACGAATTCAGAGACCTACCTCATAACATTCAGAGCGGTACAGGCAATATCTTTGTTTAGTTCTGTAAACGCTAATGTTCCATTGTGTACAAAACGTGATGTTACAGAAAGTATCTTCTCGAACATTGGTAGAACACTCATAAAATTGGTTGCATACTACTCTTAATCATATGGAAATAAAATAATGAGGTTTACATCAAGTTATCACATAGTAGTTTTCAGCAAATTTCAACTCTACACTCTATCGTGCTCAATGCAATACCTTCTATTTATTCATTTTCTGTTAAGGATAGGACATAACAACTCATTGTGAGCTGGAATTGTATAGATATTGCCTGTATACTTCTCAGAGCCATAGAATACGCAAATACAAGATGAATTCAGGAACCTACCTCATAACATTCAGAGTGGTGCAGGCAATATCTTTGTTTAGTTCTGTAAACGCTAATGGTCCATTGTGTACAAAGGGTGATGTTACAGAAAGTATCTTCTCGAACTTTGGTAGAACACTCATAAAATTGGTTGCATACTACTCTTAATCATATGGAAAGTAAAATAATAATGTTTACATCAAGTTATCACATAGTAGTTTTCAGCAAAATTCAACTCTACCCTCTATTGATCTCAATGCAATACCTTATATACCATGCATTTTCAGTTAAGGACGAGGACATAACAACTCAAGTTGAGCTGGATTTGCATTGATATTGCCTGTATACTTGTCAGAGCCCTGGAATACTCAAAGGCAAGACGAATTCAGGAACCTACCTCATAACATTCAGAGTGGTATTCGCAATATCTTTGCTTGTTCTGAAAAAGCTAATGATCCATTGTGTGCAAAAGGTGATGTTACAGAAAGTATCTTCTCGAACATTGGTAGAACACTCATAAAATTGGTTGCATACTACTCTAAATCATATGGAAAGTAAAATAATAAGCTTTACATCAAGTTAGCGCATAGCAGTTTTCAGCAAAATTCAGCTCTACACTCTATCGACCTCAATGCATTACCATCTATTCTATGCATTTTCTGTTAAGGATAGGACATAACAACTCATTGTGAGCTGGAATTGTATAGATATTGCCTGTATACTTGACAGAGCCATGGAATACTCATATGCAAGACGAATTCAGAGACCTACCTCATAACATTCAGAGCGGTACAGGCAATAACTTTGTTTAGTTCTGTAAACGCTAATGTTCCATTGTGTACAAAACTTGATGTTACTGAAAGTATCTTCTTGCACATTGGTAGAACACTCATAAAATTGGTTCCATACTACTCTAAATCATACGGAAAGTAAAGTAATAAGGCTTACATCAAGTTCTCACATAGCAGTTTTCAGCAAAATTCAACTCTACACTCTATCGAGCTCAATGCATTACCTTCTATTCTATGCATTTTCTGTTAAGGATAGGACATAACAACTCATTGTGAGCTGGAATTGTATAGATATTGCCTGTATACTTGTCAGAGCCATGGAATACTCATATGCAAGACGAATTCAGAGACCTACCTCATAACATTCAGAGCGGTACAGGCAATATCTTTGTTTAGTTCTGTAAACGCTAATGTTCCATTGTGTACAAAACGTGATGTTACAGAAAGTATCTTCTCGAACATTGGTAGAACACTCATAAAACTGGTTGCATACTGTTCTAAATCATATGGAAAGTAAAATAATAAGGTTCACATCAAGTTATCACATAGCAGTTTTCAGCAAAATTCAACTCTACACTCTACTGAGCTGAAAGCATTACCTTATATTCCATGCTTTTTCTGTTAAGGACGAGGACATAACAACTAAGGGTGAGCTGGAATTTTATAGATATTGCCTGTATACTTGTCAGAGCAATGGAATACACAAGTGCAAGATGAATTTAGGAACCTACCTCATAACATTCAGAGTGGTATAGGCAATATCTTTGTTCTGTAAACGCTAATGGTCCATTGTGTACAAAAGGTGATGTTACAGAAAGTAACTTCTCGAACTTTGGTAGAACACTCATAAAATTGGTTGCATACTACTCTTAATCATATGGAAATAAAATAATGAGGTTTACATCAAGTTATCACATAGTAGTTTTCAGCAAATTTCAACTCTACACTCTATCGTGCTCAATGCAATACCTTCTATTTATTCATTTTCTGTTAAGGATAGGACATAACAACTCATTGTGAGCTGGAATTGTATAGATATTGCCTGTATACTTCTCAGAGCCATAGAATACGCAAATACAAGATGAATTCAGGAACCTACCTCATAACATTCAGAGTGGTGCAGGCAATATCTTTGTTTAGTTCTGTAAACGCTAATGGTCCATTGTGTACAAAGGGTGATGTTACAGAAAGTATCTTCTCGAACTTTGGTAGAACACTCATAAAATTGGTTGCATACTGCTCTTAATCATATGGAAAGTAAAATAATAATGTTTACATCAAGTTATCACATAGTAGTTTTCAGCAAAATTCAACTCTACCCTCTATTGATCTCAATGCAATACCTTATATACCATGCATTTTCAGTTAAGGACGAGGACATAACAACTCAAGTTGAGCTGGATTTGCATTGATATTGCCTGTATACTTCTCAGAGCCCTGGAATACTCAAAGGCAAGACGAATCCAGGAACCTACCTCATAACATTCAGAGTGGTATTCGCAATATCTTTGCTTGTTCTGAAAAAGCTAATGATCCATTGTGTGCAAAAGGTGATGTTACAGAAAGTATCTTCTCGAACATTGGTAGAACACTCATAAAATTGGTTGCATACTACTCTAAATCATATGGAAAGTAAAATAATAAGCTTTACATCAAGTTAGCGCATAGCAGTTTTCAGCAAAATTCAGCTGTACACTCTATCGACCTCAATGCATTACCATCTATTCTATGCATTTTCTGTTAAGGATAGGACATAACAACTCATTGTGAGCTGGAATTGTATAGATATTGCCTGTATACTTGT
This sequence comes from Hemitrygon akajei, assembly GCF_048418815.1. Classification (NCBI taxonomy): domain Eukaryota; kingdom Metazoa; phylum Chordata; class Chondrichthyes; order Myliobatiformes; family Dasyatidae; genus Hemitrygon; species Hemitrygon akajei. The sequence continues at coordinate 92,554,256 of NC_133136.1, read as the reverse complement.
CAGAGCCATGGAATACTCATATGCAAGACGAATTCAGAGACCTACCTCATAACATTCAGAGCGGTACAGGCAATATCTTTGTTTAGTTCTGTAAACGCTAATGTTCCATTGTGTACAAAACGTGATGTTACTGAAAGTATCTTCCCGACCATTGGTAGAACACTCAAAAAAGTTGCTTGCATACTACTCTAAATCTTATGGAAAGTAAAATAATAAAGCTTACATCAAGTTATCTCATAGCAGTTTTCAGCAAAATTCAACTCTACACTCTACTGAGCTGAAAGCATTACCTTATATTCCATGCATTTTCTGTTAAGGTCGAGGACATAACAACTCAGGGTGAGCTGGAATTTTATAGATATTGCCTGTATACTTGTCAGAGCAATGGAATACACAAGTGCAAGATGAATTCAGGAACCTACCTCATAACATTCAGAGTGGTATAGGCAATATCTTTGTTCTGTAAACGCTAATGGTCCATTGTGTACAAAGGGTGATGTTACAGAAATTATCTTCTCGAACTTTGGTAGAACACTCATCAAATTGGTTGCATACTACTCTTAATCATATGGAAAGTAAAATAATAAGGTCTACATCAAGTTATCACATAGCAGTTTTCAGCAAAATTCAACTCCACACTCTATCGAGCTCAATGCATTACCATCTATTCTATGCATTTTCTGTTAAGGATAGGACATAACAACTCATTGTGAGCTGGAATTGTATAGATATTGCCTGTATACTTGTCAGAGCCATGGAATACTCATATGCAAGACGAATTCAGAGACCTACCTCATAACATTCAGAGCGGTACAGGCAATATCTTTGTTTAGTTCTGTAAACGCTAATGTTCCATTGTGTACAAAACGTGATGTTACAGAAAGTATCTTCTCGAACATTGGTAGAACACTCATAAAACTGGTTGCATACTGTTCTAAATCATATGGAAAGTAAAATAATAAGGTTCACATCAAGTTATCACATAGCAGTTTTCAGCAAATTTCAACTCTACACTCTATCGTGCTCAATGCAATACCTTCTATTTATTCATTTTCTGTTAAGGATAGGACATAACAACTCATTGTGAGCTGGAATTGTATAGATATTGCCTGTATACTTCTCAGAGCCATAGAATACGCAAATACAAGATGAATTCAGGAACCTACCTCATAACATTCAGAGTGGTGCAGGCAATATCTTTGTTTAGTTCTGTAAACGCTAATGGTCCATAGTGTACAAAGGGTGATGTTACAGAAAGTATCTTCTCGAACTTTGGTAGAACACTCATAAAATTGGTTGCATACTACACTTAATCATATGGAAAGTAAAATAATATGGTTTACATCAAGTTAGCGCATAGCAGTTTTCAGCAAAATTCAACTCTACTCTCTATCGAGCTCAATGCATTACCATCTATTCTATGCATTTTCTCTTAAGGATAGGACATAACAACTCATTGTGAGCTGGAATTGTATAGATATTGCCTGTATACTTGTCAGAGCCATGGAATACTCATATGCAAGACGAATTCAGAGACCTACCTCATAACATTCAGAGCGGTACAGGCAATATCTTTGTTTAGTTCTGTAAACGCTAATGTTCCATTGTGTACAAAACGTGATGTTACAGAAAGTATCTTCTCGAACATTGGTAGAACACTCATAAAACTGGTTGCATACTGTTCTAAATCATATGGAAAGTAAAATAATAAGGTTCACATCAAGTTATCACATAGCAGTTTTCAGCAAAATTCAACTCTACACTCTACTGAGCTGAAAGCATTACCTTATATTCCATGCTTTTTCTGTTAAGGACGAGGACATAACAACTAAGGGTGAGCTGGAATTTTATAGATATTGTCTGTATACTTGTCAGAGCAATGGAATACACAAGTGCAAGATGAATTTAGGAACCTACCTCATAACATTCAGAGTGGTATAGGCAATATCTTTGTTCTGTAAACGCTAATGGTCCATTGTGTACAAAAGGTGATGTTACAGAAAGTAACTTCTCGAACTTTGGTAGAACACTCATAAAATTGGTTGCATACTACTCTTAATCATATGGAAATAAAATAATGAGGTTTACATCAAGTTATCACATAGTAGTTTTCAGCAAATTTCAACTCTACACTCTATCGTGCTCAATGCAATACCTTCTATTTATTCATTTTCTGTTAAGGATAGGACATAACAACTCATTGTGAGCTGGAATTGTATAGATATTGCCTGTATACTTCTCAGAGCCATAGAATACGCAAATACAAGATGAATTCAGGAACCTACCTCATAACATTCAGAGTGGTGCAGGCAATATCTTTGTTTAGTTCTGTAAACGCTAATGGTCCATTGTGTACAAAGGGTGATGTTACAGAAAGTATCTTCTCGAACTTTGGTAGAACACTCATAAAATTGGTTGCATACTGCTCTTAATCATATGGAAAGTAAAATAATAATGTTTACATCAAGTTATCACATAGTAGTTTTCAGCAAAATTCAACTCTACCCTCTATTGATCTCAATGCAATACCTTATATACCATGCATTTTCAGTTAAGGACGAGGACATAACAACTCAAGTTGAGCTGGATTTGCATTGATATTGCCTGTATACTTCTCAGAGCCCTGGAATACTCAAAGGCAAGACGAATTCAGGAACCTACCTCATAACATTCAGAGTGGTATTCGCAATATCTTTGCTTGTTCTGAAAAAGCTAATGATCCATTGTGTGCAAAAGGTGATGTTACAGAAAGTATCTTCTCGAACATTGGTAGAACACTCATAAAATTGGTTGCATACTACTCTAAATCATATGGAAAGTAAAATAATAAGCTTTACATCAAGTTAGCGCATAGCAGTTTTCAGCAAAATTCAGCTGTACACTCTATCGACCTCAATGCATTACCATCTATTCTATGCATTTTCTGTTAAGGATAGGACATAACAACTCATTGTGAGCTGGAATTGTATAGATATTGCCTGTATACTTGTCAGAGCCATGGAATACTCATATGCAAGACGAATTCAGAGACCTACCTCATAACATTCAGAGCGGTACAGGCAATATCTTTGTTTAGTTCTGTAAACGCTAATGTTCCATTGTGTACAAAACGTGATGTTACTGAAAGTATCTTCCCGACCATTGGTAGAACACTCAAAAAAGTTGCTTGCATACTACTCTAAATCTTATGGAAAGTAAAATAATAAAGCTTACATCAAGTTATCTCATAGCAGTTTTCAGCAAAATTCAACTCTACACTCTACTGAGCTGAAAGCATTACCTTATATTCCATGCATTTTCTGTTAAGGTCGAGGACATAACAACTCAGGGTGAGCTGGAATTTTATAGATATTGCCTGTATACTTGACAGAGCCATGGAATACTCATATGCAAGACGAATTCAGAGACCTACCTCATAACATTCAGAGCGGTACAGGCAATAACTTTGTTTAGTTCTGTAAACGCTAATGTTCCATTGTGTACAAAACTTGATGTTACTGAAAGTATCTTCTTGCACATTGGTAGAACACTCATAAAATTGGTTCCATACTACTCTAAATCATACGGAAAGTAAAGTAATAAGGCTTACATCAAGTTCTCACATAGCAGTTTTCAGCAAAATTCAACTCTACACTCTATCGAGCTCAATGCATTACCTTCTATTCTATGCATTTTCTGTTAAGGATAGGACATAACAACTCATTGTGAGCTGGAATTGTATAGATATTGCCTGTATACTTGTCAGAGCCATGGAATACTCATATGCAAGACGAATTCAGAGACCTACCTCATAACATTCAGAGCGGTACAGGCAATATCTTTGTTTAGTTCTGTAAACGCTAATGTTCCATTGTGTACAAAACGTGATGTTACTGAAAGTATCTTCCCGACCATTGGTAGAACACTCAAAAAAGTTGCTTGCATACTACTCTAAATCTTATGGAAAGTAAAATAATAAAGCTTACATCAAGTTATCTCATAGCAGTTTTCAGCAAAATTCAACTCTACACTCTACTGAGCTGAAAGCATTACCTTATATTCCATGCATTTTCTGTTAAGGTCGAGGACATAACAACTCAGGGTGAGCTGGAATTTTATAGATATTGCCTGTATACTTGTCAGAGCAATGGAATACACAAGTGCAAGACGAATTCAGAGACCTACCTCATAACATTCAGAGCGGTACAGGCAATATCTTTGTTTAGTTCTGTAAACGCTAATGTTCCATTGTGTACAAAACGTGATGTTACAGAAAGTATCTTCTCGAACATTGGTAGAACACTCATAAAACTGGTTGCATACTGTTCTAAATCATATGGAAAGTAAAATAATAAGGTTCACATCAAGTTATCACATAGCAGTTTTCAGCAAATTTCAACTCTACACTCTATCGTGCTCAATGCAATACCTTCTATTTATTCATTTTCTGTTAAGGATAGGACATAACAACTCATTGTGAGCTGGAATTGTATAGATATTGCCTGTATACTTCTCAGAGCCATAGAATACGCAAATACAAGATGAATTCAGGAACCTACCTCATAACATTCAGAGTGGTGCAGGCAATATCTTTGTTTAGTTCTGTAAACGCTAATGGTCCATAGTGTACAAAGGGTGATGTTACAGAAAGTATCTTCTCGAACTTTGGTAGAACACTCATAAAATTGGTTGCATACTACACTTAATCATATGGAAAGTAAAATAATATGGTTTACATCAAGTTAGCGCATAGCAGTTTTCAGCAAAATTCAACTCTACTCTCTATCGAGCTCAATGCATTACCATCTATTCTATGCATTTTCTCTTAAGGATGTGCACATAACAACTCATTGTGAGCTGGAATTGTATAGATATTGCCTGTATACTCGTCAAAGCCATGGAATACTCAAAGGCAAGACGAATTCAGAGACCTATCTCATAACATTCAGAGTGGTACAGGCAATATCTTTGTTTAGTTCTGTAAATGCTAATGTTGCATTGTGTACAAAAGTTGATGTTACAGAAAGTATCTTCTCGAACATTGGTAGAACACTCATAAAACTGGTTGCATACTGTTCTAAATCATATGGAAAGTAAAATAATAAGGTTTACATCAAGTTAGCACATAGCAGTTTTCAGCAAAATTCAGCTCTACACTCTATCGACCTCAATGCATTACCATCTATTCTATGCATTTTCTGTTAATGATAGGACATAACAACTCATTGTGAGCTGGAATTGTATAGATATTTCCTGTATACTTGACAGAGCCATGGAATACTCATATGCAAGACGAATTCAGAGACCTACCTCATAACATTCAGAGCGGTACAGGCAATAACTTTGTTTAGTTCTGTAAACGCTAATGTTCCATTGTGTACAAAACTTGATGTTACTGAAAGTATCTTCTTGCACATTGGTAGAACACTCATCAAATTGGTTGCATACTACTCTTAATCATATGGAAAGTAAAATAATAAGGTTTACATCAAGTTATCACATAGCAGTTTTCAGCAAAATTCAACTCTACACTCTATCGAGCTCAATGCATTACCTTCTATTCTATGCATTTTCTCTTAAGGATGTGGACATAACAACTCATTGTGAGCTGGATTTGTATAGATATTGCCTGTATACTTCTCAGAGCCATGGAATACTCAAATGCAAGATGAATTCAGGAAGATACCTCATAACATTTAGAGTGGTACAGGCAATATCTTTGTTTAGTTCTGTAAATGCTAATGTTAATTTGTGTACAAAAGGTGATGTTACAGAAAGTATCTTCTCGAACTTTGGTAAAACACTCAAAAAATTGGTTGCATACTACTTTAAATCTTATGGAAAGTAAAATAATAAGGCTTACATCAAGTTATCTTATAGCAGTTTTCAGCAAAATTCAACTTTACTCTCTATTGATCTCACAGCAATACCTTATATTCCATGCATTTTCAGTTAAGGATAGGACATAACAACTCAGGGTGAGCTGGAATTGCATAGATATTGCCTGTCTACTTGTCAGAGCCATGGAATACTCAAAGGCAAGACGAATTCAGGAACCTATCTCATAACATTCAGAGTGGTACAGGCAATATCTTTGTTTAGTTCTGTAAATGCTAATGTTAATTTGTGTACAAAAGGTGATGTTACAGAAAGTATCTTCTCGAACTTTGGTAGAACACTCATAAAATTGGTTGCATACTACTCTTAATCATATGGAAAGTAAAATAATAAGGTCTACATCAAGTTATCACATAGTAGTTTTCAGCAAAATTCAACTCTACCCTCTATTGATCTCAATGCAATACCTTATATACCATGCATTTTCAGTTAAGGACGAGGACATAACAACTCAAGTTGAGCTGGATTTGCATTGATATTGTCTGTATACTTGTCAGAGCCCTGGAATACTCAAAGGCAAGACGAATTCAGGAACCTACCTCATAACATTCAGAGTGGTATTCGCAATATCTTTGCTTGTTCTGAAAAAGCTAATGATCCATTGTGTGCAAAAGGTGATGTTACAGAAAGTATCTTCTCGAACATTGGTAGAACACTCATAAAATTGGTTGCATACTACTCTAAATCATATGGAAAGTAAAATAATAAGCTTTACATCAAGTTAGCGCATAGCAGTTTTCAGCAAAATTCAGCTCTACACTCTATCGACCTCAATGCATTACCATCTATTCTATGCATTTTCTGTTAAGGATAGGACATAACAACTCATTGTGAGCTGGAATTGTATAGATATTTCCTGTATACTTGACAGAGCCATGGAATACTCATATGCAAGACGAATTCAGAGACCTACCTCATAATATTCAGAGCGGTACAGGCAATAACTTTGTTTAGTTCTGTAAACGCTAATGTTCCATTGTGCACAAAACTTGATGTTACTGAAAGTATCTTCTTGCACATTGGTAGAACACTCATAAAATTGGTTCCATACTACTCTAAATCATACGGAAAGTAAAGTAATAAGGCTTACATCAAGTTCTCACATAGCAGTTTTCAGCAAAATTCAACTCTACACTCTATCGAGCTCAATGCATTACCTTCTATTCTATGCATTTTCTGTTAAGGATAGGACATAACAACTCATTGTGAGCTGGAATTGTATAGATATTGCCTGTATACTTGTCAGAGCCATGGAATACTCATATGCAAGACGAATTCAGAGACCTACCTCATAACATTCAGAGCGGTACAGGCAATATCTTTGTTTAGTTCTGTAAACGCTAATGTTCCATTGTGTACAAAACGTGATGTTACTGAAAGTATCTTCCCGACCATTGGTAGAACACTCAAAAAAGTTGCTTGCATACTACTCTAAATCTTATGGAAAGTAAAATAATAAAGCTTACATCAAGTTATCTCATAGCAGTTTTCAGCAAAATTCAACTCTACACTCTACTGAGCTGAAAGCATTACCTTATATTCCATGCATTTTCTGTTAAGGTCGAGGACATAACAACTCAGGGTGAGCTGGAATTTTATAGATATTGCCTGTATACTTGTCAGAGCAATGGAATACACAAGTGCAAGATGAATTCAGGAACCTACCTCATAACATTCAGAGTGGTATAGGCAATATCTTTGTTCTGTAAACGCTAATGGTCCATTGTGTACAAAGGGTGATGTTACAGAAATTATCTTCTCGAACTTTGGTAGAACACTCATAAAACTGGTTGCATACTGTTCTAAATCATATGGAAAGTAAAATAATAAGGTTCACATCAAGTTATCACATAGCAGTTTTCAGCAAATTTCAACTCTACACTCTATCGTGCTCAATGCAATACCTTCTATTTATTCATTTTCTGTTAAGGATAGGACATAACAACTCATTGTGAGCTGGAATTGTATAGATATTGCCTGTATACTTCTCAGAGCCATAGAATACGCAAATACAAGATGAATTCAGGAACCTACCTCATAACATTCAGAGTGGTGCAGGCAATATCTTTGTTTAGTTCTGTAAACGCTAATGGTCCATAGTGTACAAAGGGTGATGTTACAGAAAGTATCTTCTCGAACTTTGGTAGAACACTCATAAAATTGGTTGCATACTACACTTAATCATATGGAAAGTAAAATAATATGGTTTACATCAAGTTAGCGCATAGCAGTTTTCAGCAAAATTCAACTCTACTCTCTATCGAGCTCAATGCATTACCATCTATTCTATGCATTTTCTCTTAAGGATGTGCACATAACAACTCATTGTGAGCTGGAATTGTATAGATATTGCCTGTATACTCGTCAAAGCCATGGAATACTCAAAGGCAAGACGAATTCAGGAACCTATCTCATAACATTCAGAGTGGTACAGGCAATATCTTTGTTTAGTTCTGTAAATGCTAATGTTGCATTGTGTACAAATGTTGATGTTACAGAAAGTATCTTCTCGAACATTGGTAGAACACTCATAAAACTGGTTGCATACTGTTCTAAATCATATGGAAAGTAAAATAATAAGGTTTACATCAAGTTAGCACATAGCAGTTTTCAGCAAAATTCAGCTCTACACTCTATCGACCTCAATGCATTACCATCTATTCTATGCATTTTCTGTTAATGATAGGACATAACAACTCATTGTGAGCTGGAATTGTATAGATATTGCCTGTATACTTGACAGAGCCATGGAATACTCATATGCAAGACGAATTCAGAGACCTACCTCATAACATTCAGAGCGGTACAGGCAATAACTTTGTTTAGTTCTGTAAACGCTAATGTTCCATTGTGTACAAAACTTGATGTTACTGAAAGTATCTTCTTGCACATTGGTAGAACACTCATCAAATTGGTTGCATACTACTCTTAATCATATGGAAAGTAAAATAATAAGGTTTACATCAAGTTATCACATAGCAGTTTTCAGCAAAATTCAACTCTACACTCTATCGAGCTCAATGCATTACCTTCTATTCTATGCATTTTCTCTTAAGGATGTGGACATAACAACTCATTGTGAGCTGGATTTGTATAGATATTGCCTGTATACTTCTCAGAGCCATGGAATACTCAAATGCAAGATGAATTCAGGAAGATACCTCATAACATTTAGAGTGGTACAGGCAATATCTTTGTTTAGTTCTGTAAATGCTAATGTTAATTTGTGTACAAAAGGTGATGTTACAGAAAGTATCTTCTCGAACTTTGGTAAAACACTCAAAAAATTGGTTGCATACTACTTTAAATCTTATGGAAAGTAAAATAATAAGGCTTACATCAAGTTATCTTATAGCAGTTTTCAGCAAAATTCAACTTTACTCTCTATTGATCTCACAGCAATACCTTATATTCCATGCATTTTCAGTTAAGGATAGGACATAACAACTCAGGGTGAGCTGGAATTGCATAGATATTGCCTGTCTACTTGTCAGAGCCATGGAATACTCAAAGGCAAGACGAATTCAGGAACCTATCTCATAACATTCAGAGTGGTACAGGCAATATCTTTGTTTAGTTCTGTAAATGCTAATGTTAATTTGTGTACAAAAGGTGATGTTACAGAAAGTATCTTCTCGAACTTTGGTAGAACACTCATAAAATTGGTTGCATACTACTCTTAATCATATGGAAAGTAAAATAATAAGGTCTACATCAAGTTATCACATAGTAGTTTTCAGCAAAATTCAACTCTACCCTCTATTGATCTCAATGCAATACCTTATATACCATGCATTTTCAGTTAAGGACGAGGACATAACAACTCAAGTTGAGCTGGATTTGCATTGATATTGTCTGTATACTTGTCAGAGCCCTGGAATACTCAAAGGCAAGACGAATTCAGGAACCTACCTCATAACATTCAGAGTGGTATTCGCAATATCTTTGCTTGTTCTGAAAAAGCTAATGATCCATTGTGTGCAAAAGGTGATGTTACAGAAAGTATCTTCTCGAACATTGGTAGAACACTCATAAAATTGGTTGCATACTACTCTAAATCATATGGAAAGTAAAATAATAAGCTTTACATCAAGTTAGCGCATAGCAGTTTTCAGCAAAATTCAGCTCTACACTCTATCGACCTCAATGCATTACCATCTATTCTATGCATTTTCTGTTAAGGATAGGACATAACAACTCATTGTGAGCTGGAATTGTATAGATATTTCCTGTATACTTGACAGAGCCATGGAATACTCATATGCAAGACGAATTCAGAGACCTACCTCATAATATTCAGAGCGGTACAGGCAATAACTTTGTTTAGTTCTGTAAACGCTAATGTTCCATTGTGTACAAAACTTGATGTTACTGAAAGTATCTTCTTGCACATTGGTAGAACACTCATAAAATTGGTTCCATACTACTCTAAATCATACGGAAAGTAAAGTAATAAGGCTTACATCAAGTTCTCACATAGCAGTTTTCAGCAAAATTCAACTCTACACTCTATCGAGCTCAATGCATTACCTTCTATTCTATGCATTTTCTGTTAAGGATAGGACATAACAACTCATTGTGAGCTGGAATTGTATAGATATTGCCTGTATACTTGTCAGAGCCATGGAATACTCATATGCAAGACGAATTCAGAGACCTACCTCATAACATTCAGAGCGGTACAGGCAATATCTTTGTTTAGTTCTGTAAACGCTAATGTTCCATTGTGTACAAAACGTGATGTTACTGAAAGTATCTTCCCGACCATTGGTAGAACACTCAAAAAATTGCTTGCATACTACTCTAAATCTTATGGAAAGTAAAATAATAAAGCTTACATCAAGTTATCTCATAGCAGTTTTCAGCAAATTTCAACTCTACACTCTACTGAGCTGAAAGCATTACCTTATATTCCATGCATTTTCTGTTAAGGTCGAGGACATAACAACTCAGGGTGAGCTGGAATTTTATAGATATTGCCTGTATACTTGTCAGAGCAATGGAATACACAAGTGCAAGATGAATTTAGGAACCTACCTCATAACATTCAGAGTGGTATAGGCAATAGCTTTGTTCTGTAAACGCTAATGGTCCATTGTGTACAAAGGGTGATGTTACAGAAATTATCTTCTCGAACTTTGGTAGAACACTCATCAAATTGGTTGCATACTACTCTTAATCATATGGAAAGTAAAATAATAAGGTTTACATCAAGTTATCACATAGCAGTTTTCAGCAAAATTCAACTCTACACTCTATCGAGCTCAATGCATTACCTTCTATTCTATGCATTTTCTCTTAAGGATGTGGACATAACAACTCATTGTGAGCTGGATTTGTATAGATATTGCCTGTATACTTCTCAGAGCCATGGAATACCCAAATGCAAGATGAATTCAGGAAGCTACCTCATAACATTTAGAGTGGTACAGGCAATATCTTTGTTTAGTTCTGTAAATGCTAATGTTAATTTGTGTACAAAAGGTGATGTTACAGAAAGTATCTTCTCGAACTTTGGTAGAACACTCATAAAATTGGTTGCATACTACTCTTAATCATATGGAAAGTAAAATAATAAGGTCTACATCAAGTTATCACATAGCAGTTTTCAGCAAAATTCAACTCCACACTCTATCGAGCTCAATGCATTACCATCTATTCTATGCTTTTTCTGTTAAGGATAGGACATAACAACTCATTGTGAGCTGGAATTGTATAGATATTGCCTGTATACTTGTCAGAGCCATGGAATACTCATATGCAAGACGAATTCAGAGACCTACCTCATAACATTCAGAGCGGTACAGGCAATATCTTTGTTTAGTTCTGTAAACGCTAATGTTCCATTGTGTACAAAACGTGATGTTACAGAAAGTATCTTCTCGAACATTGGTAGAACACTCATAAAACTGGTTGCATACTGTTCTAAATCATATGGAAAGTAAAATAATAAGGTTCACATCAAGTTATCACATAGCAGTTTTCAGCAAATTTCAACTCTACACTCTATCGTGCTCAATGCAATACCTTCTATTTATTCATTTTCTGTTAAGGATAGGACATAACAACTCATTGTGAGCTGGAATTGTATAGATATTGCCTGTATACTTCTCAGAGCCATAGAATACGCAAATACAAGATGAATTCAGGAACCTACCTCATAACATTCAGAGTGGTGCAGGCAATATCTTTGTTTAGTTCTGTAAACGCTAATGGTCCATTGTGTACAAAGGGTGATGTTACAGAAAGTATCTTCTCGAACTTTGGTAGAACACTCATAAAATTGGTTGCATACTACACTTAATCATATGGAAAGTAAAATAATAATGTTTACATCAAGTTATCACATAGTAGTTTTCAGCAAAATTCAACTCTACCCTCTATTGATCTCAATGCAATACCTTATATACCATGCATTTTCAGTTAAGGACGAGGACATAACAACTCAAGTTGAGCTGGATTTGCATTGATATTGCCTGTATACTTGTCAGAGCCCTGGAATACTCAAAGGCAAGACGAATTCAGGAACCTACCTCATAACATTCAGAGTGGTATTGGCAATATCTTTGCTTGTTCTGAAAAAGCTAATGATCCATTGTGTGCAAAAGGTGATGTTACAGAAAGTATCTTCTCGAACATTGGTAGAACACTCATCAAATTGGTTGCATACTACTCTTAATCATATGGAAAGTAAAATAATAAGGTTTACATCAAGTTATCACATAGCAGTTTTCAGCAAAATTCAACTCTACACTCTATCGAGCTCAATGCATTACCATCTATTCTATGCTTTTTCTGTTAAGGATAGGACATAACAACTCATTGTGAGCTGGAATTGTATAGATATTGCCTGTATACTTGTCAGAGCCATGGAATACTCATATGCAAGACGAATTCAGAGACCTACCTCATAACATTCAGAGCGGTACAGGCAATATCTTTGTTTAGTTCTGGAAACGCTAATGTTCCATTGTGTACAAAACGTGATGTTACAGAAAGTATCTTCTCGAACATTGGTAGAACACTCATAAAACTGGTTGCATACTGTTCTAAATCATATGGAAAGTAAAATAATAAGGTTCACATCAAGTTATCACATAGCAGTTTTCAGCAAATTTCAACTCTACACTCTATCGTGCTCAATGCAATACCTTCTATTTATTCATTTTCTGTTAAGCATAGGACATAACAACTCATTGTGAGCTGGAATTGTATAGATATTGCCTGTATACTTCTCAGAGCCATAGAATACGCAAATACAAGATGAATTCAGGAACCTACCTCATAACATTCAGAGTGGTGCAGGCAATATCTTTGTTTAGTTCTGTAAACGCTAATGGTCCATTGTGTACAAAGGGTGATGTTACAGAAAGTATCTTCTCGAACTTTGGTAGAACACTCATAAAATTGGTTGCATACTACACTTAATCATATGGAAAGTAAAATAATAATGTTTACATCAAGTTATCACATAGTAGTTTTCAGCAAAATTCAACTCTACCCTCTATTGATCTCAATGCAATACCTTATATACCATGCATTTTCAGTTAAGGACGAGGACATAACAACTCAAGTTGAGCTGGATTTGCATTGATATTGCCTGTATACTTGTCAGAGCCCTGGAATACTCAAAGGCAAGACGAATTCAGGAACCTACCTCATAACATTCAGAGTGGTATTGGCAATATCTTTGCTTGTTCTGAAAAAGCTAATGATCCATTGTGTGCAAAAGGTGATGTTACAGAAAGTATCTTCTCGAACATTGGTAGAACACTCATCAAATTGGTTGCATACTACTCTTAATCATATGGAAAGTAAAATAATAAGGTTTACATCAAGTTATCACATAGCAGTTTTCAGCAAAATTCAACTCTACACTCTATCGAGCTCAATGCATTACCATCTATTCTATGATTTTTCTGTTAAGGATAGGACATAACAACTCATTGTGAGCTGGAATTGTATAGATATTGCCTGTATACTTGTCAGAGCCATGGAATACTCATATGCAAGACGAATTCAGAGACCTACCTCATAACATTCAGAGCGGTACAGGCAATATCTTTGTTTAGTTCTGGAAACGCTAATGTTCCATTGTGTACAAAACGTGACGTTACAGAAAGTATCTTCTCGAACATTGGTAGAACACTCATAAAACTGGTTGCATACTGTTCTAAATCATATGGAAAGTAAAATAATAAGGTTCACATCAAGTTATCACATAGCAGTTTTCAGCAAAATTCAACTCTACACTCTACTGAGCTGAAAGCATTACCTTATATTCCATGCTTTTTCTGCTAAGGACGAGGACATAACAACTAAGGGTGAGCTGGAATTTTATAGATATTGCCTGTATACTTCTCAGAGCCATAGAATACGCAAATACAAGATGAATTCAGGAACCTACCTCATAGCATTCAGAGTGGTGCAGGCAATATCTTTGTTTAGTTCTGTAAACGCTAATGGTCCATTGTGTACAAAGGGTGATGTTACAGAAAGTATCTTCTCGAACTTTGGTAGAACACTCATAAAATTGGTTGCATACTACTCTTAATCATATGGAAAGTAAAATAATAATGTTTACATCAAGTTATCACATAGTAGTTTTCAGCAAAATTCAACTCTACCCTCTATTGATCTCAATGCAATACCTTATATACCATGCATTTTCAGTTAAGGACGAGGACATAACAACTCAAGTTGAGCTGGATTTGCATTGATATTGCCTGTATACTTGTCAGAGCCCTGGAATACCCAAAGGCAAGACGAATTCAGGAACCTACCTCATAACATTCAGAGTGGTATTCGCAATATCTTTGCTTGTTCTGAAAAAGCTAATGATCCATTGTGTGCAAAAGGTGATGTTACAGAAAGTATCTTCTCGAACTTTGGTAGAACACTCATAAAACTGGTTGCATACTACTCTAAATCATATGGAAAGTAAAATAATAAGGTTTACATCAAGTTAGCGCATAGCAGTTTTCAGCAAAATTCAGCTCTACACTGTATCGACCTCAATGCATTACCATCTGTTCTATGCATTTTCTGTTAAGGATAGGACATAACAACTCATTGTGAGCTGGAATTGTATAGATATTTCCTGTATACTTGACAGAGCCATGGAATACTCATATGCAAGACGAATTCAGAGACCTACCTCATAACATTCAGAGCGGTACAGGCAATAACTTTGTTTAGTTCTGTAAACGCTAATGTTCCATTGTGTACAAAACGTGATGTTACTGAAAGTATCTTCCCGACCATTGGTAGAACACTCAAAAAATTGCTTGCATACTACTCTAAATCTTATGGAAAGTAAAATAATAAAGCTTACATCAAGTTATCTCATAGCAGTTTTCAGCAAAATTCAACTCTACACTCTACTGAGCTGAAAGCATTACCTTATATTCCATGCATTTTCTGTTAAGGTCGAGGACATAACAACTCAGGGTGAGCTGGAATTTTATAGATATTGCCTGTATACTAGTCAGAGCAATGGAATACACAAGTGCAAGATGAATTCAGGAACCTACCTCATAACATTCAGAGTGGTATAGGCAATATCTTTGTTCTGTAAACGCTAATGGTCCATTGTGTACAAAGGGTGATGTTACAGAAATTATCTTCTCGAACTTTGGTAGAACACTCATCAAATTGGTTGCATACTACTCTTAATCATATGGAAAGTAAAATAATAAGGTTTACATCAAGTTATCACATAGCAGTTTTCAGCAAAATTCAACTCTACACTCTATCGAGCTCAATGCATTACCTTCTATTCTATGCATTTTCTCTTAAGGATGTGGACATAACAACTCATTGTGAGCTGGATTTGTATAGATATTGCCTGTATACTTCTCAGAGCCATGGAATACTCAAATGCAAGATGAATTCAGGAAGCTACCTCATAACATTTAGAGTGGTACGGGCAATATCTTTGTTTAGTTCTGTAAATGCTAATGTTAATTTGTGTACAAAAGGTGATGTTACAGAAAGTATCTTCTCGAACTTTGGTAGAACACTCATAAAATTGGTTGCATACTACTCTTAATCATATGGAAAGTAAAATAATAAGGTCTACATCAAGTTATCACATAGCAGTTTTCAGCAAAATTCAACTCCACACTATCGAGCTCAATGCATTACCATCTATTCTATGCTTTTTCTGTTAAGGATAGGACATAACAACTCATTGTGAGCTGGAATTGTATAGATATTGCCTGTATACTTGTCAGAGCCATGGAATACTCATATGCAAGACGAATTCAGAGACCTACCTCATAACATTCAGAGCGGTACAGGCAATATCTTTGTTTAGTTCTGTAAACGCTAATGTTCCATTGTGTACAAAACGTGATGTTACAGAAAGTATCTTCTCGAACATTGGTAGAACACTCATAAAACTGGTTGCATACTGTTCTAAATCATATGGAAAGTAAAATAATAAGGTTCACATCAAGTTATCACATAGCATTTTTCAGCAAATTTCAACTCTACACTCTATCGTGCTCAATGCAATACCTTCTATTTATTCATTTTCTGTTAAGGATAGGACATAACAACTCATTGTGAGCTGGAATTGTATAGATATTGCCTGTATACTTCTCAGAGCCATAGAATACGCAAATACAAGATTAATTCAGGAACCTACCTCATAACATTCAGAGTGGTGCAGGCAATATCTTTGTTTAGTTCTGTAAACGCTAATGGTCCATTGTGTACAAAGGGTGATGTTACAGAAAGTATCTTCTCGAACTTTGGTAGAACACTCATAAAATTGGTTGCATACTACACTTAATCATATGGAAAGTAAAATAATAAGGTCTACATCAAGTTATCACATAGCAGTTTTCAGCAAAATACAACTCTACCCTCTATTGATCTCAATGCAATACCTTATATACCATGCATTTTCAGTTAAGGACGAGGACATAACAACTCAAGTTGAGCTTGATTTGCATTGATATTGCCTGTATACTTGTCAGAGCCCTGGAATACTCAAAGGCAAGACGAATTCAGGAACCTACCTCATAACATTCAGAGTGGTATTGGCAATATCTTTGCTTGTTCTGAAAAAGCTAATGATCCATTGTGTGCAAAAGGTGATGTTACAGAAAGTATCTTCTCGAACATTGGTAGAACACTCATCAAATTGGTTGCATACTACTCTTAATCATATGGAAAGTAAAATAATAAGGTTTACATCAAGTTATCACATAGCGGTTTTCAGCAAAATTCAACTCTACACTCTATCGACCTCAATGCATTACCATCTATTCTATGCATTTTCTGTTAAGGATAGGACATAACAACTCATTGTGAGCTGGAATTGTATAGATATTGCCTGTATACTTGACAGAGCCATGGAATACTCATATGCAAGACGAATTCAGAGACCTACCTCATAACATTCAGAGAAGTACAGGCAATAACTTTGTTTAGTTCTGTAAACGCTAATGTTCCATTGTGTACAAAACTTGATGTTACTGAAAGTATCTTCTTGCACATTGGTAGAACACTCATGAAATTGGTTCCATACTACTCAAAATCATACGGAAAGTAAAGTAATAAGGCTTACATCAAGTTCTCACATAGCAGTTTTCAGCAAAATTCAACTCTACACTCTATCGAGCTCAATGCATTACCTTCTATTCTATGCATTTTCTGTTAAGGATAGGACATAACAACTCATTGTGAGCTGGAATTGTATAGATATTGCCTGTATACTTGTCAGAGCCATGGAATACTCATATGCAAGACGAATTCAGAGACCTACCTCATAACATTCAGAGCGGTACAGGCAATATCTTTGTTTAGTTCTGTAAATGCTAATGTTCCATTGTGTACAAAACGTGATGTTACTGAAAGTATCTTCCCGACCATTGGTAGAACACTCAAAAAATTGCTTGCATACTACTCTAAATCTTATGGAAAGTAAAATAATAAAGCTTACATCAAGTTATCTCTTAGCAGTTTTCAGCAAAATTCAACTCTACACTCTACTGAGCTGAAAGCATTACCTTATATTCCATGCATTTTCTGTTAAGGTCGAGGACATAACAACTCAGGGTGAGCTGGAATTTTATAGATATTGCCTGTATACTTGTCAGAGCAATGGAATACACAAGTGCAAGATGAATTCAGGAACCTACCTCATAACATTCAGAGTGGTATAGGCAATATCTTTGTTCTGTAAACGCTAATGGTCCATTGTGTACAAAGGGTGATGTTACAGAAATTATCTTCTCGAACTTTGGTAGAACACTCATCAAATTGGTTGCATACTACTCTTAATCATATGGAAAGTAAAATAATAAGGTTTACATCAAGTTATCACATAGCAGTTTTCAGCAAAATTCAACTCTACACTCTATCGAGCTCAATGCATTACCTTCTATTCTATGCATTTTCTCTTAAGGATATGGACATAACAACTCATTGTGAGCTGGATTTGTATAGATATTGCCTGTATACTTCTCAGAGCCATGGAATACTCAAATGCAAGATGAATTCAGGAAGCTACCTCATAACATTTAGAGTGGTACAGGCAATATCTTTGTTTAGTTCTGTAAATGCTAATGTTAATTTGTGTACAAAAGGTGATGTTACAGAAAGTATCTTCTCGAACTTTGGTAGAACACTCATAAAATTGGTTGCATACTACTCTTAATCATATGGAAAGTAAAATAATAAGGTCTACATCAAGTTATCACATAGCAGTTTTCAGCAAAATTAAAGTCCACACTCTATCGAGCTCAATGCATTACCATCTATTCTATGCTTTTTCTGTTAAGGATAGGACATAACAACTCATTGTGAGCTGGAATTGTATAGATATTGCCTGTATACTTCTCAGAGCCATAGAATACGCAAATACAAGATGAATTCAGGAACATACCTCATAACATTCAGAGTGGTGCAGGCAATATCTTTGTTTAGTTCTGTAAACGCTAATGGTCCATTGTGTACAAAGGGTGATGTTACAGAAAGTATCTTCTCGAACTTTGGTAGAACACTCATAAAATTGGTTGCATACTACACTTAATCATATGGAAAGTAAAATAATAATGTTTACATCGTTATCACATAGTAGTTTTCAGCAAAATTCAACTCTACCCTCTATTGATCTCAATACAATACCTTATATACCATGCATTTTCAGTTAAGGACGAGGACATAACAACTCAAGTTGAGCTGGATTTGCATTGATATTGCCTGTATACTTGTCAGAACCCTGGAATACTCAAAGGCAAGACGAATTCAGGAACCTACCTCATAACATTCAGAGTGGTATTGGCAATATCTTTGCTTGTTCTGAAAAAGCTAATGATCCATTGTGTGCAAAAGGTGATGTTACAGAAAGTATCTTCTCGAACATTGGTAGAACACTCATCAAATTGGTTGCATACTACTCTAAATCATATGGAAAGTAAAATAATAAGCTTTACATCAAGTTAGCGCATAGCAGTTTTCAGCAAAATTCAGCTCTACACTCTATCGACCTCAATGCATTACCATCTATTCTATGCATTTTCTGTTAAGGATAGGACATAACAACTCATTGTGAGCTGGAATTGTATAGATATTGCCTGTATACATGTCAAAGCCATGGAATACTCATATGCAAGACGAATTCAGAGACCTACCTCATAACATTCAGAGCGGTACAGGCAATAACTTTGTTTAGTTCTGTAAACGCTAATGATCCATTGTGTACAAAACTTGATGTTACTGAAAGTATCTTCTTGCACATTGGTAGAACACTCATAAAATTGGTTCCATACTACTCTAAATCATACGGAAAGTAAAGTAATAAGGCTTACATCAAGTTCTCACATAGCAGTTTTCAGCAAAATTCAACTCTACACTCTATCGAGCTCAATGCATTACCTTCTATTCTATGCATTTTCTGTTAAGGATAGGACATAACAACTCATTTTGAGCTGCAATTGTATAGATATTGCCTGTATACTTGACAGAGCCATGGAATACTCATATGCAAGACGAATTCAGAGACCTACCTCATAACATTCAGAGCGGTACAGGCAATAACTTTGTTTAGTTCTGTAAACGCTAATGATCCATTGTGTACAAAACTTGATGTTACTGAAAGTATCTTCTTGCACATTGGTAGAACACTCATAAAATTGGTTCCATACTACTCTAAATCATACGGAAAGTAAAGTAATAAGGCTTACATCAAGTTCTCACATAGCAGTTTTTAGCAAAATTCAACTCTACACTCTACTGAGCTGAAAGCATTACCTTATATTCCATGCATTTTCTGTTAAGGTCGAGGACATAACAACTCAGGGTGAGCTGGAATTTTATAGATATTGCCTGTATACCTGTCAGAGCAATGGAATACACAAGTGCAAGATGAATTCAGGAAGCTACCTCATAACATTTAGAGTGGTACAGGCAATATCTTTGTTTAGTTCTGTAAATGCTAATGTTAATTTGTGTACAAAAGGTGATGTTACAGAAAGTATCTTCTCGAACTTTGGTAGAACACTCATAAAATTGGTTGCATACTAGTCTTAATCATATGGAAAGTAAAATAATAAGGTCTACATCAAGTTAACACATAGCAGTTTTCAGCAAAATTCAACTCCACACTCTATCGAGCTCAATGCATTACCATCTATTCTATGCTTTTTCTGTTAAGGATAGGACATAACAACTCATTGTGAGCTGGAATTGTATAGATATTGCCTGTATACTTGTCACAGCCATGGAATACTCAAATGCAAGACGAATTCAGGAACCTACCTTATAACATTCAGAGTGGTACAGGCAATATCTTTGTTTAGTTCTGTAAATGCTAATGTTAATTTGTGTACAAAAGGTGATGTTACAGAAAGTATCTTCTCGAACTTTGGTAGAACACTCATAAAATTGGTTGCATACTACTCTTAATCATATGGAAAGTAAAATAATAAGGTTTACATCAAGTTATCACATAGCAGTTTTCAGCAAAATTCAAACTCCGCACTCTATCGAGCTCAATGCATTACCTTCTATTCTATGCATTTTCTCTTAAGGATGTGGACATAACAACTCATTGTGAGCTGGAATTGTATAGATATTGCCTGTATACTTCTCAGAGCCATGGAATACTCAAATGCAAGTTGAATTCAGGAACCTACCTCATAACATTCAGACTGGGATAGGCAATA
The DNA here is from genome assembly GCF_048418815.1 of Hemitrygon akajei. Taxonomy (NCBI): domain Eukaryota; kingdom Metazoa; phylum Chordata; class Chondrichthyes; order Myliobatiformes; family Dasyatidae; genus Hemitrygon; species Hemitrygon akajei. Next base: position 92,533,200 of record NC_133136.1, on the reverse strand, counting down.
TCTTTGTTTGTTCTGTAAATGCTAATGTTCCATTGTGTACAAAAGGTGATGTTACAGAAAGTATCTCGAAAATTGGTAAAACACTCATAAAATTGGTTGCATACTACTCTAAATCATATGGTAAGCAAAATAATAAGGTTTACATCAAGTTATCTCATAGCAGTTTTCAGCAAAATTCAACTCTACACTCTACTGAGCTGAAAGCATTACCTTATATTCCATGCATTTTCTCTTAAGGATGTGGACATAACAACTCATTGTGAGCTGGATTTGTATAGATATTGCCTGTATACTTCTCAGAGCCATGGAATACTCAAATGCAAGATGAATTCAGGAAGCTACCTCATAACATTTAGAGTGGTACAGGCAATATCTTTGTTTAGTTCTGTAAATGCTAATGTTAATTTGTGTACAAAAGGTGATGTTACAGAAAGTATCTTCTCGAACTTTGGTAGAACACTCATAAAATTGGTTGCATACTACTCTTAATCATATGGAAAGTAAAATAATAAGGTCTACATCAAGTTATCACATAGCAGTTTTCAGCAAAATTCAACTCCACACTCTATCGAGCTCAATGCATTACCATCTATTCTATGCTTTTTCTGTTAAGGATAGGACATAACAACTCATTGTGAGCTGGAATTGTATAGATATTGCCTGTATACTTGTCAGAGCCATGGAATACTCATATGCAAGACGAATTCAGAGACCTACCTCATAACATTCAGAGCGGTACAGGCAATATCTTTGTTCTGTAAACGCTAATGTTCCATTGTGTACAAAACGTGATGTTACAGAAAGTATCTTCTCGAACATTGGTAGAACACTCATAAAACTGGTTGCATACTGTTCTAAATCATATGGAAAGTAAAATAATAAGGTTCACATCAAGTTATCACATAGCAGTTTTCAGCAAATTTCAACTCTACACTCTATCGTGCTCAATGCAATACCTTCTATTTATTCATTTTCTGTTAAGGATAGGACATAACAACTCATTGTGAGCTGGAATTGTATAGATATTGCCTGTATACTTCTCAGAGCCATAGAATACGCAAATACAAGATGAATTCAGGAACCTACCTCATAACATTCAGAGTGGTGCAGGCAATATCTTTGTTTAGTTCTGTAAACGCTAATGGTCCATTGTGTACAAAGGGTGATGTTACAGAAAGTATCTTCTCGAACTTTGGTAGAACACTCATAAAATTGGTTGCATACTACACTTAATCATATGGAAAGTAAAATAATAATGTTTACATCAAGTTATCACATAGTAGTTTTCAGCAAAATTCAACTCTACCCTCTATTGATCTCAATGCAATACCTTATATACCATGCATTTTCAGTTAAGGACGAGGACATAACAACTCAAGTTGAGCTGGATTTGCATTGATATTGCCTGTATACTTGTCAGAGCCCTGGAATACTCAAAGGCAAGACGAATTCAGGAACCTACCTCATAACATTCAGAGTGGTATTGGCAATATCTTTGCTTGTTCTGAAAAAGCTAATGATCCATTGTGTGCAAAAGGTGATGTTACAGAAAGTATCTTCTCGAACATTGGTAGAACACTCATCAAATTGTTTGCATACTACTCTTAATCATATGGAAAGTAAAATAATAAGGTTTACATCAAGTTATCACATAGCAGTTTTCCGCAAAATTCAACTCTACACTCTATCGACCTCAATGCATTACCATCTATTCTATGCATTTTCTGTTAAGGATAGGACATAACAACTCATTGTGAGCTGGATTTGTATAGATATTGCCTGTATACTTCTCAGAGCAATGGAATACTCAAATGCAAGATGAATTCAGGAAGCTACCTCATAACATTTAGAGTGGTACAGGCAATATCTTTGTTTAGTTCTGTAAATGCTAATGTTAATTTGTGTACAAAAGGTGATGTTACAGAAAGTATCTTCTCGAACTTTGGTAGAACACTCATAAAATTGGTTGCATACTACTCTTAATCATATGGAAAGTAAAATAATAAGGTCTACATCAAGTTATCACATAGCAGTTTTCAGCAAAATTCAACTCCACACTCTATCGAGCTCAATGCATTACCATCTATTCTATGCTTTTTCTGTTAAGGATAGGACATAACAACTCATTGTGAGCTGGAATTGTATAGATATTGCCTGTATACTTCTCAGAGCCATAGAATACGCAAATACAAGATGAATTCAGGAACCTACCTCATAACATTCAGAGTGGTGCAGGCAATATCTTTGTTTAGTTCTGTAAACGCTAATGGTCCATTGTGTACAAAGGGTGATGTTACAGAAAGTATCTTCTCGAACTTTGGTAGAACACTCATAAAATTGGTTGCATACTACACTTAATCATATGGAAAGTAAAAGAATAATGTTTACATCAAGTTATCACATAGTAGATTTCAGCAAAATTCAACTCTACCCTCTATTGATCTCAATGCAATACCTTATATACCATGCATTTTCAGTTAAGGACGAGGACATAACAACTCAAGTTGAGCTGGATTTGCATTGATATTGCCTGTATACTTGTCAGAGCCCTGGAATACTCAAAGGCAAGACGAATTCAGGAACCTACCTCATAACATTCAGAGAGGTATTGGCAATATCTTTGCTTGTTCTGAAAAAGCTAATGATCCATTGTGTGCAAAAGGTGATGTTACAGAAAGTATCTTCTCGAACATTGGTAGAACACTCATAAAATTGGTTCCATACTACTCTAAATCATACGGAAAGTAAAGTAATAAGGCTTACATCAAGTTCTCACATAGCAGTTTTCAGCAAAATTCAACTCTACACTCTATCGAGCTCAATGCATTACCTTCTATTCTATGCATTTTCTGTTAAGGATAGGACATAACAACTCATTGTGAGCTGCAATTGTATAGATATTGCCTGTATACTTGTCAGAGCCATGGAATACTCATATGCAAGACGAATTCAGAGACCTACCTCATAACATTCAGAGTGGTATAGGCAATATCTTTGTTCTGTAAACGCTAATGGTCCATTGTGTACAAAGGGTGATGTTACAGAAATTATCTTCTCGAACTTTGGTAGAACACTCATCAAATTGGTTGCATACTGCTCTTAATCATATGGAAAGTAAAATAATAAGGTTTACATCAAGTTATCACATAGCAGTTTTCAGCAAAATTCAACTCTACACTCTATCGAGCTCAATGCATTACCTTCTATTCTATGCATTTTCTCTTAAGGATGTGGACATAACAACTCATTGTGAGCTGGATTTGTATAGATATTGCCTGTATACTTCTCAGAGCCATGGAATACTCAAATGCAAGACGAATTCAGGAAGCTACCTCATAACATTTAGAGTGGTACAGGCAATATCTTTGTTTAGTTCTGTAAATGCTAATGTTAATTTGTGTACAAAAGGTGATGTTACAGAAAGTATCTTCTCGAACTTTGGTAGAACACTCATAAAATTGGTTGCATACTAGTCTTAATCATATGGAAAGTAAAATAATAAGGTCTACATCAAGTTATCACATAGCAGTTTTCAGCAAAATTCAACTCCACACTCTATCGAGCTCAATGCATTACCATCTATTCTATGCTTTTTCTGTTAAGGATAGGACATAACAACTCATTGTGAGCTGGAATTGTATAGATATTGCCTGTATACTTGTCACAGCCATGGAATACTCAAATGCAAGACGAATTCAGGAACCTACCTTATAACATTCAGAGTGGTACAGGCAATATCTTTGTTTAGTTCTGTAAATGCTAATGTTAATTTGTGTACAAAAGGTGATGTTACAGAAAGTATCTTCTCGAACTTTGGTAGAACACTCATAAAATTGGTTGCATACTACTCTTAATCATATGGAAAGTAAAATAATGAGGTTTACATCAAGTTATCACATAGTAGTTTTCAGCAAATTTCAACTCTACACTCTATCGTGCTCAATGCAATACCTTCTATTTATTCATTTTCTGTTAAGGATAGTACATAACAACTCATTGTGAGCTGGAATTGTATAGATATTGCCTGTATACTTCTCAGAGCCATAGAATACGCAAATACAAGATGAATTCAGGAACCTACCTCATAACATTCAGAGTGGTGCAGGCAATAACTTTGTTTAGTTCTGTAAACGCTAATGTTCCATTGTGTACAAAACTTGATGTTACTGAAAGTATCTTCTTGCACATTGGTAGAACACTCATAAAATTGGTTCCATACTACTCTAAATCATACGGAAAGTAAAGTAATAAGGCATACATCAAGTTCTCACATAGCAGTTTTCAGCAAAATTCAACTCTACACTCTATTGATCTCAATGCAATACCTTATATACCATGCATTTTCAGTTAAGGACGAGGACATAACAACTCAAGTTGAGCTGGATTTGCATTGATATTGCCTGTATACTTGTCAGAGCCCTGGAATACTCAAAGGCAAGACGAATTCAGGAACCTACCTCATAACATTCAGAGTGGTATTGGCAATATATTTGCTTGTTCTGAAAAAGCTAATGATCCATTGTGTGCAAAAGGTGATGTTACAGAAAGTATCTTCTCGAACATTGGTAGAACACTCATAAAATTGGTTGCATACTACTCTAAATCATATGGAAAGTAAAATAATAAGCTTTACATCAAGTTAGCGCATAGCAGTTTTCAGCAATAATTCAGCTCTACATCCTATCGACTTCAATGCATTACCATCTATTCTATGCATTTTCTGTTAAGGATAGGACATTACAACTCATTGTGAGCTGGAATTGTATAGATATTGCCTGTATACTTGACAGAGCCATGGAATACTCATATGCAAGACGAATTCAGAGACCTACCTCATAACATTCAGAGCGGTACAGGCAATAACTTTGTTTAGTTCTGTAAACGCTAATGTTCCATTGTGTACAAAACTTGATGTTACTGAAAGTATCTTCTTGCACATTGGTAGAACACTCATAAAATTGGTTCCATACTACTCTAAATCATACGGAAAGTAAAGTAATAAGGCTTACATCAAGTTCTCACATAGCAGTTTTCAGCAAAATTCAACTCTACACTCTATCGAGCTCAATGCATTACCTTCTATTCTATGCATTTTCTGTTAAGGATAGGACATAACAACTCATTGTGAGATGGAATTGTATAGATATTGCCTGTATACTTGTCAGAGCCATGGAATACTCATATGCAAGACGAATTCAGAGACCTACCTCATAACATTCAGAGCGGTATAGGCAATATCTTTGTTTAGTTCTGTAAACGCTAATGTTCCATTGTGTACAAAACGTGATGTTACTGAAAGTATCTTCCCGACCATTGGTAGAACACTCAAAAAATTGCTTGCATACTACTCTAAATCTTATGGAAAGTAAAATAATAAAGCTTACATCAAGTTATCTCATAGCAGTTTTCAGCAAAATTCAACTCTACACTCGACTGAGCTGAAAGCATTACCTTATATTCCATGCATTTTCTGTTAAGGTCGAGGACATAACAACTCAGGGTGAGCTGGAATTTTATAGATATTGCCTGTATACTTGTCAGAGCAATGGAATACACAAGTGCAAGATGAATTCAGGAACCTACCTCATAACATTCAGAGTGGTATAGGCAATATCTTTGTTCTGTAAATGCTAATGGTCCATTGTGTACAAAGGGTGATGTTACAGAAATTATCTTCTCGAACTTTGGTAGAACACTCATCAAATTGGTTGCATACTACTCTTAATCATATGGAAAGTAAAATAATCAGGTTTACATCAAGTTATCACATAGCAGTTTTCAGCAAAATTCAACTCTACACTCTATCGAGCTCAATGCATTACCTTCTATTCTATGCATTTTCTCTTAAGGATGTGGACATAACAACTCATTGTGAGCTGGATTTGTATAGATATTGCCTGTATACTTCTCAGAGCCATGGAATACTCAAATGCAAGATGAATTCAGGAAGCTACCTCATAACATTTAGAGTGGTACAGGCAATATCTTTGTTTAGTTCTATAAATGCTAATGTTAATTTGTGTACAAAAGGTGATGTTACAGAAAGTATCTTCTCGAACTTTGGTAGAACACTCATAAAATTGGTTGCATACTACTCTTAATCATATGGAAAGTAAAATAATAAGGTGTACATCAAGTTATCACATAGCAGTTTTCAGCAAAATTCAACTCCACACTCTATCGAGCTCAATGCATTACCATCTATTCTATGCTTTTTCTGTTAAGGATAGGACATAACAACTCATTGTGAGCTGGAATTGTATAGATATTGCCGGTATACTTGTCACAGCCATGGAATACTCAAATGCAAGACGAATTCAGGAACCTACCTTATAACATTCAGAGTGGTACAGGCAATATCTTTGTTTAGTTCTGTAAATGCTAATGTTAATTTGTGTACAAAAGGTGATGTTACAGAAAGTATCTTCTCGAACTTTGGTAGAACACTCATAAAATTGGTTGCATACTACTCTTAATCATATGGAAAGTAAAATAATAAGGTTTACATCAAGTTATCACATAGCAGTTTTCAGCAAAATTCAACTCCGCACTCTATCGAGCTCAATGCATTACCTTCTATTCTATGCATTTTCTCTTAAGGATGTGGACATAACAACTCATTGTGAGCTGGAATTGTATAGATATTGCCTGTATACTTCTCAGAGCCATGGAATACTCAAATGCAAGATGAATTCAGGAACCTACCTCATAACATTCAGACTGGCATAGGCAATATCTTTGTTTGTTCTGTAAATGCTAATGTTCCATTGTGTACAAAAGGTGATGTTACAGAAAGTATCTCGAAAATTGGTAAAACACTCATAAAATTGGTTGCACACTACTCTAAATCATATGGTAAGCAAAATAATAAGGTTTACATCAAGTTAGCGCATAGCAGTTTTCAGCAAAATTCAACTCTACACTCTATCGAGCTCAATGCATTACCTTCTATTCTATGCATTTTCTGTTAAGGATAGGACATAACAACTCATTGTGAGCTGGAATTGTATAGATATTGCCTGTATACTCGTCAAAGCCATGGAATACTCATATGCAAGACGAATTCAGAGACCTACCTCATAACATTCAGAGCGGTACAGGCAATATCTTTGTTTAGTTCTGTAAACGCTAATGTTCCATTGTGTACAAAACGTGATGTTACTGAAAGTATCTTCCCGACCATTGGTAGAACACTCAAAAAATTGGTTGCATACTAATTTAAATCTTATGGAAAGTAAAATAATAAGGCTTACATCAAGTTATCTCATAGCAGTTTTCAGCAAAATTCAACTTTACTCTCTATTGATCTCACAGCAATACCTTATATTCCATGCATTTTCAGTTAAGGATAGGACATAACAACTCAGGGTGAGCTGGAATTGCATAGATATTGCCTGTATACTTGTCAGAGCCATGGAATACTTAAAGGCAAGACGAATTCAGGAACCTATCTCATAACATTCAGAGTGGTACAGGCAATATCTTTGTTTAGTTCTGTAAATGCTAATGTTGTATTGTGTACAAAAGTTGATGTTACAGAAAGTATCTTCTCGAACATTGGTAGAACACTCATAAAACTGGTTGCATACTGTTCTAAATCATATGGAAAGTAAAATAATAAGGTTTACATCAAGTTAGCACATAGCAGTTTTCAGCAAAATTCAACTCTACACTCTATCGAGCTCAATGCATTACCTTCTAATCTATCCATTTTCTATTAAGGATAGGACATAACAACTCATTGTGAGCTGGAATTGTATAGATATTGCCTGTATACTTGTCAGAGCCATGGAATACTCATATGCAAGACGAATTCAGAGACCTACCTCATAACATTCAGAGCGGTACAGGCAATATCTTTGTTTAGTTCTGTAAACGCTAATGTTCCATTGTGTACAAAACGTGATGTTACAGAAAGTATCTTCTCGAACATTGGTAGAACACTCATAAAATTGGTTGCATACTACTCTTAATCATATGGAAAGTAAAATAATAAGGTTTACATCAAGTTAGCACATAGCAGTTTTCAGCAAAATTCAACTCTACACTCTATCGAGCTCAATGCATTACCTTCTATTCTATCCATTTTCTATTAAGGATAGGACATAACAACTCATTGTGAGCTGGAATTGTATAGATATTGCCTGTATACCTGTCAGAGCCATGGAATACTCATATGCAAGACGAATTCAGGAATCTATCTCATAACATTCAGAGTGGTACAGGCAATATCTTTGTTTAGTTCTGTAAATGCTAATGTTGCATTGTGTACAAAAGTTGATGTTACAGAAAGTATCTTCTCGAACATTGGTAGAACACTCATAAAACTGGTTGCATACTGTTCTAAATCATATGGAAAGTAAAATAATAAGGTTCACATCAAGTTATCACATAGCAGTTTTCAGCAAAATTCAACTCGGCACTCTATCGAGCTCAATGCATTACCTTGTATTCTATGCATTTTCTCTTAAGGATGTGGACATAACAACTCATTGTGAGCTGGAATTGTATAGATATTGCCTGTATACTTCTCGGAGCCATGGAATACTCATATGCAAGACGAATTCAGAGACCTACCTCATAACATTCAGAGCGGTACAGGCAATATCTTTGTTTAGTTCTGTAAACGCTAATGTTCCATTGTGTACAAAACGTGATGTTACTGAAAGTATATTCCCGACCATTGGTAGAACACTCAAAAAATTGGTTGCATACTACTCTAAATCTTATGGAAAGTAAAATAATAAGGCTTACATCAAGTTAGCACATAGCAGTTTTCAGCAATAATTCAGCTCTACATCCTATCGACTTCAATGCATTACCATCTATTCTATGCATTTTCTGTTAAGGATAGGACATAACAACTCATTGTGAGCTGGAATTGTATAGATATTGCCTGTATACTTGACAGAGCCATGGAATACTCATATGCAAGACGAATTCAGAGACCTACCTCATAACATTCAGAGCGGTACAGGCAATAACTTTGTTTAGTTCTGTAAACGCTAATGTTCCATTGTGTACAAAACTTGATGTTACTGAAAGTATCTTCTTGCACATTGGTAGAACACTCATAAAATTGGTTCCATACTACTCTAAATCATACGGAAAGTAAAGTAATAAGGCTTACATCAAGTTCTCACATAGCAGTTTTCAGCAAAATTCAACTCTACACTCTATCGAGCTCAATGCATTACCTTCTATTCTATGCATTTTCTGTTAAGGATAGGACATAACAACTCATTGTGAGATGGAATTGTATAGATATTGCCTGTATACTTGTCAGAGCCATGGAATACTCATATGCAAGACGAATTCAGAGACCTACCTCATAACATTCAGAGCGGTACAGGCAATATCTTTGTTTAGTTCTGTAAACGCTAATGTTCCATTGTGTACAAAACGTGATGTTACTGAAAGTATCTTCCCGACCATTGGTAGAACACTCAAAAAATTGCTTGCATACTACTCTAAATCTTATGGAAAGTAAAATAATAAAGCTTACATCAAGTTATCTCATAGCAGTTTTCAGCAAAATTCAACTCTACACTCGACTGAGCTGAAAGCATTACCTTATATTCCATGCATTTTCTGTTAAGGTCGAGGACATAACAACTCAGGGTGAGCTGGAATTTTATAGATATTGCCTGTATACTTGTCAGAGCAATGGAATACACAAGTGCAAGATGAATTCAGGAACCTACCTCATAACATTCAGAGTGGTATAGGCAATATCTTTGTTCTGTAAATGCTAATGGTCCATTGTGTACAAAGGGTGATGTTACAGAAATTATCTTCTCGAACTTTGGTAGAACACTCATCAAATTGGTTGCATACTACTCTTAATCATATGGAAAGTAAAATAATCAGGTTTACATCAAGTTATCACATAGCAGTTTTCAGCAAAATTCAACTCTACACTCTATCGAGCTCAATGCATTACCTTCTATTCTATGCATTTTCTCTTAAGGATGTGGACATAACAACTCATTGTGAGCTGGATTTGTATAGATATTGCCTGTATACTTCTCAGAGCCATGGAATACTCAAATGCAAGATGAATTCAGGAAGCTACCTCATAACATTTAGAGTGGTACAGGCAATATCTTTGTTTAGTTCTGTAAATGCTAATGTTAATTTGTGTACAAAAGGTGATGTTACAGAAAGTATCTTCTCGAACTTTGGTAGAACACTCATAAAATTGGTTGCATACTACTCTTAATCATATGGAAAGTAAAATAATAAGGTGTACATCAAGTTATCACATAGCAGTTTTCAGCAAAATTCAACTCCACACTCTATCGAGCTCAATGCATTACCATCTATTCTATGCTTTTTCTGTTAAGGATAGGACATAACAACTCATTGTGAGCTGGAATTGTATAGATATTGCCGGTATACTTGTCACAGCCATGGAATACTCAAATGCAAGACGAATTCAGGAACCTACCTTATAACATTCAGAGTGGTACAGGCAATATCTTTGTTTAGTTCTGTAAACGCTAATGTTCCATTGTGTACAAAACGTGATGTTACTGAAAGTATCTTCCCGACCATTGGTAGAACACTCAAAAAATTGGTTGCATACTACTCTAAATCTTATGGAAAGTAAAATAATAAGGCTTACATCAAGTTATCTCATAGCAGTTTTCAGCAAAATTCAACTCTACTCTCTATCGAGCTCAATGCATTACCTTCTATTCTATGCATTTTCTCTTAAGGATGTGGACATAACAACTCATTGTGAGCTGGAATTGCATAGATATTTCCTGTATACTCGTCAAAGCCATGGAATACTCATATGCAAGACGAATTCAGAGACCTACCTCATAACATTCAGAGCGGTACAGGCAATATCTTTGTTTAGTTCTGTAAACGCTAATGTTCCATTGTGTAGAAAACGTGATGTTACTGAAAGTATCTTCCCGACCATTGGTAGAACACTCAAAAAATTGGTTGCATACTAATTTAAATCTTATGGAAAGTAAAATAATAAGGCTTACATCAAGTTATCTCATAGCAGTTTTCAGCAAAATTCAACTTTACTCTCTATTGATCTCACAGCAATACCTTATATTCCATGCATTTTCAGTTAAGGATAGGACATAACAACTCAGGGTGAGCTGGAATTGCATAGATATTGCCTGTATACTTGTCAGAGCCATGGAATACTCAAAGGCAAGACGAATTCAGGAACCTATCTCATAACATTCAGAGTGGTACAGGCAATATCTTTGTTTAGTTCTGTAAATGCTAATGTTGTATTGTGTACAAAAGTTGATGTTACAGAAAGTATCTTCTCGAACATTGGTAGAACACTCATAAAACTGGTTGCATACTGTTCTAAATCATATGGAAAGTAAAATAATAAGGTTTACATCAAGTTAGCACATAGCAGTTTTCAGCAAAATTCAACTCTACACTCTATCGAGCTCAATGCATTACCTTCTAATCTATCCATTTTCTATTAAGGATAGGACATAACAACTCATTGTGAGCTGGAATTGTATAGATATTGCCTGTATACTTGTCAGAGCCATGGAATACTCATATGCAAGACGAATTCAGAGACCTACCTCATAACATTCAGAGCGGTACAGGCAATATCTTTGTTTAGTTCTGTAAACGCTAATGTTCCATTGTGTACAAAACGTGATGTTACAGAAAGTATCTTCTCGAACATTGGTAGAACACTCATAAAATTGGTTGCATACTACTCTTAATCATATGGAAAGTAAAATAATAAGGTTTACATCAAGTTAGCACATAGCAGTTTTCAGCAAAATTCAACTCTACACTCTATCGAGCTCAATGCATTACCTTCTAATCTCCCCATTTTCTATTAAGGATAGGACATAACAACTCATTGTGAGCTGGAATTGTATAGATATTGCCTGTATACTTGTCAGAGCCATGGAATACTCATATGCAAGACGAATTCAGAGACCTACCTCATAACATTCAGAGCGGTACAGGCAATATCTTTGTTTAGTTCTGTAAACGCTAATGTTCCATTGTGTACAAAACGTGATGTTACAGAAAGTATCTTCTCGAACATTGGTAGAACACTCATAAAATTGGTTGCATACTACTCTTAATCATATGGAAAGTAAAATAATAAGGTTTACATCAAGTTAGCACATAGCAGTTTTCAGCAAAATTCAACTCTACACTCTATCGAGCTCAATGCATTACCTTCTATTCTATCCATTTTCTATTAAGGATAGGACATAACAACTCATTGTGAGCTGGAATTGTATAGATATTGCCTGTATACCTGTCAGAGCCATGGAATACTCATATGCAAGACGAATTCAGGAATCTATCTCATAACATTCAGAGTGGTACAGGCAATATCTTTGTTTAGTTCTGTAAATGCTAATGTTGCATTGTGTACAAAAGTTGATGTTACAGAAAGTATCTTCTCGAACATTGGTAGAACACTCATAAAACTGGTTGCATACTGTTCTAAATCATATGGAAAGTAAAATAATAAGGTTCACATCAAGTTATCACATAGCAGTTTTCAGCAAAATTCAACTCTACACTCTACTGAGCTGAAAGCATTACCTTATATTCCATGCATTTTCTGTTAACGACGAGGACATAACAACTCAGGGTGAGCTGGAATTTTATAGATATTGCCTGTATACTTGTCAGAGCAATGGAATACACAAGTGCAAGATGAATTTAGGAACCTACCTCATAACATTCAGAGTGGTATAGGCAATATATTTGTTCTGTAAACGCTAATGGTCCATTGTGTACAAAAGGTGATGTTACAGAAAGTAACTTCTCGAACTTTGGTAGAACACTCATAAAATTGGTTGCATACTACTCTTAATCATGTGGAAAGTAAAATAATGAGGTTTACATCAAGTTATCACATAGCAGTTTTCAGCAAAATTCAACTCCACACTCTATCGAGCTCAATGCATTACCATCTATTCTATGCTTTTTCTGTTAAGGATAGGACATAACAACTCATTGTGAGCTGGAATTGTATAGATATTGCCTGTATACTTGTCACAGCCATGGAATACTCAAATGCAAGACGAATTCAGGAAACTAACTTATAACATTCAGAGTGGTACAGGCAATATCTTTGTTTAGTTCTGTAAATGCTAATGTTAATTTGTGTACAAAAGGTGATGTTACAGAAAGTATCTTCTCGAACTTTGGTAGAACACTCATAAAATTGGTTGCATACTACTCTTAATCATATGGAAAGTAAAATAATAAGGTTTACATCAAGTTATCACATAGCAGTTTTCAGCAAAATTCAACTCGGCACTCTATCGAGCTCAATGCATTACCTTGTATTCTATGCATTTTCTCTTAAGGATGTGGACATAACAACTCATTGTGAGCTGGAATTGTATAGATATTGCCTGTATACTTCTCGGAGCCATGGAATACTCATATGCAAGACGAATTCAGAGACCTACCTCATAACATTCAGAGCGGTACAGGCAATATCTTTGTTTAGTTCTGTAAACGCTAATGTTCCATTGTGTACAAAACGTGATGTTACTGAAAGTATATTCCCGACCATTGGTAGAACACTCAAAAAATTGGTTGCATACTACTCTAAATCTTATGGAAAGTAAAATAATAAGGCTTACATCAAGTTATCTCATAGCAGTTTTCAGCAAAATTCAACTCTACTCTCTATCGAGCTCAATGCATTACCTTCTATTCTATGCATTTTCTCTTAAGGATGTGGACATAACAACTCATTGTGAGCTGGAATTGTATAGATATTGCCTGTATACTCGTCAAAGCCGTGGAATACTCATATGCAAGACGAATTCAGAGACCTACCTCATAACATTCAGAGCGGTACAGGCAATATCTTTGTTTAGTTCTGTAAACGCTAATGTTCCATTGTGTACAAAACGTGATGTTACTGAAAGTATCTTCCCGACCATTGGTGGAACACTCAAAAAATTGGTTGCATACTACTTTAAATCATATGGAAAGTAAAATAATAAGGCTTACATCAAGTTATCTCATAGCAGTTTTCAGCAAAATTCAACTTTACTCTCTATTGATCTCACAGCAATACCTTATATTCCATGCATTTTCAGTTAAGGATAGGACATAACAACTCAGGGTGAGCTGGAATTGCATAGATATTGCCTGTATACTTGTCAGAGCCATGGAATACTCAAAGGCAAGACGAATTCAGGAACCTATCTCATAACATTCAGAGTGGTACAGGCAATATCTTTGTTTAGTTCTGTAAATGCTAATGTTGCATTGTGTACAAAAGTTGATGTTACAGAAAGTATCTTCTCGAACATTGGTAGAACACTCATAAAACTGGTTGCATACTGTTCTAAATCATATGGAAAGTAAAATAATAGGGTTCACATCAAGTTATCACATAGCAGTTTTCAGCAAAATTCAACTCTACACTCTACTGAGCTGAAAGCATTACCTTATATTCCATGCATTTTCTGTTAACGACGAGGACATAACAACTCAGGGTGAGCTGGAATTTTATAGATATTGCCTGTATGCTTGTCAGAGCAATGGAATACACAAGTGCAAGATGAATTTAGGAACCTACCTCATAACATTCAGAGTGGTATAGGCAATATCTTTGTTCTGTAAACGCTAATGTTCCATTGTGTACAAAACGTGATGTTACAGAAAGTATCTTCTCGAACATTGGTAGAACACTCATAAAATTGGTTGCATACTACTCTTAATCATATGGAAAGTAAAATAATAAGGTTTACATCAAGTTAGCACATAGCAGTTTTCAGCAAAATTCAACTCTACACTCTATCGAGCTCAATGCATTACCTTCTATTCTATGCTTTTTCTGTTAAGGATAGGACATAACAACTCATTGTGAGCTGGAATTGTATAGATATTGCCTGTATACTTGTCACAGCCATGGAATACTCAAATGCAAGACGAATTCAGGAACCTACCTTATAACATTCAGAGTGGTACAGGCAATATCTTTGTTTAGTTCTGTAAATGCTAATGTTAATTTGTGTACAAAAGGTGATGTTACAGAAAGTATCTTCTCGAACTTTGGTA
Source organism: Hemitrygon akajei (assembly GCF_048418815.1). Classification (NCBI taxonomy): domain Eukaryota; kingdom Metazoa; phylum Chordata; class Chondrichthyes; order Myliobatiformes; family Dasyatidae; genus Hemitrygon; species Hemitrygon akajei. The sequence continues at coordinate 92,518,143 of NC_133136.1, read as the reverse complement.
GAACACTCATAAAATTGGTTGCATACTACTCTTAATCATATGGAAAGTAAAATAATAAGGTTTACATCAAGTTAGCACATAGCAGTTTTCAGCAAAATTCAACTCTACACTCTATCGAGCTCAATGCATTACCTTCTATTCTATCCATTTTCTATTAAGGATAGGACATAACAACTCATTGTGAGCTGGAATTGTATCGATATTGCCTGTATACTTGTCAGAGCCATGGAATACTCATATGCTAGACGAATTCAGAGACCTACCTCATAACATTCAGAGCGGTACAGGCAATATCTTTGTTTAGTTCTGTAAACGCTAATGTTCCATTGTGTACAAAACGTGATGTTACAGAAAGTATCTTCTCGAACATTGGTAGAACACTCATAAAATTGGTTGCATACTACTCTTAATCATATGGAAAGTAAAATAATAAGGTTTACATCAAGTTAGCACATAGCAGTTTTCAGCAAAATTCAACTCTACACTCTATCGAGCTCAATGCATTACCTTCTATTCTATCCATTTTCTATTAGGGATAGGACATAACAACTCATTGTGAGCTGGAATTGTATAGATATTGCCTGTATACCTGTCAGAGCCATGGAATACTCATATGCAAGACGAATTCAGAGACCTACCTCATAACATTCAGAGCGGTACAGGCAATATCTTTGTTTAGTTCTGTAAACGCTAATGTTCCATTGTGTAGAAAACGTGATGTTACTGAAAGTATCTTCCCGACCATTGGTAGAACACTCAAAAAATTGGTTGCATACTACTCTAAATCTTATGGAAAGTAAAATAATAAGGTTTACATCAAGTTATCTCATAGCAGTTTTCAGCAAAATTCAACTTTACTCTCTATTGATCTCACAGCAATACCTTATATTCCATGCATTTTCAGTTAAGGATAGGATATAACAACTCAGGGTGTGCTGGAATTGCATAGATATTGCCTGTATACTTGTCAGAGCCATGGAATACTCAAAGGCAAGACGAATTCAGGAACCTATCTCATAACATTCAGAGTGGTACAGGCAATATCTTTGTTTAGTTCTGTAAATGCTAATGTTGCATTGTGTACAAAAGTTGATGTTACAGAAAGTATCTTCTCGAACATTGGTAGAACACTCATAAAACTGGTTGCATACTGTTCTAAATCATATGGAAAGTAAAATAATAAGGTTTACATCAAGTTAGCACATAGCAGTTTTCAGCAAAATTCAACTCTACACTCTATCGAGCTCAATGCATTACCTTCTATTCTATGCATTTTCTATTAAGGATGTGGACATAAAAACTCATTGTGAGCTGCAATTGTATAGATATTGCCTGTATACTTCTCAGAGCCATGGAATACTCATATGCAAGACGAATTCAGAGACCTACCTCATAACATTCAGAGCGGTACAGGCAATATCTTTGTTTAGTTCTGTAAACGCTAATGTTCCATTGTGTACAAAACGTGATGTTACTGAAAGTATCTTCCCGACCATTGGTAGAACACTCAAAAAATTGGTTGCATACTACTCTAAATCTTATGGAAAGTAAAATAATAAGGCTTACATCAAGTTATCTCATAGCAGTTTTCAGCAAAATTCAACTCTACTCTCTATCGAGCTCAATGCATTACCTTCTATTCTATGCATTTTCTCTTAAGGATGTGGACATAACAACTCATTGTGAGCTGGAATTGTATAGATATTGCCTGTATACTCGTCAAAGCCATGGAATACTCATATGCAAGACGAATTCAGAGACCTACCTCATAACATTCAGAGCGGTACAGGCAATATCTTTGTTTAGTTCTGTAAACGCTAATGTTCCATTGTGTACAAAACGTGATGTTACTGAAAGTATCTTCCCGACCATTGGTAGAACACTCAAAAAATTGGTTGCATACTACTTTAAATCTTATGGAAAGTAAAATAATAAGGCTTACATCAAGTTATCTCATAGCAGTTTTCAGCAAAATTCAACTTTACTCTCTATTGATCTCACAGCAATACCTTATATTCCATGCATTTTCAGTTAAGGATAGGACATAACAACTCAGGGTGAGCTGGAATTGCATAGATATTGCCTGTATACTTGTCAGAGCCATGGAATACTCAAAGGCAAGACGAATTCAGGAACCTATCTCCTAACATTCAGAGTGGTACAGGCAATATCTTTGTTTAGTTCTGTAAATGCTAATGTTGCATTGTGTACAAAAGTTGATGTTACAGAAAGTATCTTCTCGAACATTGGTAGAACACTCATAAAACTGGTTGCATACTGTTCTAAATCATATGGAAAGTAAAATAATAAGGTTTACATCAAGTTAGCACATAGCAGTTTTCAGCAAAATTCAACTCTACACTCTATCGAGCTCAATGCATTACCTTCTATTCTATCCATTTTCTATTAAGGATAGGACATAACAACTCATTATGAGCTGGAATTGTATAGATATTGCCTGTATACTTGTCAGAGCCATGGAATACTCATATGCAAGACGAATTCAGAGACCTACCTCATAACATTCAGAGCGGTACAGGCAATATCTTTGTTTAGTTCTGTAAACGCTAATGTTCCATTGTGTACAAAACGTGATGTTACAGAAAGTATCTTCTCGAACATTGGTAGAACACTCATAAAATTGGTTGCATACTACTCTTAATCATATGGAAAGTAAAATAATAAGGTTTACATCAAGTTAGCACATAGCAGTTTTCAGCAAAATTCAACTCTACACTCTATCGAGCTCAATGCATTACCTTCTATTCTATCCATTTTCTATTAAGGATAGGACATATCAACTCATTGTGAGCTGGAATTGTATAGATATTGCCTGTATACTTGTCAGAGCCATGGAATACTCATATGCAAGACGAATTCAGAGACCTACCTCATAACATTCAGAGCGGTACAGGCAATATCTTTGTTTAGTTCTGTAAACGCTAATGTTCCATTGTGTACAAAACGTGATGTTACAGAAAGTATCTTCTCGAACATTGGTAGAACACTCATAAAACTGGTTGCATACTGTTCTAAATCATATGGAAAGTAAAATAATAAGGTTCACATCAAGTTATCACATAGCAGTTTTCAGCAAAATTCAACTCTACACTCTACTGAGCTGAAAGCATTACCTTATATTCCATGCATTTTCTGTTAAGGACGAGGACATAACAACTCAGGGTGAGCTGGAATTTTATAGATATTGCCTGTATACTTGTCAGAGCAATGGAATACACAAGTGCAAGATGAATTTAGGAACCTACCTCATAACATTCAGAGTGGTATAGGCAATATCTTTGTTCTGTAAACGCTAATGGTCCATTGTGTACAAAAGGTGATGTTACAGAAAGTAACTTCTCGAACTTTGGTAGAACACTCATAAAATTGGTTGCATACTACTCTTAATCATATGGAAAGTAAAATAATGAGGTTTACATCAAGTTATCACATAGCAGTTTTCAGCAAAATTCAACTCCACACTCTATCGAGCTCAATGCATTACCAGCTATTCTATGCTTTTTCTGTTAAGGATAGGACATAACAACTCATTGTGAGCTGGAATTGTATAGATATTGCCTGTATACTTGTCACAGCCATGGAATACTCAAATGCAAGACGAATTCAGGAACCTACCTTATAACATTCAGAGTGGTACAGGCAATATCTTTGTTTAGTTCTGTAAATGCTAATGTTAATTTGTGTACAAAAGGTGATGTTACAGAAAGTATCTTCTCGAACTTTGGTAGAACACTCATAAAATTGGTTGCATACTACTCTTAATCATATGGAAAGTAAAATAATAAGGTTTACATCAAGTTATCACATAGCAGTTTTCAGCAAAATTCAACTCGGCACTCTATCGAGCTCAATGCATTACCTTCTATTCTATGCATTTTCTCTTAAGGATGTGGACATAACAACTCATTGTGAGCTGGAATTGTATAGATATTGCCTGTATACTTCTCAGAGCCATGGAATACTCAAATGCAAGATGAATTCAGGAACCTACGCCATAACATTCAGACTGGGATAGGCAATATCTTTGTTTGTTCTGTAAATGCTAATGTTCCATTGTGTACAAAAGGTGATGTTACAGAAAGTATCTCGAAAATTGGTAAAACACTCATAAGATTGGTTGCACACTACTCTAAATCATATGGTAAGCAAAATAATAAGGTTTACATCAAGTTAGCGCATAGCAGTTTTCAGCAAAATTCAACTCTACACTCTATCGAGCTCAATGCATTACCTTCTATTCTATGCATTTTCTGTGAAGGATAGGACATAACAACTCATTGTGAGCTGGAATTGTATAGATATTGCCTGTATACTTGTCAGAGCCATGGAATACTCAAAGGCAAGACGAATTCAGGAACCTATCTCATAACATTCAGAGTGGTACAGGCAATATCTTTGTTTAGTTCTGTAAATGCTAATGTTGCATTGTGTACAAAAGTTGATGTTACAGAAAGTATCTTCTCGAACATTGGTAGAACACTCATAAAACTGGTTGCATACTGTTCTAAATCATATGGAGAGTAAAATAATAAGGTTTACATCAAGTTAGCACATAGCAGTTTTCAGCAAAATTCAACTCTACACTCTATCGAGCTCAATGCATTACCTTCTAATCTATCCATTTTCTATTAAGGATAGGACATAACAACTCATTGTGAGCTGGAATTGTATAGATATTGCCTGTATACTTGTCAGAGCCATGGAATACTCATATGCAAGACGAATTCAGAGACCTACCTCATAACATTCAGAGCGGTACAGGCAATATCTTTGTTTAGTTCTGTAAACGCTAATGTTCCATTGTGTACAAAACGTGATGTTACAGAAAGTATCTTCTCGAACATTGGTAGAACACTCATAAAATTGGTTGCATACTACTCTTAATCATATGGAAAGTAAAATAATAAGGTTTACATCAAGTTATCTCATAGCAGTTTTCAGCAAAATTCAACTTTACTCTCTATTGATCTCACAGCAATACCTTATATTCCATGCATTTTCAGTTAAGGATAGGATATAACAACTCAGGGTGTGCTGGAATTGCATAGATATTGCCTGTATACTTGTCAGAGCCATGGAATACTCAAAGGCAAGACGAATTCAGGAACCTATCTCATAACATTCAGAGTGGTACAGGCAATATCTTTGTTTAGTTCTGTAAATGCTAATGTTGCATTGTGTACAAAAGTTGATGTTACAGAAAGTATCTTCTCGAACATTGGTAGAACACTCATAAAACTGGTTGCATACTGTTCTAAATCATATGGAAAGTAAAATAATAAGGTTTACATCAAGTTAGCACATAGCAGTTTTCAGCAAAATTCAACTCTACACTCTATCGAGCTCAATGCATTACCTTCTATTCTATGCATTTTCTATTAAGGATGTGGACATAAAAACTCATTGTGAGCTGCAATTGTATAGATATTGCCTGTATACTTCTCAGAGCCATGGAATACTCATATGCAAGACGAATTCAGAGACCTACCTCATAACATTCAGAGCGGTACAGGCAATATCTTTGTTTAGTTCTGTAAACGCTAATGTTCCATTGTGTACAAAACGTGATGTTACTGAAAGTATCTTCCCGACCATTGGTAGAACACTCAAAAAATTGGTTGCATACTACTCTAAATCTTATGGAAAGTAAAATAATAAGGCTTACATCAAGTTATCTCATAGCAGTTTTCAGCAAAATTCAACTCTACTCTCTATCGAGCTCAATGCATTACCTTCTATTCTATGCATTTTCTCTTAAGGATGTGGACATAACAACTCATTGTGAGCTGGAATTGTATAGATATTGCCTGTATACTCGTCAAAGCCATGGAATACTCATATGCAAGACGAATTCAGAGACCTACCTCATAACATTCAGAGCGGTACAGGCAATATCTTTGTTTAGTTCTGTAAACGCTAATGTTCCATTGTGTACAAAACGTGATGTTACTGAAAGTATCTTCCCGACCATTGGTAGAACACTCAAAAAATTGGTTGCATACTACTTTAAATCTTATGGAAAGTAAAATAATAAGGCTTACATCAAGTTATCTCATAGCAGTTTTCAGCAAAATTCAACTTTACTCTCTATTGATCTCACAGCAATACCTTATATTCCATGCATTTTCAGTTAAGGATAGGACATAACAACTCAGGGTGAGCTGGAATTGCATAGATATTGCCTGTATACTTGTCAGAGCCATGGAATACTCAAAGGCAAGACGAATTCAGGAACCTATCTCCTAACATTCAGAGTGGTACAGGCAATATCTTTGTTTAGTTCTGTAAATGCTAATGTTGCATTGTGTACAAAAGTTGATGTTACAGAAAGTATCTTCTCGAACATTGGTAGAACACTCATAAAACTGGTTGCATACTGTTCTAAATCATATGGAAAGTAAAATAATAAGGTTTACATCAAGTTAGCACATAGCAGTTTTCAGCAAAATTCAACTCTACACTCTATCGAGCTCAATGCATTACCTTCTATTCTATCCATTTTCTATTAAGGATAGGACATAACAACTCATTATGAGCTGGAATTGTATAGATATTGCCTGTATACTTGTCAGAGCCATGGAATACTCATATGCAAGACGAATTCAGAGACCTACCTCATAACATTCAGAGCGGTACAGGCAATATCTTTGTTTAGTTCTGTAAACGCTAATGTTCCATTGTGTACAAAACGTGATGTTACAGAAAGTATCTTCTCGAACATTGGTAGAACACTCATAAAATTGGTTGCATACTACTCTTAATCATATGGAAAGTAAAATAATAAGGTTTACATCAAGTTAGCACATAGCAGTTTTCAGCAAAATTCAACTCTACACTCTATCGAGCTCAATGCATTACCTTCTATTCTATCCATTTTCTATTAAGGATAGGACATATCAACTCATTGTGAGCTGGAATTGTATAGATATTGCCTGTATACTTGTCAGAGCCATGGAATACTCATATGCAAGACGAATTCAGAGACCTACCTCATAACATTCAGAGCGGTACAGGCAATATCTTTGTTTAGTTCTGTAAACGCTAATGTTCCATTGTGTACAAAACGTGATGTTACAGAAAGTATCTTCTCGAACATTGGTAGAACACTCATAAAACTGGTTGCATACTGTTCTAAATCATATGGAAAGTAAAATAATAAGGTTCACATCAAGTTATCACATAGCAGTTTTCAGCAAAATTCAACTCTACACTCTACTGAGCTGAAAGCATTACCTTATATTCCATGCATTTTCTGTTAAGGACGAGGACATAACAACTCAGGGTGAGCTGGAATTTTATAGATATTGCCTGTATACTTGTCAGAGCAATGGAATACACAAGTGCAAGATGAATTTAGGAACCTACCTCATAACATTCAGAGTGGTATAGGCAATATCTTTGTTCTGTAAACGCTAATGGTCCATTGTGTACAAAAGGTGATGTTACAGAAAGTAACTTCTCGAACTTTGGTAGAACACTCATAAAATTGGTTGCATACTACTCTTAATCATATGGAAAGTAAAATAATGAGGTTTACATCAAGTTATCACATAGCAGTTTTCAGCAAAATTCAACTCCACACTCTATCGAGCTCAATGCATTACCAGCTATTCTATGCTTTTTCTGTTAAGGATAGGACATAACAACTCATTGTGAGCTGGAATTGTATAGATATTGCCTGTATACTTGTCACAGCCATGGAATACTCAAATGCAAGACGAATTCAGGAACCTACCTTATAACATTCAGAGTGGTACAGGCAATATCTTTGTTTAGTTCTGTAAATGCTAATGTTAATTTGTGTACAAAAGGTGATGTTACAGAAAGTATCTTCTCGAACTTTGGTAGAACACTCATAAAATTGGTTGCATACTACTCTTAATCATATGGAAAGTAAAATAATAAGGTTTACATCAAGTTATCACATAGCAGTTTTCAGCAAAATTCAACTCGGCACTCTATCGAGCTCAATGCATTACCTTCTATTCTATGCATTTTCTCTTAAGGATGTGGACATAACAACTCATTGTGAGCTGGAATTGTATAGATATTGCCTGTATACTTCTCAGAGCCATGGAATACTCAAATGCAAGATGAATTCAGGAACCTACGCCATAACATTCAGACTGGGATAGGCAATATCTTTGTTTGTTCTGTAAATGCTAATGTTCCATTGTGTACAAAAGGTGATGTTACAGAAAGTATCTCGAAAATTGGTAAAACACTCATAAGATTGGTTGCACACTACTCTAAATCATATGGTAAGCAAAATAATAAGGTTTACATCAAGTTAGCGCATAGCAGTTTTCAGCAAAATTCAACTCTACACTCTATCGAGCTCAATGCATTACCTTCTATTCTATGCATTTTCTGTGAAGGATAGGACATAACAACTCATTGTGAGCTGGAATTGTATAGATATTGCCTGTATACTTGTCAGAGCCATGGAATACTCAAAGGCAAGACGAATTCAGGAACCTATCTCATAACATTCAGAGTGGTACAGGCAATATCTTTGTTTAGTTCTGTAAATGCTAATGTTGCATTGTGTACAAAAGTTGATGTTACAGAAAGTATCTTCTCGAACATTGGTAGAACACTCATAAAACTGGTTGCATACTGTTCTAAATCATATGGAGAGTAAAATAATAAGGTTTACATCAAGTTAGCACATAGCAGTTTTCAGCAAAATTCAACTCTACACTCTATCGAGCTCAATGCATTACCTTCTAATCTATCCATTTTCTATTAAGGATAGGACATAACAACTCATTGTGAGCTGGAATTGTATAGATATTGCCTGTATACTTGTCAGAGCCATGGAATACTCATATGCAAGACGAATTCAGAGACCTACCTCATAACATTCAGAGCGGTACAGGCAATATCTTTGTTTAGTTCTGTAAACGCTAATGTTCCATTGTGTACAAAACGTGATGTTACAGAAAGTATCTTCTCGAACATTGGTAGAACACTCATAAAATTGGTTGCATACTACTCTTAATCATATGGAAAGTAAAATAATAAGGTTTACATCAAGTTAGCACATAGCAGTTTTCAGCAAAATTCAACTCTACACTCTATCGAGCTCAATGCATTACCTTCTATTCTATCCATTTTCTATTAAGGATAGGACATAACAACTCATTGTGAGCTGGAATTGTATAGATATTGCCTGTATACCTGTCAGAGCCATGGAATACTCATATGCAAGACGAATTCAGGAATCTATCTCATAACATTCAGAGTGGTACAGGCAATATCTTTGTTTAGTTCTGTAAATGCTAATGTTGCATTGTGTACAAAAGTTGATGTTACAGAAAGTATCTTCTCGAACATTGGTAGAACACTCATAAAACTGGTTGCATACTGTTCTAAATCATATGGAAAGTAAAATAATAAGGTTCACATCAAGTTATCACATAGCAGTTTTCAGCAAAATTCAACTCTACACTCTACTGAGCTGAAAGCATTACCTTATATTCCATGCATTTTCTGTTAACGACGAGGACATAACAACTCAGGGTGAGCTGGAATTTTATAGATATTGCCTGTATACTTGTCAGAGCAATGGAATACACAAGTGCAAGATGAATTTAGGAACCTACCTCATAACATTCAGAGTGGTATAGGCAATATATTTGTTCTGTAAACGCTAATGGTCCATTGTGTACAAAAGGTGATGTTACAGAAAGTAACTTCTCGAACTTTGGTAGAACACTCATAAAATTGGTTGCATACTACTCTTAATCATGTGGAAAGTAAAATAATGAGGTTTACATCAAGTTATCACATAGCAGTTTTCAGCAAAATTCAACTCCACACTCTATCGAGCTCAATGCATTACCATCTATTCTATGCTTTTTCTGTTAAGGATAGGACATAACAACTCATTGTGAGCTGGAATTGTATAGATATTGCCTGTATACTTGTCACAGCCATGGAATACTCAAATGCAAGACGAATTCAGGAAACTAACTTATAACATTCAGAGTGGTACAGGCAATATCTTTGTTTAGTTCTGTAAATGCTAATGTTAATTTGTGTACAAAAGGTGATGTTACAGAAAGTATCTTCTCGAACTTTGGTAGAACACTCATAAAATTGGTTGCATACTACTCTTAATCATATGGAAAGTAAAATAATAAGGTTTACATCAAGTTATCACATAGCAGTTTTCAGCAAAATTCAACTCGGCACTCTATCGAGCTCAATGCATTACCTTGTATTCTATGCATTTTCTCTTAAGGATGTGGACATAACAACTCATTGTGAGCTGGAATTGTATAGATATTGCCTGTATACTTCTCGGAGCCATGGAATACTCATATGCAAGACGAATTCAGAGACCTACCTCATAACATTCAGAGCGGTACAGGCAATATCTTTGTTTAGTTCTGTAAACGCTAATGTTCCATTGTGTACAAAACGTGATGTTACTGAAAGTATATTCCCGACCATTGGTAGAACACTCAAAAAATTGGTTGCATACTACTCTAAATCTTATGGAAAGTAAAATAATAAGGCTTACATCAAGTTATCTCATAGCAGTTTTCAGCAAAATTCAACTCTACTCTCTATCGAGCTCAATGCATTACCTTCTATTCTATGCATTTTCTCTTAAGGATGTGGACATAACAACTCATTGTGAGCTGGAATTGTATAGATATTGCCTGTATACTCGTCAAAGCCGTGGAATACTCATATGCAAGACGAATTCAGAGACCTACCTCATAACATTCAGAGCGGTACAGGCAATATCTTTGTTTAGTTCTGTAAACGCTAATGTTCCATTGTGTACAAAACGTGATGTTACTGAAAGTATCTTCCCGACCATTGGTGGAACACTCAAAAAATTGGTTGCATACTACTTTAAATCATATGGAAAGTAAAATAATAAGGCTTACATCAAGTTATCTCATAGCAGTTTTCAGCAAAATTCAACTTTACTCTCTATTGATCTCACAGCAATACCTTATATTCCATGCATTTTCAGTTAAGGATAGGACATAACAACTCAGGGTGAGCTGGAATTGCATAGATATTGCCTGTATACTTGTCAGAGCCATGGAATACTCAAAGGCAAGACGAATTCAGGAACCTATCTCATAACATTCAGAGTGGTACAGGCAATATCTTTGTTTAGTTCTGTAAATGCTAATGTTGCATTGTGTACAAAAGTTGATGTTACAGAAAGTATCTTCTCGAACATTGGTAGAACACTCATAAAACTGGTTGCATACTGTTCTAAATCATATGGAAAGTAAAATAATAGGGTTCACATCAAGTTATCACATAGCAGTTTTCAGCAAAATTCAACTCTACACTCTACTGAGCTGAAAGCATTACCTTATATTCCATGCATTTTCTGTTAACGACGAGGACATAACAACTCAGGGTGAGCTGGAATTTTATAGATATTGCCTGTATGCTTGTCAGAGCAATGGAATACACAAGTGCAAGATGAATTTAGGAACCTACCTCATAACATTCAGAGTGGTATAGGCAATATCTTTGTTCTGTAAACGCTAATGTTCCATTGTGTACAAAACGTGATGTTACAGAAAGTATCTTCTCGAACATTGGTAGAACACTCATAAAACTGGTTGCATACTGTTCTAAATCATATGGAAAGTAAAATAATAAGGTTCACATCAAGTTATCACATAGCAGTTTTCAGCAAATTTCAACTCTACACTCTATCGTGCTCAATGCAATACCTTCTATTTATTCATTTTCTGTTAAGGATAGGACATAACAACTCATTGTGAGCTGGAATTGTATAGATATTGCCTGTATACTTCTCAGAGCCATAGAATACGCAAATACAAGATGAATTCAGGAACCTACCTCATAACATTCAGAGTGGTGCAGGCAATATCTTTGTTTAGTTCTGTAAACGCTAATGGTCCATTGTGTACAAAGGGTGATGTTACAGAAAGTATCTTCTCGAACTTTGGTAGAACACTCATAAAATTGGTTGCATACTACACTTAATCATATGGAAAGTAAAATAATAATGTTTACATCAAGTTATCACATAGTAGTTTTCAGCAAAATTCAACTCTACCCTCTATTGATCTCAATGCAATACCTTATATACCATGCATTTTCAGTTAAGGACGAGGACATAACAACTCAAGTTGAGCTGGATTTGCATTGATATTGCCTGTATACTTGTCAGAGCCCTGGAATACTCAAAGGCAAGACGAATTCAGGAACCTACCTCATAACATTCAGAGTGGTATTGGCAATATCTTTGCTTGTTCTGAAAAAGCTAATGATCCATTGTGTGCAAAAGGTGATGTTACAGAAAGTATCTTCTCGAACATTGGTAGAACACTCATCAAATTGGTTGCATACTACTCTTAATCATATGGAAAGTAAAATAATAAGGTTTACATCAAGTTATCACATAGCAGTTTTCAGCAAAATTCAACTCTACACTCTATCGAGCTCAATGCATTACCATCTATTCTATGCTTTTTCTGTTAAGGATAGGACATAACAACTCATTGTGAGCTGGAATTGTATAGATATTGCCTGTATACTTGTCAGAGCCATGGAATACTCATATGCAAGACGAATTCAGAGACCTACCTCATAACATTCAGAGCGGTACAGGCAATATCTTTGTTTAGTTCTGGAAACGCTAATGTTCCATTGTGTACAAAACGTGATGTTACAGAAAGTATCTTCTCGAACATTGGTAGAACACTCATAAAACTGGTTGCATACTGTTCTAAATCATATGGAAAGTAAAATAATAAGGTTCACATCAAGTTATCACATAGCAGTTTTCAGCAAATTTCAACTCTACACTCTATCGTGCTCAATGCAATACCTTCTATTTATTCATTTTCTGTTAAGCATAGGACATAACAACTCATTGTGAGCTGGAATTGTATAGATATTGCCTGTATACTTCTCAGAGCCATAGAATACGCAAATACAAGATGAATTCAGGAACCTACCTCATAACATTCAGAGTGGTGCAGGCAATATCTTTGTTTAGTTCTGTAAACGCTAATGGTCCATTGTGTACAAAGGGTGATGTTACAGAAAGTATCTTCTCGAACTTTGGTAGAACACTCATAAAATTGGTTGCATACTACACTTAATCATATGGAAAGTAAAATAATAATGTTTACATCAAGTTATCACATAGTAGTTTTCAGCAAAATTCAACTCTACCCTCTATTGATCTCAATGCAATACCTTATATACCATGCATTTTCAGTTAAGGACGAGGACATAACAACTCAAGTTGAGCTGGATTTGCATTGATATTGCCTGTATACTTGTCAGAGCCCTGGAATACTCAAAGGCAAGACGAATTCAGGAACCTACCTCATAACATTCAGAGTGGTATTGGCAATATCTTTGCTTGTTCTGAAAAAGCTAATGATCCATTGTGTGCAAAAGGTGATGTTACAGAAAGTATCTTCTCGAACATTGGTAGAACACTCATCAAATTGGTTGCATACTACTCTTAATCATATGGAAAGTAAAATAATAAGGTTTACATCAAGTTATCACATAGCAGTTTTCAGCAAAATTCAACTCTACACTCTATCGAGCTCAATGCATTACCATCTATTCTATGATTTTTCTGTTAAGGATAGGACATAACAACTCATTGTGAGCTGGAATTGTATAGATATTGCCTGTATACTTGTCAGAGCCATGGAATACTCATATGCAAGACGAATTCAGAGACCTACCTCATAACATTCAGAGCGGTACAGGCAATATCTTTGTTTAGTTCTGGAAACGCTAATGTTCCATTGTGTACAAAACGTGACGTTACAGAAAGTATCTTCTCGAACATTGGTAGAACACTCATAAAACTGGTTGCATACTGTTCTAAATCATATGGAAAGTAAAATAATAAGGTTCACATCAAGTTATCACATAGCAGTTTTCAGCAAAATTCAACTCTACACTCTACTGAGCTGAAAGCATTACCTTATATTCCATGCTTTTTCTGCTAAGGACGAGGACATAACAACTAAGGGTGAGCTGGAATTTTATAGATATTGCCTGTATACTTCTCAGAGCCATAGAATACGCAAATACAAGATGAATTCAGGAACCTACCTCATAGCATTCAGAGTGGTGCAGGCAATATCTTTGTTTAGTTCTGTAAACGCTAATGGTCCATTGTGTACAAAGGGTGATGTTACAGAAAGTATCTTCTCGAACTTTGGTAGAACACTCATAAAATTGGTTGCATACTACTCTTAATCATATGGAAAGTAAAATAATAATGTTTACATCAAGTTATCACATAGTAGTTTTCAGCAAAATTCAACTCTACCCTCTATTGATCTCAATGCAATACCTTATATACCATGCATTTTCAGTTAAGGACGAGGACATAACAACTCAAGTTGAGCTGGATTTGCATTGATATTGCCTGTATACTTGTCAGAGCCCTGGAATACCCAAAGGCAAGACGAATTCAGGAACCTACCTCATAACATTCAGAGTGGTATTCGCAATATCTTTGCTTGTTCTGAAAAAGCTAATGATCCATTGTGTGCAAAAGGTGATGTTACAGAAAGTATCTTCTCGAACTTTGGTAGAACACTCATAAAACTGGTTGCATACTACTCTAAATCATATGGAAAGTAAAATAATAAGGTTTACATCAAGTTAGCGCATAGCAGTTTTCAGCAAAATTCAGCTCTACACTGTATCGACCTCAATGCATTACCATCTGTTCTATGCATTTTCTGTTAAGGATAGGACATAACAACTCATTGTGAGCTGGAATTGTATAGATATTTCCTGTATACTTGACAGAGCCATGGAATACTCATATGCAAGACGAATTCAGAGACCTACCTCATAACATTCAGAGCGGTACAGGCAATAACTTTGTTTAGTTCTGTAAACGCTAATGTTCCATTGTGTACAAAACGTGATGTTACTGAAAGTATCTTCCCGACCATTGGTAGAACACTCAAAAAATTGCTTGCATACTACTCTAAATCTTATGGAAAGTAAAATAATAAAGCTTACATCAAGTTATCTCATAGCAGTTTTCAGCAAAATTCAACTCTACACTCTACTGAGCTGAAAGCATTACCTTATATTCCATGCATTTTCTGTTAAGGTCGAGGACATAACAACTCAGGGTGAGCTGGAATTTTATAGATATTGCCTGTATACTAGTCAGAGCAATGGAATACACAAGTGCAAGATGAATTCAGGAACCTACCTCATAACATTCAGAGTGGTATAGGCAATATCTTTGTTCTGTAAACGCTAATGGTCCATTGTGTACAAAGGGTGATGTTACAGAAATTATCTTCTCGAACTTTGGTAGAACACTCATCAAATTGGTTGCATACTACTCTTAATCATATGGAAAGTAAAATAATAAGGTTTACATCAAGTTATCACATAGCAGTTTTCAGCAAAATTCAACTCTACACTCTATCGAGCTCAATGCATTACCTTCTATTCTATGCATTTTCTCTTAAGGATGTGGACATAACAACTCATTGTGAGCTGGATTTGTATAGATATTGCCTGTATACTTCTCAGAGCCATGGAATACTCAAATGCAAGATGAATTCAGGAAGCTACCTCATAACATTTAGAGTGGTACGGGCAATATCTTTGTTTAGTTCTGTAAATGCTAATGTTAATTTGTGTACAAAAGGTGATGTTACAGAAAGTATCTTCTCGAACTTTGGTAGAACACTCATAAAATTGGTTGCATACTACTCTTAATCATATGGAAAGTAAAATAATAAGGTCTACATCAAGTTATCACATAGCAGTTTTCAGCAAAATTCAACTCCACACTATCGAGCTCAATGCATTACCATCTATTCTATGCTTTTTCTGTTAAGGATAGGACATAACAACTCATTGTGAGCTGGAATTGTATAGATATTGCCTGTATACTTGTCAGAGCCATGGAATACTCATATGCAAGACGAATTCAGAGACCTACCTCATAACATTCAGAGCGGTACAGGCAATATCTTTGTTTAGTTCTGTAAACGCTAATGTTCCATTGTGTACAAAACGTGATGTTACAGAAAGTATCTTCTCGAACATTGGTAGAACACTCATAAAACTGGTTGCATACTGTTCTAAATCATATGGAAAGTAAAATAATAAGGTTCACATCAAGTTATCACATAGCATTTTTCAGCAAATTTCAACTCTACACTCTATCGTGCTCAATGCAATACCTTCTATTTATTCATTTTCTGTTAAGGATAGGACATAACAACTCATTGTGAGCTGGAATTGTATAGATATTGCCTGTATACTTCTCAGAGCCATAGAATACGCAAATACAAGATGAATTCAGGAACCTACCTCATAACATTCAGAGTGGTGCAGGCAATATCTTTGTTTAGTTCTGTAAACGCTAATGGTCCATTGTGTACAAAGGGTGATGTTACAGAAAGTATCTTCTCGAACTTTGGTAGAACACTCATAAAATTGGTTGCATACTACACTTAATCATATGGAAAGTAAAATAATAAGGTCTACATCAAGTTATCACATAGCAGTTTTCAGCAAAATACAACTCTACCCTCTATTGATCTCAATGCAATACCTTATATACCATGCATTTTCAGTTAAGGACGAGGACATAACAACTCAAGTTGAGCTTGATTTGCATTGATATTGCCTGTATACTTGTCAGAGCCCTGGAATACTCAAAGGCAAGACGAATTCAGGAACCTACCTCATAACATTCAGAGTGGTATTGGCAATATCTTTGCTTGTTCTGAAAAAGCTAATGATCCATTGTGTGCAAAAGGTGATGTTACAGAAAGTATCTTCTCGAACATTGGTAGAACACTCATCAAATTGGTTGCATACTACTCTTAATCATATGGAAAGTAAAATAATAAGGTTTACATCAAGTTATCACATAGCGGTTTTCAGCAAAATTCAACTCTACACTCTATCGACCTCAATGCATTACCATCTATTCTATGCATTTTCTGTTAAGGATAGGACATAACAACTCATTGTGAGCTGGAATTGTATAGATATTGCCTGTATACTTGACAGAGCCATGGAATACTCATATGCAAGACGAATTCAGAGACCTACCTCATAACATTCAGAGAAGTACAGGCAATAACTTTGTTTAGTTCTGTAAACGCTAATGTTCCATTGTGTACAAAACTTGATGTTACTGAAAGTATCTTCTTGCACATTGGTAGAACACTCATGAAATTGGTTCCATACTACTCAAAATCATACGGAAAGTAAAGTAATAAGGCTTACATCAAGTTCTCACATAGCAGTTTTCAGCAAAATTCAACTCTACACTCTATCGAGCTCAATGCATTACCTTCTATTCTATGCATTTTCTGTTAAGGATAGGACATAACAACTCATTGTGAGCTGGAATTGTATAGATATTGCCTGTATACTTGTCAGAGCCATGGAATACTCATATGCAAGACGAATTCAGAGACCTACCTCATAACATTCAGAGCGGTACAGGCAATATCTTTGTTTAGTTCTGTAAATGCTAATGTTCCATTGTGTACAAAACGTGATGTTACTGAAAGTATCTTCCCGACCATTGGTAGAACACTCAAAAAATTGCTTGCATACTACTCTAAATCTTATGGAAAGTAAAATAATAAAGCTTACATCAAGTTATCTCTTAGCAGTTTTCAGCAAAATTCAACTCTACACTCTACTGAGCTGAAAGCATTACCTTATATTCCATGCATTTTCTGTTAAGGTCGAGGACATAACAACTCAGGGTGAGCTGGAATTTTATAGATATTGCCTGTATACTTGTCAGAGCAATGGAATACACAAGTGCAAGATGAATTCAGGAACCTACCTCATAACATTCAGAGTGGTATAGGCAATATCTTTGTTCTGTAAACGCTAATGGTCCATTGTGTACAAAGGGTGATGTTACAGAAATTATCTTCTCGAACTTTGGTAGAACACTCATCAAATTGGTTGCATACTACTCTTAATCATATGGAAAGTAAAATAATAAGGTTTACATCAAGTTATCACATAGCAGTTTTCAGCAAAATTCAACTCTACACTCTATCGAGCTCAATGCATTACCTTCTATTCTATGCATTTTCTCTTAAGGATATGGACATAACAACTCATTGTGAGCTGGATTTGTATAGATATTGCCTGTATACTTCTCAGAGCCATGGAATACTCAAATGCAAGATGAATTCAGGAAGCTACCTCATAACATTTAGAGTGGTACAGGCAATATCTTTGTTTAGTTCTGTAAATGCTAATGTTAATTTGTGTACAAAAGGTGATGTTACAGAAAGTATCTTCTCGAACTTTGGTAGAACACTCATAAAATTGGTTGCATACTACTCTTAATCATATGGAAAGTAAAATAATAAGGTCTACATCAAGTTATCACATAGCAGTTTTCAGCAAAATTAAAGTCCACACTCTATCGAGCTCAATGCATTACCATCTATTCTATGCTTTTTCTGTTAAGGATAGGACATAACAACTCATTGTGAGCTGGAATTGTATAGATATTGCCTGTATACTTCTCAGAGCCATAGAATACGCAAATACAAGATGAATTCAGGAACATACCTCATAACATTCAGAGTGGTGCAGGCAATATCTTTGTTTAGTTCTGTAAACGCTAATGGTCCATTGTGTACAAAGGGTGATGTTACAGAAAGTATCTTCTCGAACTTTGGTAGAACACTCATAAAATTGGTTGCATACTACACTTAATCATATGGAAAGTAAAATAATAATGTTTACATCGTTATCACATAGTAGTTTTCAGCAAAATTCAACTCTACCCTCTATTGATCTCAATACAATACCTTATATACCATGCATTTTCAGTTAAGGACGAGGACATAACAACTCAAGTTGAGCTGGATTTGCATTGATATTGCCTGTATACTTGTCAGAACCCTGGAATACTCAAAGGCAAGACGAATTCAGGAACCTACCTCATAACATTCAGAGTGGTATTGGCAATATCTTTGCTTGTTCTGAAAAAGCTAATGATCCATTGTGTGCAAAAGGTGATGTTACAGAAAGTATCTTCTCGAACATTGGTAGAACACTCATCAAATTGGTTGCATACTACTCTAAATCATATGG
Source organism: Hemitrygon akajei (assembly GCF_048418815.1). NCBI lineage: Eukaryota > Metazoa > Chordata > Chondrichthyes > Myliobatiformes > Dasyatidae > Hemitrygon > Hemitrygon akajei. The sequence goes on along the minus strand of NC_133136.1, from coordinate 92,499,003 downwards.
AAAGTAAAATAATAAGCTTTACATCAAGTTAGCGCATAGCAGTTTTCAGCAAAATTCAGCTCTACACTCTATCGACCTCAATGCATTACCATCTATTCTATGCATTTTCTGTTAAGGATAGGACATAACAACTCATTGTGAGCTGGAATTGTATAGATATTGCCTGTATACATGTCAAAGCCATGGAATACTCATATGCAAGACGAATTCAGAGACCTACCTCATAACATTCAGAGCGGTACAGGCAATAACTTTGTTTAGTTCTGTAAACGCTAATGATCCATTGTGTACAAAACTTGATGTTACTGAAAGTATCTTCTTGCACATTGGTAGAACACTCATAAAATTGGTTCCATACTACTCTAAATCATACGGAAAGTAAAGTAATAAGGCTTACATCAAGTTCTCACATAGCAGTTTTCAGCAAAATTCAACTCTACACTCTATCGAGCTCAATGCATTACCTTCTATTCTATGCATTTTCTGTTAAGGATAGGACATAACAACTCATTTTGAGCTGCAATTGTATAGATATTGCCTGTATACTTGACAGAGCCATGGAATACTCATATGCAAGACGAATTCAGAGACCTACCTCATAACATTCAGAGCGGTACAGGCAATAACTTTGTTTAGTTCTGTAAACGCTAATGATCCATTGTGTACAAAACTTGATGTTACTGAAAGTATCTTCTTGCACATTGGTAGAACACTCATAAAATTGGTTCCATACTACTCTAAATCATACGGAAAGTAAAGTAATAAGGCTTACATCAAGTTCTCACATAGCAGTTTTTAGCAAAATTCAACTCTACACTCTACTGAGCTGAAAGCATTACCTTATATTCCATGCATTTTCTGTTAAGGTCGAGGACATAACAACTCAGGGTGAGCTGGAATTTTATAGATATTGCCTGTATACCTGTCAGAGCAATGGAATACACAAGTGCAAGATGAATTCAGGAAGCTACCTCATAACATTTAGAGTGGTACAGGCAATATCTTTGTTTAGTTCTGTAAATGCTAATGTTAATTTGTGTACAAAAGGTGATGTTACAGAAAGTATCTTCTCGAACTTTGGTAGAACACTCATAAAATTGGTTGCATACTAGTCTTAATCATATGGAAAGTAAAATAATAAGGTCTACATCAAGTTAACACATAGCAGTTTTCAGCAAAATTCAACTCCACACTCTATCGAGCTCAATGCATTACCATCTATTCTATGCTTTTTCTGTTAAGGATAGGACATAACAACTCATTGTGAGCTGGAATTGTATAGATATTGCCTGTATACTTGTCACAGCCATGGAATACTCAAATGCAAGACGAATTCAGGAACCTACCTTATAACATTCAGAGTGGTACAGGCAATATCTTTGTTTAGTTCTGTAAATGCTAATGTTAATTTGTGTACAAAAGGTGATGTTACAGAAAGTATCTTCTCGAACTTTGGTAGAACACTCATAAAATTGGTTGCATACTACTCTTAATCATATGGAAAGTAAAATAATAAGGTTTACATCAAGTTATCACATAGCAGTTTTCAGCAAAATTCAAACTCCGCACTCTATCGAGCTCAATGCATTACCTTCTATTCTATGCATTTTCTCTTAAGGATGTGGACATAACAACTCATTGTGAGCTGGAATTGTATAGATATTGCCTGTATACTTCTCAGAGCCATGGAATACTCAAATGCAAGTTGAATTCAGGAACCTACCTCATAACATTCAGACTGGGATAGGCAATATCTTTGTTTGTTCTGTAAATGCTAATGTTCCATTGTGTACAAAAGGTGATGTTACAGAAAGTATCTCGAAAATTGGTAAAACACTCATAAAATTGGTTGCATACTACTCTAAATCATATGGTAAGCAAAATAATAAGGTTTACATCAAGTTATCTCATAGCAGTTTTCAGCAAAATTCAACTCTACACTCTACTGAGCTGAAAGCATTACCTTATATTCCATGCATTTTCTCTTAAGGATGTGGACATAACAACTCATTGTGAGCTGGATTTGTATAGATATTGCCTGTATACTTCTCAGAGCCATGGAATACTCAAATGCAAGATGAATTCAGGAAGCTACCTCATAACATTTAGAGTGGTACAGGCAATATCTTTGTTTAGTTCTGTAAATGCTAATGTTAATTTGTGTACAAAAGGTGATGTTACAGAAAGTATCTTCTCGAACTTTGGTAGAACACTCATAAAATTGGTTGCATACTACTCTTAATCATATGGAAAGTAAAATAATAAGGTCTACATCAAGTTATCACATAGCAGTTTTCAGCAAAATTCAACTCCACACTCTATCGAGCTCAATGCATTACCATCTATTCTATGCTTTTTCTGTTAAGGATAGGACATAACAACTCATTGTGAGCTGGAATTGTATAGATATTGCCTGTATACTTGTCAGAGCCATGGAATACTCATATGCAAGACGAATTCAGAGACCTACCTCATAACATTCAGAGCGGTACAGGCAATATCTTTGTTCTGTAAACGCTAATGTTCCATTGTGTACAAAACGTGATGTTACAGAAAGTATCTTCTCGAACATTGGTAGAACACTCATAAAACTGGTTGCATACTGTTCTAAATCATATGGAAAGTAAAATAATAAGGTTCACATCAAGTTATCACATAGCAGTTTTCAGCAAATTTCAACTCTACACTCTATCGTGCTCAATGCAATACCTTCTATTTATTCATTTTCTGTTAAGGATAGGACATAACAACTCATTGTGAGCTGGAATTGTATAGATATTGCCTGTATACTTCTCAGAGCCATAGAATACGCAAATACAAGATGAATTCAGGAACCTACCTCATAACATTCAGAGTGGTGCAGGCAATATCTTTGTTTAGTTCTGTAAACGCTAATGGTCCATTGTGTACAAAGGGTGATGTTACAGAAAGTATCTTCTCGAACTTTGGTAGAACACTCATAAAATTGGTTGCATACTACACTTAATCATATGGAAAGTAAAATAATAATGTTTACATCAAGTTATCACATAGTAGTTTTCAGCAAAATTCAACTCTACCCTCTATTGATCTCAATGCAATACCTTATATACCATGCATTTTCAGTTAAGGACGAGGACATAACAACTCAAGTTGAGCTGGATTTGCATTGATATTGCCTGTATACTTGTCAGAGCCCTGGAATACTCAAAGGCAAGACGAATTCAGGAACCTACCTCATAACATTCAGAGTGGTATTGGCAATATCTTTGCTTGTTCTGAAAAAGCTAATGATCCATTGTGTGCAAAAGGTGATGTTACAGAAAGTATCTTCTCGAACATTGGTAGAACACTCATCAAATTGTTTGCATACTACTCTTAATCATATGGAAAGTAAAATAATAAGGTTTACATCAAGTTATCACATAGCAGTTTTCCGCAAAATTCAACTCTACACTCTATCGACCTCAATGCATTACCATCTATTCTATGCATTTTCTGTTAAGGATAGGACATAACAACTCATTGTGAGCTGGATTTGTATAGATATTGCCTGTATACTTCTCAGAGCAATGGAATACTCAAATGCAAGATGAATTCAGGAAGCTACCTCATAACATTTAGAGTGGTACAGGCAATATCTTTGTTTAGTTCTGTAAATGCTAATGTTAATTTGTGTACAAAAGGTGATGTTACAGAAAGTATCTTCTCGAACTTTGGTAGAACACTCATAAAATTGGTTGCATACTACTCTTAATCATATGGAAAGTAAAATAATAAGGTCTACATCAAGTTATCACATAGCAGTTTTCAGCAAAATTCAACTCCACACTCTATCGAGCTCAATGCATTACCATCTATTCTATGCTTTTTCTGTTAAGGATAGGACATAACAACTCATTGTGAGCTGGAATTGTATAGATATTGCCTGTATACTTCTCAGAGCCATAGAATACGCAAATACAAGATGAATTCAGGAACCTACCTCATAACATTCAGAGTGGTGCAGGCAATATCTTTGTTTAGTTCTGTAAACGCTAATGGTCCATTGTGTACAAAGGGTGATGTTACAGAAAGTATCTTCTCGAACTTTGGTAGAACACTCATAAAATTGGTTGCATACTACACTTAATCATATGGAAAGTAAAAGAATAATGTTTACATCAAGTTATCACATAGTAGATTTCAGCAAAATTCAACTCTACCCTCTATTGATCTCAATGCAATACCTTATATACCATGCATTTTCAGTTAAGGACGAGGACATAACAACTCAAGTTGAGCTGGATTTGCATTGATATTGCCTGTATACTTGTCAGAGCCCTGGAATACTCAAAGGCAAGACGAATTCAGGAACCTACCTCATAACATTCAGAGAGGTATTGGCAATATCTTTGCTTGTTCTGAAAAAGCTAATGATCCATTGTGTGCAAAAGGTGATGTTACAGAAAGTATCTTCTCGAACATTGGTAGAACACTCATAAAATTGGTTCCATACTACTCTAAATCATACGGAAAGTAAAGTAATAAGGCTTACATCAAGTTCTCACATAGCAGTTTTCAGCAAAATTCAACTCTACACTCTATCGAGCTCAATGCATTACCTTCTATTCTATGCATTTTCTGTTAAGGATAGGACATAACAACTCATTGTGAGCTGCAATTGTATAGATATTGCCTGTATACTTGTCAGAGCCATGGAATACTCATATGCAAGACGAATTCAGAGACCTACCTCATAACATTCAGAGTGGTATAGGCAATATCTTTGTTCTGTAAACGCTAATGGTCCATTGTGTACAAAGGGTGATGTTACAGAAATTATCTTCTCGAACTTTGGTAGAACACTCATCAAATTGGTTGCATACTGCTCTTAATCATATGGAAAGTAAAATAATAAGGTTTACATCAAGTTATCACATAGCAGTTTTCAGCAAAATTCAACTCTACACTCTATCGAGCTCAATGCATTACCTTCTATTCTATGCATTTTCTCTTAAGGATGTGGACATAACAACTCATTGTGAGCTGGATTTGTATAGATATTGCCTGTATACTTCTCAGAGCCATGGAATACTCAAATGCAAGACGAATTCAGGAAGCTACCTCATAACATTTAGAGTGGTACAGGCAATATCTTTGTTTAGTTCTGTAAATGCTAATGTTAATTTGTGTACAAAAGGTGATGTTACAGAAAGTATCTTCTCGAACTTTGGTAGAACACTCATAAAATTGGTTGCATACTAGTCTTAATCATATGGAAAGTAAAATAATAAGGTCTACATCAAGTTATCACATAGCAGTTTTCAGCAAAATTCAACTCCACACTCTATCGAGCTCAATGCATTACCATCTATTCTATGCTTTTTCTGTTAAGGATAGGACATAACAACTCATTGTGAGCTGGAATTGTATAGATATTGCCTGTATACTTGTCACAGCCATGGAATACTCAAATGCAAGACGAATTCAGGAACCTACCTTATAACATTCAGAGTGGTACAGGCAATATCTTTGTTTAGTTCTGTAAATGCTAATGTTAATTTGTGTACAAAAGGTGATGTTACAGAAAGTATCTTCTCGAACTTTGGTAGAACACTCATAAAATTGGTTGCATACTACTCTTAATCATATGGAAAGTAAAATAATGAGGTTTACATCAAGTTATCACATAGTAGTTTTCAGCAAATTTCAACTCTACACTCTATCGTGCTCAATGCAATACCTTCTATTTATTCATTTTCTGTTAAGGATAGTACATAACAACTCATTGTGAGCTGGAATTGTATAGATATTGCCTGTATACTTCTCAGAGCCATAGAATACGCAAATACAAGATGAATTCAGGAACCTACCTCATAACATTCAGAGTGGTGCAGGCAATAACTTTGTTTAGTTCTGTAAACGCTAATGTTCCATTGTGTACAAAACTTGATGTTACTGAAAGTATCTTCTTGCACATTGGTAGAACACTCATAAAATTGGTTCCATACTACTCTAAATCATACGGAAAGTAAAGTAATAAGGCATACATCAAGTTCTCACATAGCAGTTTTCAGCAAAATTCAACTCTACACTCTATTGATCTCAATGCAATACCTTATATACCATGCATTTTCAGTTAAGGACGAGGACATAACAACTCAAGTTGAGCTGGATTTGCATTGATATTGCCTGTATACTTGTCAGAGCCCTGGAATACTCAAAGGCAAGACGAATTCAGGAACCTACCTCATAACATTCAGAGTGGTATTGGCAATATATTTGCTTGTTCTGAAAAAGCTAATGATCCATTGTGTGCAAAAGGTGATGTTACAGAAAGTATCTTCTCGAACATTGGTAGAACACTCATAAAATTGGTTGCATACTACTCTAAATCATATGGAAAGTAAAATAATAAGCTTTACATCAAGTTAGCGCATAGCAGTTTTCAGCAATAATTCAGCTCTACATCCTATCGACTTCAATGCATTACCATCTATTCTATGCATTTTCTGTTAAGGATAGGACATTACAACTCATTGTGAGCTGGAATTGTATAGATATTGCCTGTATACTTGACAGAGCCATGGAATACTCATATGCAAGACGAATTCAGAGACCTACCTCATAACATTCAGAGCGGTACAGGCAATAACTTTGTTTAGTTCTGTAAACGCTAATGTTCCATTGTGTACAAAACTTGATGTTACTGAAAGTATCTTCTTGCACATTGGTAGAACACTCATAAAATTGGTTCCATACTACTCTAAATCATACGGAAAGTAAAGTAATAAGGCTTACATCAAGTTCTCACATAGCAGTTTTCAGCAAAATTCAACTCTACACTCTATCGAGCTCAATGCATTACCTTCTATTCTATGCATTTTCTGTTAAGGATAGGACATAACAACTCATTGTGAGATGGAATTGTATAGATATTGCCTGTATACTTGTCAGAGCCATGGAATACTCATATGCAAGACGAATTCAGAGACCTACCTCATAACATTCAGAGCGGTATAGGCAATATCTTTGTTTAGTTCTGTAAACGCTAATGTTCCATTGTGTACAAAACGTGATGTTACTGAAAGTATCTTCCCGACCATTGGTAGAACACTCAAAAAATTGCTTGCATACTACTCTAAATCTTATGGAAAGTAAAATAATAAAGCTTACATCAAGTTATCTCATAGCAGTTTTCAGCAAAATTCAACTCTACACTCGACTGAGCTGAAAGCATTACCTTATATTCCATGCATTTTCTGTTAAGGTCGAGGACATAACAACTCAGGGTGAGCTGGAATTTTATAGATATTGCCTGTATACTTGTCAGAGCAATGGAATACACAAGTGCAAGATGAATTCAGGAACCTACCTCATAACATTCAGAGTGGTATAGGCAATATCTTTGTTCTGTAAATGCTAATGGTCCATTGTGTACAAAGGGTGATGTTACAGAAATTATCTTCTCGAACTTTGGTAGAACACTCATCAAATTGGTTGCATACTACTCTTAATCATATGGAAAGTAAAATAATCAGGTTTACATCAAGTTATCACATAGCAGTTTTCAGCAAAATTCAACTCTACACTCTATCGAGCTCAATGCATTACCTTCTATTCTATGCATTTTCTCTTAAGGATGTGGACATAACAACTCATTGTGAGCTGGATTTGTATAGATATTGCCTGTATACTTCTCAGAGCCATGGAATACTCAAATGCAAGATGAATTCAGGAAGCTACCTCATAACATTTAGAGTGGTACAGGCAATATCTTTGTTTAGTTCTATAAATGCTAATGTTAATTTGTGTACAAAAGGTGATGTTACAGAAAGTATCTTCTCGAACTTTGGTAGAACACTCATAAAATTGGTTGCATACTACTCTTAATCATATGGAAAGTAAAATAATAAGGTGTACATCAAGTTATCACATAGCAGTTTTCAGCAAAATTCAACTCCACACTCTATCGAGCTCAATGCATTACCATCTATTCTATGCTTTTTCTGTTAAGGATAGGACATAACAACTCATTGTGAGCTGGAATTGTATAGATATTGCCGGTATACTTGTCACAGCCATGGAATACTCAAATGCAAGACGAATTCAGGAACCTACCTTATAACATTCAGAGTGGTACAGGCAATATCTTTGTTTAGTTCTGTAAATGCTAATGTTAATTTGTGTACAAAAGGTGATGTTACAGAAAGTATCTTCTCGAACTTTGGTAGAACACTCATAAAATTGGTTGCATACTACTCTTAATCATATGGAAAGTAAAATAATAAGGTTTACATCAAGTTATCACATAGCAGTTTTCAGCAAAATTCAACTCCGCACTCTATCGAGCTCAATGCATTACCTTCTATTCTATGCATTTTCTCTTAAGGATGTGGACATAACAACTCATTGTGAGCTGGAATTGTATAGATATTGCCTGTATACTTCTCAGAGCCATGGAATACTCAAATGCAAGATGAATTCAGGAACCTACCTCATAACATTCAGACTGGCATAGGCAATATCTTTGTTTGTTCTGTAAATGCTAATGTTCCATTGTGTACAAAAGGTGATGTTACAGAAAGTATCTCGAAAATTGGTAAAACACTCATAAAATTGGTTGCACACTACTCTAAATCATATGGTAAGCAAAATAATAAGGTTTACATCAAGTTAGCGCATAGCAGTTTTCAGCAAAATTCAACTCTACACTCTATCGAGCTCAATGCATTACCTTCTATTCTATGCATTTTCTGTTAAGGATAGGACATAACAACTCATTGTGAGCTGGAATTGTATAGATATTGCCTGTATACTCGTCAAAGCCATGGAATACTCATATGCAAGACGAATTCAGAGACCTACCTCATAACATTCAGAGCGGTACAGGCAATATCTTTGTTTAGTTCTGTAAACGCTAATGTTCCATTGTGTACAAAACGTGATGTTACTGAAAGTATCTTCCCGACCATTGGTAGAACACTCAAAAAATTGGTTGCATACTAATTTAAATCTTATGGAAAGTAAAATAATAAGGCTTACATCAAGTTATCTCATAGCAGTTTTCAGCAAAATTCAACTTTACTCTCTATTGATCTCACAGCAATACCTTATATTCCATGCATTTTCAGTTAAGGATAGGACATAACAACTCAGGGTGAGCTGGAATTGCATAGATATTGCCTGTATACTTGTCAGAGCCATGGAATACTTAAAGGCAAGACGAATTCAGGAACCTATCTCATAACATTCAGAGTGGTACAGGCAATATCTTTGTTTAGTTCTGTAAATGCTAATGTTGTATTGTGTACAAAAGTTGATGTTACAGAAAGTATCTTCTCGAACATTGGTAGAACACTCATAAAACTGGTTGCATACTGTTCTAAATCATATGGAAAGTAAAATAATAAGGTTTACATCAAGTTAGCACATAGCAGTTTTCAGCAAAATTCAACTCTACACTCTATCGAGCTCAATGCATTACCTTCTAATCTATCCATTTTCTATTAAGGATAGGACATAACAACTCATTGTGAGCTGGAATTGTATAGATATTGCCTGTATACTTGTCAGAGCCATGGAATACTCATATGCAAGACGAATTCAGAGACCTACCTCATAACATTCAGAGCGGTACAGGCAATATCTTTGTTTAGTTCTGTAAACGCTAATGTTCCATTGTGTACAAAACGTGATGTTACAGAAAGTATCTTCTCGAACATTGGTAGAACACTCATAAAATTGGTTGCATACTACTCTTAATCATATGGAAAGTAAAATAATAAGGTTTACATCAAGTTAGCACATAGCAGTTTTCAGCAAAATTCAACTCTACACTCTATCGAGCTCAATGCATTACCTTCTATTCTATCCATTTTCTATTAAGGATAGGACATAACAACTCATTGTGAGCTGGAATTGTATAGATATTGCCTGTATACCTGTCAGAGCCATGGAATACTCATATGCAAGACGAATTCAGGAATCTATCTCATAACATTCAGAGTGGTACAGGCAATATCTTTGTTTAGTTCTGTAAATGCTAATGTTGCATTGTGTACAAAAGTTGATGTTACAGAAAGTATCTTCTCGAACATTGGTAGAACACTCATAAAACTGGTTGCATACTGTTCTAAATCATATGGAAAGTAAAATAATAAGGTTCACATCAAGTTATCACATAGCAGTTTTCAGCAAAATTCAACTCGGCACTCTATCGAGCTCAATGCATTACCTTGTATTCTATGCATTTTCTCTTAAGGATGTGGACATAACAACTCATTGTGAGCTGGAATTGTATAGATATTGCCTGTATACTTCTCGGAGCCATGGAATACTCATATGCAAGACGAATTCAGAGACCTACCTCATAACATTCAGAGCGGTACAGGCAATATCTTTGTTTAGTTCTGTAAACGCTAATGTTCCATTGTGTACAAAACGTGATGTTACTGAAAGTATATTCCCGACCATTGGTAGAACACTCAAAAAATTGGTTGCATACTACTCTAAATCTTATGGAAAGTAAAATAATAAGGCTTACATCAAGTTAGCACATAGCAGTTTTCAGCAATAATTCAGCTCTACATCCTATCGACTTCAATGCATTACCATCTATTCTATGCATTTTCTGTTAAGGATAGGACATAACAACTCATTGTGAGCTGGAATTGTATAGATATTGCCTGTATACTTGACAGAGCCATGGAATACTCATATGCAAGACGAATTCAGAGACCTACCTCATAACATTCAGAGCGGTACAGGCAATAACTTTGTTTAGTTCTGTAAACGCTAATGTTCCATTGTGTACAAAACTTGATGTTACTGAAAGTATCTTCTTGCACATTGGTAGAACACTCATAAAATTGGTTCCATACTACTCTAAATCATACGGAAAGTAAAGTAATAAGGCTTACATCAAGTTCTCACATAGCAGTTTTCAGCAAAATTCAACTCTACACTCTATCGAGCTCAATGCATTACCTTCTATTCTATGCATTTTCTGTTAAGGATAGGACATAACAACTCATTGTGAGATGGAATTGTATAGATATTGCCTGTATACTTGTCAGAGCCATGGAATACTCATATGCAAGACGAATTCAGAGACCTACCTCATAACATTCAGAGCGGTACAGGCAATATCTTTGTTTAGTTCTGTAAACGCTAATGTTCCATTGTGTACAAAACGTGATGTTACTGAAAGTATCTTCCCGACCATTGGTAGAACACTCAAAAAATTGCTTGCATACTACTCTAAATCTTATGGAAAGTAAAATAATAAAGCTTACATCAAGTTATCTCATAGCAGTTTTCAGCAAAATTCAACTCTACACTCGACTGAGCTGAAAGCATTACCTTATATTCCATGCATTTTCTGTTAAGGTCGAGGACATAACAACTCAGGGTGAGCTGGAATTTTATAGATATTGCCTGTATACTTGTCAGAGCAATGGAATACACAAGTGCAAGATGAATTCAGGAACCTACCTCATAACATTCAGAGTGGTATAGGCAATATCTTTGTTCTGTAAATGCTAATGGTCCATTGTGTACAAAGGGTGATGTTACAGAAATTATCTTCTCGAACTTTGGTAGAACACTCATCAAATTGGTTGCATACTACTCTTAATCATATGGAAAGTAAAATAATCAGGTTTACATCAAGTTATCACATAGCAGTTTTCAGCAAAATTCAACTCTACACTCTATCGAGCTCAATGCATTACCTTCTATTCTATGCATTTTCTCTTAAGGATGTGGACATAACAACTCATTGTGAGCTGGATTTGTATAGATATTGCCTGTATACTTCTCAGAGCCATGGAATACTCAAATGCAAGATGAATTCAGGAAGCTACCTCATAACATTTAGAGTGGTACAGGCAATATCTTTGTTTAGTTCTGTAAATGCTAATGTTAATTTGTGTACAAAAGGTGATGTTACAGAAAGTATCTTCTCGAACTTTGGTAGAACACTCATAAAATTGGTTGCATACTACTCTTAATCATATGGAAAGTAAAATAATAAGGTGTACATCAAGTTATCACATAGCAGTTTTCAGCAAAATTCAACTCCACACTCTATCGAGCTCAATGCATTACCATCTATTCTATGCTTTTTCTGTTAAGGATAGGACATAACAACTCATTGTGAGCTGGAATTGTATAGATATTGCCGGTATACTTGTCACAGCCATGGAATACTCAAATGCAAGACGAATTCAGGAACCTACCTTATAACATTCAGAGTGGTACAGGCAATATCTTTGTTTAGTTCTGTAAACGCTAATGTTCCATTGTGTACAAAACGTGATGTTACTGAAAGTATCTTCCCGACCATTGGTAGAACACTCAAAAAATTGGTTGCATACTACTCTAAATCTTATGGAAAGTAAAATAATAAGGCTTACATCAAGTTATCTCATAGCAGTTTTCAGCAAAATTCAACTCTACTCTCTATCGAGCTCAATGCATTACCTTCTATTCTATGCATTTTCTCTTAAGGATGTGGACATAACAACTCATTGTGAGCTGGAATTGCATAGATATTTCCTGTATACTCGTCAAAGCCATGGAATACTCATATGCAAGACGAATTCAGAGACCTACCTCATAACATTCAGAGCGGTACAGGCAATATCTTTGTTTAGTTCTGTAAACGCTAATGTTCCATTGTGTAGAAAACGTGATGTTACTGAAAGTATCTTCCCGACCATTGGTAGAACACTCAAAAAATTGGTTGCATACTAATTTAAATCTTATGGAAAGTAAAATAATAAGGCTTACATCAAGTTATCTCATAGCAGTTTTCAGCAAAATTCAACTTTACTCTCTATTGATCTCACAGCAATACCTTATATTCCATGCATTTTCAGTTAAGGATAGGACATAACAACTCAGGGTGAGCTGGAATTGCATAGATATTGCCTGTATACTTGTCAGAGCCATGGAATACTCAAAGGCAAGACGAATTCAGGAACCTATCTCATAACATTCAGAGTGGTACAGGCAATATCTTTGTTTAGTTCTGTAAATGCTAATGTTGTATTGTGTACAAAAGTTGATGTTACAGAAAGTATCTTCTCGAACATTGGTAGAACACTCATAAAACTGGTTGCATACTGTTCTAAATCATATGGAAAGTAAAATAATAAGGTTTACATCAAGTTAGCACATAGCAGTTTTCAGCAAAATTCAACTCTACACTCTATCGAGCTCAATGCATTACCTTCTAATCTATCCATTTTCTATTAAGGATAGGACATAACAACTCATTGTGAGCTGGAATTGTATAGATATTGCCTGTATACTTGTCAGAGCCATGGAATACTCATATGCAAGACGAATTCAGAGACCTACCTCATAACATTCAGAGCGGTACAGGCAATATCTTTGTTTAGTTCTGTAAACGCTAATGTTCCATTGTGTACAAAACGTGATGTTACAGAAAGTATCTTCTCGAACATTGGTAGAACACTCATAAAATTGGTTGCATACTACTCTTAATCATATGGAAAGTAAAATAATAAGGTTTACATCAAGTTAGCACATAGCAGTTTTCAGCAAAATTCAACTCTACACTCTATCGAGCTCAATGCATTACCTTCTAATCTCCCCATTTTCTATTAAGGATAGGACATAACAACTCATTGTGAGCTGGAATTGTATAGATATTGCCTGTATACTTGTCAGAGCCATGGAATACTCATATGCAAGACGAATTCAGAGACCTACCTCATAACATTCAGAGCGGTACAGGCAATATCTTTGTTTAGTTCTGTAAACGCTAATGTTCCATTGTGTACAAAACGTGATGTTACAGAAAGTATCTTCTCGAACATTGGTAGAACACTCATAAAATTGGTTGCATACTACTCTTAATCATATGGAAAGTAAAATAATAAGGTTTACATCAAGTTAGCACATAGCAGTTTTCAGCAAAATTCAACTCTACACTCTATCGAGCTCAATGCATTACCTTCTATTCTATCCATTTTCTATTAAGGATAGGACATAACAACTCATTGTGAGCTGGAATTGTATAGATATTGCCTGTATACCTGTCAGAGCCATGGAATACTCATATGCAAGACGAATTCAGGAATCTATCTCATAACATTCAGAGTGGTACAGGCAATATCTTTGTTTAGTTCTGTAAATGCTAATGTTGCATTGTGTACAAAAGTTGATGTTACAGAAAGTATCTTCTCGAACATTGGTAGAACACTCATAAAACTGGTTGCATACTGTTCTAAATCATATGGAAAGTAAAATAATAAGGTTCACATCAAGTTATCACATAGCAGTTTTCAGCAAAATTCAACTCTACACTCTACTGAGCTGAAAGCATTACCTTATATTCCATGCATTTTCTGTTAACGACGAGGACATAACAACTCAGGGTGAGCTGGAATTTTATAGATATTGCCTGTATACTTGTCAGAGCAATGGAATACACAAGTGCAAGATGAATTTAGGAACCTACCTCATAACATTCAGAGTGGTATAGGCAATATATTTGTTCTGTAAACGCTAATGGTCCATTGTGTACAAAAGGTGATGTTACAGAAAGTAACTTCTCGAACTTTGGTAGAACACTCATAAAATTGGTTGCATACTACTCTTAATCATGTGGAAAGTAAAATAATGAGGTTTACATCAAGTTATCACATAGCAGTTTTCAGCAAAATTCAACTCCACACTCTATCGAGCTCAATGCATTACCATCTATTCTATGCTTTTTCTGTTAAGGATAGGACATAACAACTCATTGTGAGCTGGAATTGTATAGATATTGCCTGTATACTTGTCACAGCCATGGAATACTCAAATGCAAGACGAATTCAGGAAACTAACTTATAACATTCAGAGTGGTACAGGCAATATCTTTGTTTAGTTCTGTAAATGCTAATGTTAATTTGTGTACAAAAGGTGATGTTACAGAAAGTATCTTCTCGAACTTTGGTAGAACACTCATAAAATTGGTTGCATACTACTCTTAATCATATGGAAAGTAAAATAATAAGGTTTACATCAAGTTATCACATAGCAGTTTTCAGCAAAATTCAACTCGGCACTCTATCGAGCTCAATGCATTACCTTGTATTCTATGCATTTTCTCTTAAGGATGTGGACATAACAACTCATTGTGAGCTGGAATTGTATAGATATTGCCTGTATACTTCTCGGAGCCATGGAATACTCATATGCAAGACGAATTCAGAGACCTACCTCATAACATTCAGAGCGGTACAGGCAATATCTTTGTTTAGTTCTGTAAACGCTAATGTTCCATTGTGTACAAAACGTGATGTTACTGAAAGTATATTCCCGACCATTGGTAGAACACTCAAAAAATTGGTTGCATACTACTCTAAATCTTATGGAAAGTAAAATAATAAGGCTTACATCAAGTTATCTCATAGCAGTTTTCAGCAAAATTCAACTCTACTCTCTATCGAGCTCAATGCATTACCTTCTATTCTATGCATTTTCTCTTAAGGATGTGGACATAACAACTCATTGTGAGCTGGAATTGTATAGATATTGCCTGTATACTCGTCAAAGCCGTGGAATACTCATATGCAAGACGAATTCAGAGACCTACCTCATAACATTCAGAGCGGTACAGGCAATATCTTTGTTTAGTTCTGTAAACGCTAATGTTCCATTGTGTACAAAACGTGATGTTACTGAAAGTATCTTCCCGACCATTGGTGGAACACTCAAAAAATTGGTTGCATACTACTTTAAATCATATGGAAAGTAAAATAATAAGGCTTACATCAAGTTATCTCATAGCAGTTTTCAGCAAAATTCAACTTTACTCTCTATTGATCTCACAGCAATACCTTATATTCCATGCATTTTCAGTTAAGGATAGGACATAACAACTCAGGGTGAGCTGGAATTGCATAGATATTGCCTGTATACTTGTCAGAGCCATGGAATACTCAAAGGCAAGACGAATTCAGGAACCTATCTCATAACATTCAGAGTGGTACAGGCAATATCTTTGTTTAGTTCTGTAAATGCTAATGTTGCATTGTGTACAAAAGTTGATGTTACAGAAAGTATCTTCTCGAACATTGGTAGAACACTCATAAAACTGGTTGCATACTGTTCTAAATCATATGGAAAGTAAAATAATAGGGTTCACATCAAGTTATCACATAGCAGTTTTCAGCAAAATTCAACTCTACACTCTACTGAGCTGAAAGCATTACCTTATATTCCATGCATTTTCTGTTAACGACGAGGACATAACAACTCAGGGTGAGCTGGAATTTTATAGATATTGCCTGTATGCTTGTCAGAGCAATGGAATACACAAGTGCAAGATGAATTTAGGAACCTACCTCATAACATTCAGAGTGGTATAGGCAATATCTTTGTTCTGTAAACGCTAATGTTCCATTGTGTACAAAACGTGATGTTACAGAAAGTATCTTCTCGAACATTGGTAGAACACTCATAAAATTGGTTGCATACTACTCTTAATCATATGGAAAGTAAAATAATAAGGTTTACATCAAGTTAGCACATAGCAGTTTTCAGCAAAATTCAACTCTACACTCTATCGAGCTCAATGCATTACCTTCTATTCTATGCTTTTTCTGTTAAGGATAGGACATAACAACTCATTGTGAGCTGGAATTGTATAGATATTGCCTGTATACTTGTCACAGCCATGGAATACTCAAATGCAAGACGAATTCAGGAACCTACCTTATAACATTCAGAGTGGTACAGGCAATATCTTTGTTTAGTTCTGTAAATGCTAATGTTAATTTGTGTACAAAAGGTGATGTTACAGAAAGTATCTTCTCGAACTTTGGTAGAACACTCATAAAATTGGTTGCATACTACTCTTAATCATATGGAAAGTAAAATAATAAGGTTTACATCAAGTTAGCACATAGCAGTTTTCAGCAAAATTCAACTCTACACTCTATCGAGCTCAATGCATTACCTTCTATTCTATCCATTTTCTATTAAGGATAGGACATAACAACTCATTGTGAGCTGGAATTGTATCGATATTGCCTGTATACTTGTCAGAGCCATGGAATACTCATATGCTAGACGAATTCAGAGACCTACCTCATAACATTCAGAGCGGTACAGGCAATATCTTTGTTTAGTTCTGTAAACGCTAATGTTCCATTGTGTACAAAACGTGATGTTACAGAAAGTATCTTCTCGAACATTGGTAGAACACTCATAAAATTGGTTGCATACTACTCTTAATCATATGGAAAGTAAAATAATAAGGTTTACATCAAGTTAGCACATAGCAGTTTTCAGCAAAATTCAACTCTACACTCTATCGAGCTCAATGCATTACCTTCTATTCTATCCATTTTCTATTAGGGATAGGACATAACAACTCATTGTGAGCTGGAATTGTATAGATATTGCCTGTATACCTGTCAGAGCCATGGAATACTCATATGCAAGACGAATTCAGAGACCTACCTCATAACATTCAGAGCGGTACAGGCAATATCTTTGTTTAGTTCTGTAAACGCTAATGTTCCATTGTGTAGAAAACGTGATGTTACTGAAAGTATCTTCCCGACCATTGGTAGAACACTCAAAAAATTGGTTGCATACTACTCTAAATCTTATGGAAAGTAAAATAATAAGGTTTACATCAAGTTATCTCATAGCAGTTTTCAGCAAAATTCAACTTTACTCTCTATTGATCTCACAGCAATACCTTATATTCCATGCATTTTCAGTTAAGGATAGGATATAACAACTCAGGGTGTGCTGGAATTGCATAGATATTGCCTGTATACTTGTCAGAGCCATGGAATACTCAAAGGCAAGACGAATTCAGGAACCTATCTCATAACATTCAGAGTGGTACAGGCAATATCTTTGTTTAGTTCTGTAAATGCTAATGTTGCATTGTGTACAAAAGTTGATGTTACAGAAAGTATCTTCTCGAACATTGGTAGAACACTCATAAAACTGGTTGCATACTGTTCTAAATCATATGGAAAGTAAAATAATAAGGTTTACATCAAGTTAGCACATAGCAGTTTTCAGCAAAATTCAACTCTACACTCTATCGAGCTCAATGCATTACCTTCTATTCTATGCATTTTCTATTAAGGATGTGGACATAAAAACTCATTGTGAGCTGCAATTGTATAGATATTGCCTGTATACTTCTCAGAGCCATGGAATACTCATATGCAAGACGAATTCAGAGACCTACCTCATAACATTCAGAGCGGTACAGGCAATATCTTTGTTTAGTTCTGTAAACGCTAATGTTCCATTGTGTACAAAACGTGATGTTACTGAAAGTATCTTCCCGACCATTGGTAGAACACTCAAAAAATTGGTTGCATACTACTCTAAATCTTATGGAAAGTAAAATAATAAGGCTTACATCAAGTTATCTCATAGCAGTTTTCAGCAAAATTCAACTCTACTCTCTATCGAGCTCAATGCATTACCTTCTATTCTATGCATTTTCTCTTAAGGATGTGGACATAACAACTCATTGTGAGCTGGAATTGTATAGATATTGCCTGTATACTCGTCAAAGCCATGGAATACTCATATGCAAGACGAATTCAGAGACCTACCTCATAACATTCAGAGCGGTACAGGCAATATCTTTGTTTAGTTCTGTAAACGCTAATGTTCCATTGTGTACAAAACGTGATGTTACTGAAAGTATCTTCCCGACCATTGGTAGAACACTCAAAAAATTGGTTGCATACTACTTTAAATCTTATGGAAAGTAAAATAATAAGGCTTACATCAAGTTATCTCATAGCAGTTTTCAGCAAAATTCAACTTTACTCTCTATTGATCTCACAGCAATACCTTATATTCCATGCATTTTCAGTTAAGGATAGGACATAACAACTCAGGGTGAGCTGGAATTGCATAGATATTGCCTGTATACTTGTCAGAGCCATGGAATACTCAAAGGCAAGACGAATTCAGGAACCTATCTCCTAACATTCAGAGTGGTACAGGCAATATCTTTGTTTAGTTCTGTAAATGCTAATGTTGCATTGTGTACAAAAGTTGATGTTACAGAAAGTATCTTCTCGAACATTGGTAGAACACTCATAAAACTGGTTGCATACTGTTCTAAATCATATGGAAAGTAAAATAATAAGGTTTACATCAAGTTAGCACATAGCAGTTTTCAGCAAAATTCAACTCTACACTCTATCGAGCTCAATGCATTACCTTCTATTCTATCCATTTTCTATTAAGGATAGGACATAACAACTCATTATGAGCTGGAATTGTATAGATATTGCCTGTATACTTGTCAGAGCCATGGAATACTCATATGCAAGACGAATTCAGAGACCTACCTCATAACATTCAGAGCGGTACAGGCAATATCTTTGTTTAGTTCTGTAAACGCTAATGTTCCATTGTGTACAAAACGTGATGTTACAGAAAGTATCTTCTCGAACATTGGTAGAACACTCATAAAATTGGTTGCATACTACTCTTAATCATATGGAAAGTAAAATAATAAGGTTTACATCAAGTTAGCACATAGCAGTTTTCAGCAAAATTCAACTCTACACTCTATCGAGCTCAATGCATTACCTTCTATTCTATCCATTTTCTATTAAGGATAGGACATATCAACTCATTGTGAGCTGGAATTGTATAGATATTGCCTGTATACTTGTCAGAGCCATGGAATACTCATATGCAAGACGAATTCAGAGACCTACCTCATAACATTCAGAGCGGTACAGGCAATATCTTTGTTTAGTTCTGTAAACGCTAATGTTCCATTGTGTACAAAACGTGATGTTACAGAAAGTATCTTCTCGAACATTGGTAGAACACTCATAAAACTGGTTGCATACTGTTCTAAATCATATGGAAAGTAAAATAATAAGGTTCACATCAAGTTATCACATAGCAGTTTTCAGCAAAATTCAACTCTACACTCTACTGAGCTGAAAGCATTACCTTATATTCCATGCATTTTCTGTTAAGGACGAGGACATAACAACTCAGGGTGAGCTGGAATTTTATAGATATTGCCTGTATACTTGTCAGAGCAATGGAATACACAAGTGCAAGATGAATTTAGGAACCTACCTCATAACATTCAGAGTGGTATAGGCAATATCTTTGTTCTGTAAACGCTAATGGTCCATTGTGTACAAAAGGTGATGTTACAGAAAGTAACTTCTCGAACTTTGGTAGAACACTCATAAAATTGGTTGCATACTACTCTTAATCATATGGAAAGTAAAATAATGAGGTTTACATCAAGTTATCACATAGCAGTTTTCAGCAAAATTCAACTCCACACTCTATCGAGCTCAATGCATTACCAGCTATTCTATGCTTTTTCTGTTAAGGATAGGACATAACAACTCATTGTGAGCTGGAATTGTATAGATATTGCCTGTATACTTGTCACAGCCATGGAATACTCAAATGCAAGACGAATTCAGGAACCTACCTTATAACATTCAGAGTGGTACAGGCAATATCTTTGTTTAGTTCTGTAAATGCTAATGTTAATTTGTGTACAAAAGGTGATGTTACAGAAAGTATCTTCTCGAACTTTGGTAGAACACTCATAAAATTGGTTGCATACTACTCTTAATCATATGGAAAGTAAAATAATAAGGTTTACATCAAGTTATCACATAGCAGTTTTCAGCAAAATTCAACTCGGCACTCTATCGAGCTCAATGCATTACCTTCTATTCTATGCATTTTCTCTTAAGGATGTGGACATAACAACTCATTGTGAGCTGGAATTGTATAGATATTGCCTGTATACTTCTCAGAGCCATGGAATACTCAAATGCAAGATGAATTCAGGAACCTACGCCATAACATTCAGACTGGGATAGGCAATATCTTTGTTTGTTCTGTAAATGCTAATGTTCCATTGTGTACAAAAGGTGATGTTACAGAAAGTATCTCGAAAATTGGTAAAACACTCATAAGATTGGTTGCACACTACTCTAAATCATATGGTAAGCAAAATAATAAGGTTTACATCAAGTTAGCGCATAGCAGTTTTCAGCAAAATTCAACTCTACACTCTATCGAGCTCAATGCATTACCTTCTATTCTATGCATTTTCTGTGAAGGATAGGACATAACAACTCATTGTGAGCTGGAATTGTATAGATATTGCCTGTATACTTGTCAGAGCCATGGAATACTCAAAGGCAAGACGAATTCAGGAACCTATCTCATAACATTCAGAGTGGTACAGGCAATATCTTTGTTTAGTTCTGTAAATGCTAATGTTGCATTGTGTACAAAAGTTGATGTTACAGAAAGTATCTTCTCGAACATTGGTAGAACACTCATAAAACTGGTTGCATACTGTTCTAAATCATATGGAGAGTAAAATAATAAGGTTTACATCAAGTTAGCACATAGCAGTTTTCAGCAAAATTCAACTCTACACTCTATCGAGCTCAATGCATTACCTTCTAATCTATCCATTTTCTATTAAGGATAGGACATAACAACTCATTGTGAGCTGGAATTGTATAGATATTGCCTGTATACTTGTCAGAGCCATGGAATACTCATATGCAAGACGAATTCAGAGACCTACCTCATAACATTCAGAGCGGTACAGGCAATATCTTTGTTTAGTTCTGTAAACGCTAATGTTCCATTGTGTACAAAACGTGATGTTACAGAAAGTATCTTCTCGAACATTGGTAGAACACTCATAAAATTGGTTGCATACTACTCTTAATCATATGGAAAGTAAAATAATAAGGTTTACATCAAGTTATCTCATAGCAGTTTTCAGCAAAATTCAACTTTACTCTCTATTGATCTCACAGCAATACCTTATATTCCATGCATTTTCAGTTAAGGATAGGATATAACAACTCAGGGTGTGCTGGAATTGCATAGATATTGCCTGTATACTTGTCAGAGCCATGGAATACTCAAAGGCAAGACGAATTCAGGAACCTATCTCATAACATTCAGAGTGGTACAGGCAATATCTTTGTTTAGTTCTGTAAATGCTAATGTTGCATTGTGTACAAAAGTTGATGTTACAGAAAGTATCTTCTCGAACATTGGTAGAACACTCATAAAACTGGTTGCATACTGTTCTAAATCATATGGAAAGTAAAATAATAAGGTTTACATCAAGTTAGCACATAGCAGTTTTCAGCAAAATTCAACTCTACACTCTATCGAGCTCAATGCATTACCTTCTATTCTATGCATTTTCTATTAAGGATGTGGACATAAAAACTCATTGTGAGCTGCAATTGTATAGATATTGCCTGTATACTTCTCAGAGCCATGGAATACTCATATGCAAGACGAATTCAGAGACCTACCTCATAACATTCAGAGCGGTACAGGCAATATCTTTGTTTAGTTCTGTAAACGCTAATGTTCCATTGTGTACAAAACGTGATGTTACTGAAAGTATCTTCCCGACCATTGGTAGAACACTCAAAAAATTGGTTGCATACTACTCTAAATCTTATGGAAAGTAAAATAATAAGGCTTACATCAAGTTATCTCATAGCAGTTTTCAGCAAAATTCAACTCTACTCTCTATCGAGCTCAATGCATTACCTTCTATTCTATGCATTTTCTCTTAAGGATGTGGACATAACAACTCATTGTGAGCTGGAATTGTATAGATATTGCCTGTATACTCGTCAAAGCCATGGAATACTCATATGCAAGACGAATTCAGAGACCTACCTCATAACATTCAGAGCGGTACAGGCAATATCTTTGTTTAGTTCTGTAAACGCTAATGTTCCATTGTGTACAAAACGTGATGTTACTGAAAGTATCTTCCCGACCATTGGTAGAACACTCAAAAAATTGGTTGCATACTACTTTAAATCTTATGGAAAGTAAAATAATAAGGCTTACATCAAGTTATCTCATAGCAGTTTTCAGCAAAATTCAACTTTACTCTCTATTGATCTCACAGCAATACCTTATATTCCATGCATTTTCAGTTAAGGATAGGACATAACAACTCAGGGTGAGCTGGAATTGCATAGATATTGCCTGTATACTTGTCAGAGCCATGGAATACTCAAAGGCAAGACGAATTCAGGAACCTATCTCCTAACATTCAGAGTGGTACAGGCAATATCTTTGTTTAGTTCTGTAAATGCTAATGTTGCATTGTGTACAAAAGTTGATGTTACAGAAAGTATCTTCTCGAACATTGGTAGAACACTCATAAAACTGGTTGCATACTGTTCTAAATCATATGGAAAGTAAAATAATAAGGTTTACATCAAGTTAGCACATAGCAGTTTTCAGCAAAATTCAACTCTACACTCTATCGAGCTCAATGCATTACCTTCTATTCTATCCATTTTCTATTAAGGATAGGACATAACAACTCATTATGAGCTGGAATTGTATAGATATTGCCTGTATACTTGTCAGAGCCATGGAATACTCATATGCAAGACGAATTCAGAGACCTACCTCATAACATTCAGAGCGGTACAGGCAATATCTTTGTTTAGTTCTGTAAACGCTAATGTTCCATTGTGTACAAAACGTGATGTTACAGAAAGTATCTTCTCGAACATTGGTAGAACACTCATAAAATTGGTTGCATACTACTCTTAATCATATGGAAAGTAAAATAATAAGGTTTACATCAAGTTAGCACATAGCAGTTTTCAGCAAAATTCAACTCTACACTCTATCGAGCTCAATGCATTACCTTCTATTCTATCCATTTTCTATTAAGGATAGGACATATCAACTCATTGTGAGCTGGAATTGTATAGATATTGCCTGTATACTTGTCAGAGCCATGGAATACTCATATGCAAGACGAATTCAGAGACCTACCTCATAACATTCAGAGCGGTACAGGCAATATCTTTGTTTAGTTCTGTAAACGCTAATGTTCCATTGTGTACAAAACGTGATGTTACAGAAAGTATCTTCTCGAACATTGGTAGAACACTCATAAAACTGGTTGCATACTGTTCTAAATCATATGGAAAGTAAAATAATAAGGTTCACATCAAGTTATCACATAGCAGTTTTCAGCAAAATTCAACTCTACACTCTACTGAGCTGAAAGCATTACCTTATATTCCATGCATTTTCTGTTAAGGACGAGGACATAACAACTCAGGGTGAGCTGGAATTTTATAGATATTGCCTGTATACTTGTCAGAGCAATGGAATACACAAGTGCAAGATGAATTTAGGAACCTACCTCATAACATTCAGAGTGGTATAGGCAATATCTTTGTTCTGTAAACGCTAATGGTCCATTGTGTACAAAAGGTGATGTTACAGAAAGTAACTTCTCGAACTTTGGTAGAACACTCATAAAATTGGTTGCATACTACTCTTAATCATATGGAAAGTAAAATAATGAGGTTTACATCAAGTTATCACATAGCAGTTTTCAGCAAAATTCAACTCCACACTCTATCGAGCTCAATGCATTACCAGCTATTCTATGCTTTTTCTGTTAAGGATAGGACATAACAACTCATTGTGAGCTGGAATTGTATAGATATTGCCTGTATACTTGTCACAGCCATGGAATACTCAAATGCAAGACGAATTCAGGAACCTACCTTATAACATTCAGAGTGGTACAGGCAATATCTTTGTTTAGTTCTGTAAATGCTAATGTTAATTTGTGTACAAAAGGTGATGTTACAGAAAGTATCTTCTCGAACTTTGGTAGAACACTCATAAAATTGGTTGCATACTACTCTTAATCATATGGAAAGTAAAATAATAAGGTTTACATCAAGTTATCACATAGCAGTTTTCAGCAAAATTCAACTCGGCACTCTATCGAGCTCAATGCATTACCTTCTATTCTATGCATTTTCTCTTAAGGATGTGGACATAACAACTCATTGTGAGCTGGAATTGTATAGATATTGCCTGTATACTTCTCAGAGCCATGGAATACTCAAATGCAAGATGAATTCAGGAACCTACGCCATAACATTCAGACTGGGATAGGCAATATCTTTGTTTGTTCTGTAAATGCTAATGTTCCATTGTGTACAAAAGGTGATGTTACAGAAAGTATCTCGAAAATTGGTAAAACACTCATAAGATTGGTTGCACACTACTCTAAATCATATGGTAAGCAAAATAATAAGGTTTACATCAAGTTAGCGCATAGCAGTTTTCAGCAAAATTCAACTCTACACTCTATCGAGCTCAATGCATTACCTTCTATTCTATGCATTTTCTGTGAAGGATAGGACATAACAACTCATTGTGAGCTGGAATTGTATAGATATTGCCTGTATACTTGTCAGAGCCATGGAATACTCAAAGGCAAGACGAATTCAGGAACCTATCTCATAACATTCAGAGTGGTACAGGCAATATCTTTGTTTAGTTCTGTAAATGCTAATGTTGCATTGTGTACAAAAGTTGATGTTACAGAAAGTATCTTCTCGAACATTGGTAGAACACTCATAAAACTGGTTGCATACTGTTCTAAATCATATGGAGAGTAAAATAATAAGGTTTACATCAAGTTAGCACATAGCAGTTTTCAGCAAAATTCAACTCTACACTCTATCGAGCTCAATGCATTACCTTCTAATCTATCCATTTTCTATTAAGGATAGGACATAACAACTCATTGTGAGCTGGAATTGTATAGATATTGCCTGTATACTTGTCAGAGCCATGGAATACTCATATGCAAGACGAATTCAGAGACCTACCTCATAACATTCAGAGCGGTACAGGCAATATCTTTGTTTAGTTCTGTAAACGCTAATGTTCCATTGTGTACAAAACGTGATGTTACAGAAAGTATCTTCTCGAACATTGGTAGAACACTCATAAAATTGGTTGCATACTACTCTTAATCATATGGAAAGTAAAATAATAAGGTTTACATCAAGTTAGCACATAGCAGTTTTCAGCAAAATTCAACTCTACACTCTATCGAGCTCAATGCATTACCTTCTATTCTATCCATTTTCTATTAAGGATAGGACATAACAACTCATTGTGAGCTGGAATTGTATAGATATTGCCTGTATACCTGTCAGAGCCATGGAATACTCATATGCAAGACGAATTCAGGAATCTATCTCATAACATTCAGAGTGGTACAGGCAATATCTTTGTTTAGTTCTGTAAATGCTAATGTTGCATTGTGTACAAAAGTTGATGTTACAGAAAGTATCTTCTCGAACATTGGTAGAACACTCATAAAACTGGTTGCATACTGTTCTAAATCATATGGAAAGTAAAATAATAAGGTTCACATCAAGTTATCACATAGCAGTTTTCAGCAAAATTCAACTCTACACTCTACTGAGCTGAAAGCATTACCTTATATTCCATGCATTTTCTGTTAACGACGAGGACATAACAACTCAGGGTGAGCTGGAATTTTATAGATATTGCCTGTATACTTGTCAGAGCAATGGAATACACAAGTGCAAGATGAATTTAGGAACCTACCTCATAACATTCAGAGTGGTATAGGCAATATATTTGTTCTGTAAACGCTAATGGTCCATTGTGTACAAAAGGTGATGTTACAGAAAGTAACTTCTCGAACTTTGGTAGAACACTCATAAAATTGGTTGCATACTACTCTTAATCATGTGGAAAGTAAAATAATGAGGTTTACATCAAGTTATCACATAGCAGTTTTCAGCAAAATTCAACTCCACACTCTATCGAGCTCAATGCATTACCATCTATTCTATGCTTTTTCTGTTAAGGATAGGACATAACAACTCATTGTGAGCTGGAATTGTATAGATATTGCCTGTATACTTGTCACAGCCATGGAATACTCAAATGCAAGACGAATTCAGGAAACTAACTTATAACATTCAGAGTGGTACAGGCAATATCTTTGTTTAGTTCTGTAAATGCTAATGTTAATTTGTGTACAAAAGGTGATGTTACAGAAAGTATCTTCTCGAACTTTGGTAGAACACTCATAAAATTGGTTGCATACTACTCTTAATCATATGGAAAGTAAAATAATAAGGTTTACATCAAGTTATCACATAGCAGTTTTCAGCAAAATTCAACTCGGCACTCTATCGAGCTCAATGCATTACCTTGTATTCTATGCATTTTCTCTTAAGGATGTGGACATAACAACTCATTGTGAGCTGGAATTGTATAGATATTGCCTGTATACTTCTCGGAGCCATGGAATACTCATATGCAAGACGAATTCAGAGACCTACCTCATAACATTCAGAGCGGTACAGGCAATATCTTTGTTTAGTTCTGTAAACGCTAATGTTCCATTGTGTACAAAACGTGATGTTACTGAAAGTATATTCCCGACCATTGGTAGAACACTCAAAAAATTGGTTGCATACTACTCTAAATCTTATGGAAAGTAAAATAATAAGGCTTACATCAAGTTATCTCATAGCAGTTTTCAGCAAAATTCAACTCTACTCTCTATCGAGCTCAATGCATTACCTTCTATTCTATGCATTTTCTCTTAAGGATGTGGACATAACAACTCATTGTGAGCTGGAATTGTATAGATATTGCCTGTATACTCGTCAAAGCCGTGGAATACTCATATGCAAGACGAATTCAGAGACCTACCTCATAACATTCAGAGCGGTACAGGCAATATCTTTGTTTAGTTCTGTAAACGCTAATGTTCCATTGTGTACAAAACGTGATGTTACTGAAAGTATCTTCCCGACCATTGGTGGAACACTCAAAAAATTGGTTGCATACTACTTTAAATCATATGGAAAGTAAAATAATAAGGCTTACATCAAGTTATCTCATAGCAGTTTTCAGCAAAATTCAACTTTACTCTCTATTGATCTCACAGCAATACCTTATATTCCATGCATTTTCAGTTAAGGATAGGACATAACAACTCAGGGTGAGCTGGAATTGCATAGATATTGCCTGTATACTTGTCAGAGCCATGGAATACTCAAAGGCAAGACGAATTCAGGAACCTATCTCATAACATTCAGAGTGGTACAGGCAATATCTTTGTTTAGTTCTGTAAATGCTAATGTTGCATTGTGTACAAAAGTTGATGTTACAGAAAGTATCTTCTCGAACATTGGTAGAACACTCATAAAACTGGTTGCATACTGTTCTAAATCATATGGAAAGTAAAATAATAGGGTTCACATCAAGTTATCACATAGCAGTTTTCAGCAAAATTCAACTCTACACTCTACTGAGCTGAAAGCATTACCTTATATTCCATGCATTTTCTGTTAACGACGAGGACATAACAACTCAGGGTGAGCTGGAATTTTATAGATATTGCCTGTATGCTTGTCAGAGCAATGGAATACACAAGTGCAAGATGAATTTAGGAACCTACCTCATAACATTCAGAGTGGTATAGGCAATATCTTTGTTCTGTAAACGCTAATGTTCCATTGTGTACAAAACGTGATGTTACAGAAAGTATCTTCTCGAACATTGGTAGAACACTCATAAAATTGGTTGCATACTACTCTTAATCATATGGAAAGTAAAATAATAAGGTTTACATCAAGTTAGCACATAGCAGTTTTCAGCAAAATTCAACTCTACACTCTATCGAGCTCAATGCATTACCTTCTATTCTATGCTTTTTCTGTTAAGGATAGGACATAACAACTCATTGTGAGCTGGAATTGTATAGATATTGCCTGTATACTTGTCACAGCCATGGAATACTCAAATGCAAGACGAATTCAGGAACCTACCTTATAACATTCAGAGTGGTACAGGCAATATCTTTGTTTAGTTCTGTAAATGCTAATGTTAATTTGTGTACAAAAGGTGATGTTACAGAAAGTATCTTCTCGAACTTTGGTAGAACACTCATAAAATTGGTTGCATACTACTCTTAATCATATGGAAAGTAAAATAATAAGGTTTACATCAAGTTAGCACATAGCAGTTTTCAGCAAAATTCAACTCTACACTCTATCGAGCTCAATGCATTACCTTCTATTCTATCCATTTTCTATTAAGGATAGGACATAACAACTCATTGTGAGCTGGAATTGTATCGATATTGCCTGTATACTTGTCAGAGCCATGGAATACTCATATGCTAGACGAATTCAGAGACCTACCTCATAACATTCAGAGCGGTACAGGCAATATCTTTGTTTAGTTCTGTAAACGCTAATGTTCCATTGTGTACAAAACGTGATGTTACAGAAAGTATCTTCTCGAACATTGGTAGAACACTCATAAAATTGGTTGCATACTACTCTTAATCATATGGAAAGTAAAATAATAAGGTTTACATCAAGTTAGCACATAGCAGTTTTCAGCAAAATTCAACTCTACACTCTATCGAGCTCAATGCATTACCTTCTATTCTATCCATTTTCTATTAGGGATAGGACATAACAACTCATTGTGAGCTGGAATTGTATAGATATTGCCTGTATACCTGTCAGAGCCATGGAATACTCATATGCAAGACGAATTCAGAGACCTACCTCATAACATTCAGAGCGGTACAGGCAATATCTTTGTTTAGTTCTGTAAACGCTAATGTTCCATTGTGTAGAAAACGTGATGTTACTGAAAGTATCTTCCCGACCATTGGTAGAACACTCAAAAAATTGGTTGCATACTACTCTAAATCTTATGGAAAGTAAAATAATAAGGTTTACATCAAGTTATCTCATAGCAGTTTTCAGCAAAATTCAACTTTACTCTCTATTGATCTCACAGCAATACCTTATATTCCATGCATTTTCAGTTAAGGATAGGATATAACAACTCAGGGTGTGCTGGAATTGCATAGATATTGCCTGTATACTTGTCAGAGCCATGGAATACTCAAAGGCAAGACGAATTCAGGAACCTATCTCATAACATTCAGAGTGGTACAGGCAATATCTTTGTTTAGTTCTGTAAATGCTAATGTTGCATTGTGTACAAAAGTTGATGTTACAGAAAGTATCTTCTCGAACATTGGTAGAACACTCATAAAACTGGTTGCATACTGTTCTAAATCATATGGAAAGTAAAATAATAAGGTTTACATCAAGTTAGCACATAGCAGTTTTCAGCAAAATTCAACTCTACACTCTATCGAGCTCAATGCATTACCTTCTATTCTATCCATTTTCTATTAAGGATAGGACATAACAACTCATTGTGAGCTGGAATTGTATAGATATTGCCTGTATACTTGTCAGAGCCATGGAATACTCATATGCAAGACGAATTCAGAGACCTACCTCATAACATTCAGAGCGGTACAGGCAATATCTTTGTTTAGTTCTGTAAACGCTAATGTTCCATTGTGTACAAAACGTGATGTTACAGAAAGTATCTTCTCGAACATTGGTAGAACACTCATAAAATTGGTTGCATACTACTCTTAATCATATGGAAAGTAAAATAATAAGGTTTACATCAAGTTAGCACATAGCAGTTTTCAGCAAAATTCAACTCTACACTCTATCGAGCTCAATGCATTACCTTCTATTCTATCCATTTTCTATTAAGGATAGGACATATCAACTCATTGTGAGCTGGAATTGTATAGATATTGCCTGTATACTTGTCAGAGCCATGGAATACTCATATGCAAGACGAATTCAGAGACCTACCTCATAACATTCAGAGCGGTACAGGCAATATCTTTGTTTAGTTCTGTAAACGCTAATGTTCCATTGTGTACAAAACGTGATGTTACAGAAAGTATCTTCTCGAACATTGGTAGAACACTCATAAAACTGGTTGCATACTGTTCTAAATCATATGGAAAGTAAAATAATAAGGTTCACATCAAGTTATCACATAGCAGTTTTCAGCAAAATTCAACTCTACACTCTACTGAGCTGAAAGCATTACCTTATATTCCATGCATTTTCTGTTAAGGACGAAGACATAACAACTCAGGGTGAGCTGGAATTTTATAGATATTGCCTGTATACTTGTCAGAGCAATGGAATACACAAGTGCAAGATGAATTTAGGAACCTACCTCATAACATTCAGAGTGGTATAGGCAATATCTTTGTTCTGTAAACGCTAATGGTCCATTGTGTACAAAAGGTGATGTTACAGAAAGTAACTTCTCGAACTTTGGTAGAACACTCATAAAATTGGTTGCATACTACTCTTAATCATATGGAAAGTAAAATAATGAGGTTTACATCAAGTTATCACATAGCAGTTTTCAGCAAAATTCAACTCCACACTCTATCGAGCTCAATGCATTACCAGCTATTCTATGCTTTTTCTGTTAAGGATAGGACATAACAACTCATTGTGAGCTGGAATTGTATAGATATTGCCTGTATACTTGTCACAGCCATGGAATACTCAAATGCAAGACGAATTCAGGAACCTACCTTATAACATTCAGAGTGGTACAGGCAATATCTTTGTTTAGTTCTGTAAATGCTAATGTTAATTTGTGTACAAAAGGTGATGTTACAGAAAGTATCTTCTCGACCTTTGGTAGAACACTCATAAAATTGGTTGCATACTACTCTTAATCATATGGAAAGTAAAATAATAAGGTTTACATCAAGTTATCACATAGCAGTTTTCAGCAAAATTCAACTCGGCACTCTATCGAGCTCAATGCATTACCTTCTATTCTATGCATTTTCTCTTAAGGATGTGGACATAACAACTCATTGTGAGCTGGAATTGTATAGATATTGCCTGTATACTTCTCAGAGCCATGGAATACTCAAATGCAAGATGAATTCAGGAACCTACGCCATAACATTCAGACTGGGATAGGCAATATCTTTGTTTGTTCTGTAAATGCTAATGTTCCATTGTGTACAAAAGGTGATGTTACAGAAAGTATCTCGAAAATTGGTAAAACACTCATAAGATTGGTTGCACACTACTCTAAATCATATGGTAAGCAAAATAATAAGGTTTACATCAAGTTAGCGCATAGCAGTTTTCAGCAAAATTCAACTCTACACTCTATCGAGCTCAATGCATTACCTTCTATTCTATGCATTTTCTGTTAAGGATAGGACATAACAACTCATTGTGAGCTGGAATTGTATAGATATTGCCTGTATACTTGTCAGAGCCATGGAATACTCAAAGGCAAGACGAATTCAGGAACCTATCTCATAACATTCAGAGTGGTACAGGCAATATCTTTGTTTAGTTCTGTAAATGCTAATGTTGCATTGTGTACAAAAGTTGATGTTACAGAAAGTATCTTCTCGAACATTGGTAGAACACTCATAAAACTGGTTGCATACTGTTCTAAATCATATGGAGAGTAAAATAATAAGGTTTACATCAAGTTAGCACATAGCAGTTTTCAGCAAAATTCAACTCTACACTCTATCGAGCTCAATGCATTACCTTCTATTCTATCCATTTTCTATTAAGGATAGGACATAACAACTCATTGTGAGCTGGAATTGTATAGATATTGCCTGTATACTTGTCAGAGCCATGGAATACTCATATGCAAGACGAATTCAGAGACCTACCTCATAACACTCAGAGCGGTACAGGCAATAACTTTGTTTAGTTCTGTAAACGCTAATGTTCCATTGTGTACAAAACGTGATGTTACTGAAAGTATCTTCCAGACCATTGGTAGAACACTCAAAAAATTGGTTGCATACTACTCTAAATCTTATGGAAAGTAAAATAATAAGGCTTACATCAAGTTATCTCATAGCAGTTTTCAGCAAAAATCAACTTTACTCTCTATTGATCTCACAGCAATACCTTATATTCCATGCATTTTCAGTTAAGGATAGGACATAACAACTCAGGGTGAGCTGGAATTGCATAGATATTGCCTGTATACTTGTCAGAGCCATGGAATACTCAAAGGCAAGACGAATTCAGGAACCTACCTCATAACATTCAGAGTGGTATAGGCAATATCTTTGTTCTGTAAACGCTAATGTTCCATTGTGTACAAAACGTGATGTTACAGAAAGTATCTTCTCGAACATTGGTAGAACACTCATAAAATTGGTTGCATACTACTCTTAATCATATGGAAAGTAAAATAATAAGGTTTACATCAAGTTAGCACATAGCAGTTTTCAGCAAAATTCAACTCTACACTCTATCGAGCTCAATGCATTACCTTCTATTCTATGCATTTTCTGTGAAGGATAGGACATAACAACTCATTGTGAGCTGGAATTGTATAGATATTGCCTGTATACTTGTCAGAGCCATGGAATACTCAAAGGCAAGACGAATTCAGGAACCTATCTCATAACATTCAGAGTGGTACAGGCAATATCTTTGTTTAGTTCTGTAAATGCTAATGTTGCATTGTGTACAAAAGTTGATGTTACAGAAAGTATCTTCTCGAACATTGGTAGAACACTCATAAAACTGGTTGCATACTGTTCTAAATCATATGGAGAGTAAAATAATAAGGTTTACATCAAGTTAGCACATAGCAGTTTTCAGCAAAATTCAACTCTACACTCTATCGAGCTCAATGCATTACCTTCTATTCTATCCATTTTCTATTAAGGATAGGACATAACAACTCATTGTGAGCTGGAATTGTATAGATATTGCCTGTATACTTGTCAGAGCCATGGAATACTCATATGCAAGACGAATTCAGAGACCTACCTCATAACATTCAGAGCGGTACAGGCAATAACTTTGTTTAGTTCTGTAAACGCTAATGTTCCATTGTGTACAAAACGTGATGTTACTGAAAGTATCTTCCCGACCATTGGTAGAACACTCAAAAAATTGGTTGCATACTACTCTAAATCTTATGGAAAGTAAAATAATAAGGCTTACATCAAGTTATCTCATAGCAGTTTTCAGCAAAATTCAACTTTACTCTCTATTGATCTCACAGCAATACCTTATATTCCATGCATTTTCAGTTAAGGATAGGACATAACAACTCAGGGTGAGCTGGAATTGCATAGATATTGCCTGTATACTTGTCAGAGCCATGGAATACTCAAAGGCAAGACGAATTCAGGAACCTACCTCATAACATTCAGAGTGGTATAGGCAATATCTTTGTTCTGTAAACGCTAATGTTCCATTGTGTACAAAACGTGATGTTACAGAAAGTATCTTCTCGAACATTGGTAGAACACTCATAAAATTGGTTGCATACTACTCTTAATCATATGGAAAGTAAAATAATAAGGTTTACATCAATTTAGCACATAGCAGTTTTCAGCAAAATTCAACTCTACACTCTATCGAGCTCAATGCATTACCTTCTATTCTATCCATTTTCTATTAAGGATAGGACATAACAACTCATTGTGAGCTGGAATTGTATAGATATTGCCTGTATACCTGTCAGAGCCATGGAATACTCATATGCAAGACGAATTCAGAGACCTACCTCATAACATTCAGAGCGGTACAGGCAATATCTTTGTTTAGTTCTGTAAACGCTAATGTTCCATTGTGTACAAAACGTGATGTTACAGAAAGTATCTTCTCGAACATTGGTAGAACACTCATAAAACTGGTTGCATACTGTTCTAAATCATATGGAATGTAAAATAATAAGGTTCACATCAAGTTATCACATAGCAGTTTTCAGCAAAATTCAACTCTACACTCTACTGAGCTGAAAGCATTACCTTATATTCCATGCATTTTCTGTTAAGGACGAGGACATAACAACTCAGGGTGAGCTGGAATTTTATAGATATTGCCTGTATACTTGTCAGAGCAATGGAATACACAAGTGCAAGATGAATTTAGGAACCTACCTCATAACTTTCAGAGTGGTATAGGCAATATCTTTGTTCTGTAAACGCTAATGGTCCATTGGGTACAAAAGGTGATGTTACAGAAAGTAACTTCTCGAACTTTGGTAGAACACTCATAAAATTGGTTGCATACTACTCTTAATCATATGGAAAGTAAAATAATGAGGTTTACATCAAGTTATCACATAGCAGTTTTCAGCAAAATTCAACTCCACACTCTATCGAGCTCAATGCATTACCATCTATTCTATGCTTTTTCTGTTAAGGATAGGACATAACAACTCATTGTGAGCTGGAATTGTATAGATATTGCCTGTATACTTGTCACAGCCATGGAATACTCAAATGCAAGACGAATTCAGGAACCTACCGTATAACATTCAGAGTGGTACAGGCAATATCTTTGTTTAGTTCTGTAAATGCTAATGTTAATTTGTGTACAAAAGGTGATGTTACAGAAAGTATCTTCTCGAACTTTGGTAGAACACTCATAAAATTGGTTGCATACTACTCTTAATCATATGGAAAGTAAAATAATAAGGTTTACATCAAGTTATCACATAGCAGTTTTCAGCAAAATTCAACTCTACACTCTATCGAGCTCAATGCATTACCTTCTATTCTATCCATTTTCTATTAAGGATAGGACATAACAACTCATTGTGAGCTGGAATTGTATCGATATTGCCTGTATACTTGTCAGAGCCATGGAATACTCATATGCTAGACGAATTCAGAGACCTACCTCATAACATTCAGAGCGGTACAGGCAATATCTTTGTTTAGTTCTGTAAACGCTAATGTTCCATTGTGTACAAAACGTGATGTTACAGAAAGTATCTTCTCGAACATTGGTAGAACACTCATAAAATTGGTTGCATACTACTCTTAATCATATGGAAAGTAAAATAATAAGGTTTACATCAAGTTAGCACATAGCAGTTTTCAGCAAAATTCAACTCTACACTCTATCGAGCTCAATGCATTACCTTCTATTCTATCCATTTTCTATTAGGGATAGGACATAACAACTCATTGTGAGCTGGAATTGTATAGATATTGCCTGTATACCTGTCAGAGCCATGGAATACTCATATGCAAGACGAATTCAGAGACCTACCTCATAACATTCAGAGCGGTACAGGCAATATCTTTGTTTAGTTCTGTAAACGCTAATGTTCCATTGTGTAGAAAACGTGATGTTACTGAAAGTATCTTCCCGACCATTGGTAGAACACTCAAAAAATTGGTTGCATACTACTCTAAATCTTATGGAAAGTAAAATAATAAGGCTTACATCAAGTTATCTCATAGCAGTTTTCAGCAAAATTCAACTTTATTCTCTATTGATCTCACAGCAATACCTTATATTCCATGCATTTTCAGTTAAGGATAGGATATAACAACTCAGGGTGTGCTGGAATTGCATAGATATTGCCTGTATACTTGTCAGAGCCATGGAATACTCAAAGGCAAGACGAATTCAGGAACCTATCTCATAACATTCAGAGTGGTACAGGCAATATCTTTGTTTAGTTCTGTAAATGCTAATGTTGCATTGTGTACAAAAGTTGATGTTACAGAAAGTATCTTCTCGAACATTGGTAGAACACTCATAAAACTGGTTGCATACTGTTCTAAATCATATGGAAAGTAAAATAATAAGGTTTACATCAAGTTAGCACATAGCAGTTTTCAGCAAAATTCAACTCTACACTCTATCGAGCTCAATGCATTACCTTCTATTCTATGCATTTTCTATTAAGGATGTGGACATAAAAACTCATTGTGAGCTGGAATTGTATAGATATTGGCTGTATACTTCTCAGAGCCATGGAATACTCATATGCAAGACGAATTCAGAGACCTACCTCATAACATTCAGAGCGGTACAGGCAATATCTTTGTTTAGTTCTGTAAACGCTAATGTTCCATTGTGTACAAAACGTGATGTTACTGAAAGTATCTTCCCGACCATTGGTAGAACACTCAAAAAATTGGTTGCATACTACTCTAAATCTTATGGAAAGTAAAATAATAAGGCTTACATCAAGTTATCTCATAGCAGTTTTCAGCAAAATTCAACTCTACTCTCTATCGAGCTCAATGCATTACCTTCTATTCTATGCATTTTCTCTTAAGGATGTGGACATAACAACTCATTGTGAGCTGGAATTGTATAGATATTGCCTGTATACTCGTCAAAGCCATGGAATACTCATATGCAAGACGAATTCAGAGACCTACCTCATAACATTCAGAGCGGTACAGGCAATATCTTTGTTTAGTTCTGTAAACGCTAATGTTCCATTGTGTACAAAACGTGATGTTACTGAAAGTATCTTCCCGACCATTGGTAGAACACTCAAAAAATTGGTTGCATACTACTTTAAATCTTATGGAAAGTAAAATAATAAGGCTTACATCAAGTTATCTCATAGCAGTTTTCAGCAAAATTCAACTTTACTCTCTATTGATCTCACAGCAATACCTTATATTCCATGCATTTTCAGTTAAGGATAGGACATAACAACTCAGGGTGAGCTGGAATTGCATAGATATTGCCTGTATACTTGTCAGAGCCATGGAATACTCAAAGGCAAGACGAATTCAGGAACCTATCTCCTAACATTCAGAGTGGTACAGGCAATATCTTTGTTTAGTTCTGTAAATGCTAATGTTGCATTGTGTACAAAAGTTGATGTTACAGAAAGTATCTTCTCGAACATTGGTAGAACACTCATAAAACTGGTTGCATACTGTTCTAAATCATATGGAAAGTAAAATAATAAGGTTTACATCAAGTTAGCACATAGCAGTTTTCAGCAAAATTCAACTCTACACTCTATCGAGCTCAATGCATTACCTTCTATTCTATCCATTTTCTATTAAGGATAGGACATAACAACTCATTGTGAGCTGGAATTGTATAGATATTGCCTGTATACTTGTCAGAGCCATGGAATACTCATATGCAAGACGAATTCAGAGACCTACCTCATAACATTCAGAGCGGTACAGGCAATATCTTTGTTTAGTTCTGTAAACGCTAATGTTCCATTGTGTACAAAACGTGATGTTACAGAAAGTATCTTCTCGAACATTGGTAGAACACTCATAAAATTGGTTGCATACTACTCTTAATCATATGGAAAGTAAAATAATAAGGTTTACATCAAGTTAGCACATAGCAGTTTTCAGCAAAATTCAACTCTACACTCTATCGAGCTCAATGCATTACCTTCTATTCTATCCATTTTCTATTAAGGATAGGACATAACAACTCATTGTGAGCTGGAATTGTATAGATATTGCCTGTATACTTGTCAGAGCCATGGAATACTCATATGCAAGACGAATTCAGAGACCTACCTCATAACATTCAGAGCGGTACAGGCAATATCTTTGTTTAGTTCTGTAAACGCTAATGTTCCATTGTGTACAAAACGTGATGTTACAGAAAGTATCTTCTCGAACATTGGTAGAACACTCATAAAACTGGTTGCATACTGTTCTAAATCATATGGAAAGTAAAATAATAAGGTTCACATCAAGTTATCACATAGCAGTTTTCAGCAAAATTCAACTCTACACTCTACTGAGCTGAAAGCATTACCTTATATTCCATGCATTTTCTGTTAAGGACGAGGACATAACAACTCAGGGTGAGCTGGAATTTTATAGATATTGCCTGTATACTTGTCAGAGCAATGGAATACACAAGTGCAAGATGAATTTAGGAACCTACCTCATAACATTCAGAGTGGTATAGGCAATATCTTTGTTCTGTAAACGCTAATGGTCCATTGTGTACAAAAGGTGATGTTACAGAAAGTATCTTCTCGACCTTTGGTAGAACACTCATAAAATTGGTTGCATACTACTCTTAATCATATGGAAAGTAAAATAATAAGGTTTACATCAAGTTATCACATAGCAGTTTTCAGCAAAATTCAACTCGGCACTCTATCGAGCTCAATGCATTACCTTCTATTCTATGCATTTTCTCTTAAGGATGTGGACATAACAACTCATTGTGAGCTGGAATTGTATAGATATTGCCTGTATACTTCTCAGAGCCATGGAATACTCAAATGCAAGATGAATTCAGGAACCTACGCCATAACATTCAGACTGGGATAGGCAATATCTTTGTTTGTTCTGTAAATGCTAATGTTCCATTGTGTACAAAAGGTGATGTTACAGAAAGTATCTCGAAAATTGGTAAAACACTCATAAGATTGGTTGCACACTACTCTAAATCATATGGTAAGCAAAATAATAAGGTTTACATCAAGTTAGCGCATAGCAGTTTTCAGCAAAATTCAACTCTACACTCTATCGAGCTCAATGCATTACCTTCTATTCTATGCATTTTCTGTTAAGGATAGGACATAACAACTCATTGTGAGCTGGAATTGTATAGATATTGCCTGTATACTTGTCAGAGCCATGGAATACTCATATGCAAGACGAATTCAGAGACCTACCTCATAACATTCAGAGCGGTACAGGCAATGACTTTGTTTAGTTCTGTAAACGCTAATGTTCCATTGTGTACAAAACGTGATGTTACTGAAAGTATCTTCCCGACCATTGGTAGAACACTCAAAAAATTGGTTGCATACTACTCTAAATCTTATGGAAAGTAAAATAATAAGGCTTTCATCAAGTTATCTCATAGCAGTTTTCAGCAAAATTCAACTTTACTCTCTATTGATCTCACAGCAATACCTTATATTCCATGCATTTTCAGTTAAGGATAGGACATAACAACTCAGGGTGAGCTGGAATTGCATAGATATTGCCTGTATACTTGTCAGAGCCATGGAATACTCAAAGGCAAGACGAATTCAGGAACCTATCTCATAACATTCAGAGTGGTACAGGCAATATCTTTGTTTAGTTCTGTAAATGCTAATGTTGCATTGTGTACAAAAGTTGATGTTACAGAAAGTATCTTCTCGAACATTGGTAGAACACTCATAAAACTGGTTGCATACTGTTCTAAATCATATGGAAAGTAAAATAATAAGGTTTACATCAAGTTAGCACATAGCAGTTTTCAGCAAAATTCAACTCTACACTCTATCGAGCTCAATGCATTACCTTCTATTCTATGAATTTTCTCTTAAGGATGTGGACATAACAACTCAATGTGAGCTGGAATTGTATAGATATTGCCTGTATACTCGTCAAAGCCATGGAATACTCATATGCAAGACGAATTCAGAGACCTACCTCATAACATTCAGAGCGGTGCAGGCAATATCTTTGTTTAGTTCTGTAAACGCTAATGTTCCATTGTGTACAAAACGTGATGTTACTGAAAGTATCTTCCCGACCATTGGTAGAACACTCATAAAATTGGTTGCATACTACTCTTAATCATATGGAAAGTAAAATAATAAGGTTTACATCAAGTTAGCACATAGCAGTTTTCAGCAAAATTCAACTCTACACTCTATCGAGCTCAATGCATTACCTTCTATTCTATCCATTTTCTATTAAGGATAGGACATAACAACTCATTGTGAGCTGGAATTGTATAGATATTGCCTGTATACCTGTCAGAGCCATGGAATACTCATATGCAAGACGAATTCAGAGACCTACCTCATAACATTCAGAGCGGTACAGGCAATATCTTTGTTTAGTTCTGTAAACGCTAATGTTCCATTGTGTACAAAACGTGATGTTACAGAAAGTATCTTCTCGAACATTGGTAGAACACTCATA
This sequence comes from Hemitrygon akajei, assembly GCF_048418815.1. NCBI lineage: Eukaryota > Metazoa > Chordata > Chondrichthyes > Myliobatiformes > Dasyatidae > Hemitrygon > Hemitrygon akajei. Next base: position 92,458,598 of record NC_133136.1, on the reverse strand, counting down.
AACCTGGTTGCATACTGTTCTAAATTATATGGAAAGTAAAATAATAAGGTTCACATCAAGTTATCACATAGCAGTTTTCAGCAAAATTCAACTCTACACTCTACTGAGCTGAAAGCATTACCTTATATTCCATGCATTTTCTGTTAAGGACGAGGACATAACAACTCAGGGTGAGCTGGAATTTTATAGATATTGCCTGTATACTTGTCAGAGCAATGGAATACACAAGTGCAAGATGAATTTAGGAACCTACCTCATAACATTCAGAGTGGTATAGGCAATATCTTTGTTCTGTAAACGCTAATGGTCCATTGTGTACAAAAGGTGATGTTACAGAAAGTAACTTCTCGAACTTTGGTAGAACACTCATAAAATTGGTTGCATACTACTCTTAATCATATGGAAAGTAAAATAATGAGGTTTACATCAAGTTATCACATAGCAGTTTTCAGCAAAATTCAACTCCACACTCTATCGAGCTCAATGCATTACCAGCTATTCTATGCTTTTTCTGTTAAGGATAGGACATAACAACTCATTGTGAGCTGGAATTGTATAGATATTGCCTGTATACTTGTCACAGCCATGGAATACTCAAATGCAAGACGAATTCAGGAACCTACCTTATAACATTCAGAGCGGTACAGGCAATATCTTTGTTTAGTTCTGTAAACGCTAATGTTCCATTGTGTACAAAACGTGATGTTACTGAAAGTATCTTCCCGACCATTGGTAGAACACTCAAAAAATTGGTTGCATACTACTCTAAATCTTATGGAAAGTAAAATAATAAGGCTTACATCAAGTTATCTTGTAGCAGTTTTCAGCAAAATTCAACTTTACTCTCTATTGATCTCACAGCAATACCTTATATTCCATGCATTTTCAGTTAAGGATAGGACATAACAACTCAGGGTGAGCTGGAATTGCATAGATATTGCCTGTATACTTGTCAGAGCCATGGAATACACAAATGCAAGACGAATTCAGGAACCTACCTTATAACATTCAGAGCGGTACAGGCAATATCTTTGTTTAGTTCTGTAAACGCTAATGTTCCATTGTGTACAAAACGTGATGTTACTGAAAGTATCTTCCCGACCATTGGTAGAACACTCAAAAAATTGGTTGCATACTACTCTAAATCTTATGGAAAGTAAAATAATAAGGCTTACATCAAGTTATCTTATAGCAGTTTTCAGCAAAATTCAACTTTACTCTCTATTGATCTCACAGCAATACCTTATATTCCATGCATTTTCAGTTAAGGATAGGACATAACAACTCAGGGTGAGCTGGAATTGCATAGATATTGCCTGTATACGTCAGAGCCATGGAATACTCAAAGGCAAGTCGAATTCAGGAACCTATCTCATAACATTCAGAGTGGTACAGGCAATATCTTTGTTTAGTTCTGTAAATGCTAATGTTGCATTGTGTACAAAAGTTGATGTTACAGAAAGTATCTTCTCGAACATTAGTAGAACACTCATAAAACTGGTTGCATACTGTTCTAAATCATATGGAAAGTAAAATAATAAGGTTTACATCAAGTTAGCACATAGCAGTTTTCAGCAAAATTCAACTCTACACTCTATCGAGCTCAATGCATTACCTTCTATTCTATGCATTTTCTCTTAAGGATGTGGACATAAAAACTCATTGTGAGCTGGAATTGTATAGATATTGCCTGTATACTTCTCAGAGCCATGGAATACTCATATGCAAGACGAATTCAGAGACCTACCTCATAACATTCAGAGCGGTACAGGCAATATCTTTGTTTAGTTCTGTAAACGCTAATGTTCCATTGTGTACAAAACGTGATGTTACTGAAAGTATCTTCCCGACCATTGGTAGAACACTCAAAAAATTGGTTGCATACTACTCTAAATCTTATGGAAAGTAAAATAATAAGGCTTACATCAAGTTATCTTATAGCAGTTTTCAGCAAAATTCAACTTTACTCTCTATTGATCTCACAGCAATACCTTATATTCCATGCATTTTCAGTTAAGGATAGGACATAACAACTCAGGGTGAGCTGGAATTGCATAGATATTGCCTGTATACTTGTCAGAGCCATGGAATACACAAATGCAAGACGAATTCAGGAACCTACCTTATAACATTCAGAGCGGTACAGGCAATATCTTTGTTTAGTTCTGTAAACGCTAATGTTCCATTGTGTACAAAACGTGATGTTACTGAAAGTATCTTCCCGACCATTGGTAGAACACTCAAAAAATTGGTTGCATACTACTCTAAATCTTATGGAAAGTAAAATAATAAGGCTTACATCAAGTTATCTTATAGCAGTTTTCAGCAAAATTCAACTTTACACTCTATTGATCTCACAGCAATACCTTATATTCCATGCATTTTCAGTTAAGGATAGGACATAACAACTCAGGGTGAGCTGGAATTGCATAGATATTGCCTGTATACTTGTCAGAGCCATGGAATACTCAAAGGCAAGACGAATTCAGGAACCTATCTCATAACATTCAGAGTGATACAGGCAATATCTTTGTTTAGTTCTGTAAATGCTAATGTTGCATTGTGTACAAAAGTTGATGTTACAGAAAGTATCTTCTCGAACATTGGTAGAACACTCATAAAACTGGTTGCATACTGTTCTAAATCATATGGAAAGTAAAATAATAAGGTTTACATCAAGTTATCACATAGCAGTTTTCAGCAAAATTCAACTCTACACTCTATCGAGCTCAATGCATTACCTTCTATTCTATCCATTTTCTATTAAGGATAGGACATAACAACTCATTGTGAGCTGGAATTGTATAGATATTGCCTGTATACTTGTCAGAGCCATGGAATACTCATATGCAAGACGAATTCAGAGACCTACCTCATAACATTCAGAGCGGTACAGGCAATATCTTTGTTTAGTTCTGTAAACGCTAATGTTCCATTGTGTACAAAACGTGATGTTACAGAAAGTATCTTCTCGAACATTGGTAGAGCACTCATAAAACTGGTTGCATACTGTTCTAAATCATATGGAAAGTAAAATAATAATGTTTACATCAAGTTATCACATAGTAGTTTTCAGCAAAATTCAACTCTACCCTCTATTGATCTCAATGCAATACCTTATATACCATGCATTTTCAGTTAAGGACGAGGACATAACAACTCAAGTTGAGCTGGATTTGCATTGATATTGCCTGTATACTTGTCAGAGCCCTGGAATACTCTAAGGCAAGACGAATTCAGGAACCTACCTCATAACATTCAGAGTGGTATTGGCAATATCTTTGCTTGTTCTGAAAAAGCTAATGATCCATTGTGTGCAAAAGGTGATGTTACAGAAAGTATCTTCTCGAACATTGGTAGAACACTCATAAAATAGGTTGCATACTACTCTAAATCATATGGAAAGTAAAATAATAAGCTTTACATCAAGTTAGCGCATAGCAGTTTTCAGCAAAATTCAGCTCTACACTCTATCGACCTCAATGCATTACCATCTATTCTATGCATTTTCTGTTAAGGATAGGACATAACAACTCATTGTGAGCTGGAATTGTATAGATATTGCCTGTATACTTGTCACAGCCATGGAATACTCAAATGCAAGACGAATTCAGGAACCTACCTTATAACATTCAGAGTGGTACAGGCAATATCTTTGTTTAGTTCTGTAAATGCTAATGTTAATTTGTGTACAAAGGGTGATGTTACAGAAAGTATCTTCTCGACCTTTGGTAGAACACTCATAAAATTGGTTGCATACTACTCTTAATCATATGGAAAGTAAAATAATAAGGTTTACATCAAGTTATCACATAGCAGTTTTCTGCAAAATTCAACTCGGCACTCTATCGAGCTCAATGCATTACCTTCTATTCTATGCATTTTCTCTTAAGGATGTGGACATAACAACTCATTGTGAGCTGGAATTGTATAGATATTGCCTGTATACTTCTCAGAGCCATGGAATACTCAAATGCAAGATGAATTCAGGAACCTACCTCATAACATTCAGACTGGGATAGGCAATATCTTTGTTTGTTCTGTAAATGCTAATGTTCCATTGTGTACAAAAGGTGATGTTACAGAAAGTATCTCGAAAATTGGTAAAACACTCATAAAATTGGTTGCACACTACTCTAAATCATATGGTAAGCAAAATAATAAGGTTTACATCAAGTTAGCACATGGCAGTTTTCAGCAAAATTCAACTCTACACTCTATCGAGCTCAATGCATTACCTTCTATTCTATCCATTTTCTACTAAGGATAGGACATAACAACTCATTGTGAGCTGGAATTGTATAGATATTGCTTGTATACTTGTCAGAGCCATGGAATACTCATATGCAAGACGAATTCAGAGACCTACCTCATAACATTCAGAGCGGTACAGGCAATATCTTTGTTTAGTTCTGTAAACGCTAATGTTCCATAGTGTACAAAACGTGATGTTACAGAAAGTATCTTCTCGAACATTGGTAGAACACTCATAAAACTGGTTGCATACTGTTCTAAATCATATGGAAAGTAAAATAATAAGGTTCACATCAAGTTATCACATAGCAGTTTTCAACAAAATTCAACTCTACACTCTACTGAGCTGAAAGCATTACCTTATATTCCATGCATTTTCTGTTAAGGACGAGGACATAACAACTCAGGGTGAGCTGGAATTTTATAGATATTGCCTGTATACTTGTCAGAGCAATGGAATACACAAGTGCAAGATTAATTTAGGAACCTACCTCATAACATTCAGAGTGGTATAGGCAATATCTTTGTTCTGTAAACGCTAATGGTCCATTGTGTACAAAAGGTGGTGTTACAGAAAGTAACTTCTCGAACTTTGGTAGAACACTCATAAAATTGGTTGCATACTACTCTTAATCATATGGAAAGTAAAATAATGAGGTTTACATCAAGTTATCACATAGTAGTTTTCAGCAAATTTCAACTCTACACTCTATCGTGCTCAATGCAATACCTTCTATTTATTCATTTTCTGTTAAGGATAGGACATAACAACTCAGGGTGAGCTGGAATTGCATAGATATTGCCTGTATACTTGTCAGAGCCATGGAATACTCAAAGGCAAGACGAATTCAGGAACCTATCTCCTAACATTCAGAGTGGTACAGGCAATATCTTTGTTTAGTTCTGTAAATGCTAATGTTGCATTGTGTACAAAAGTTGATGTTACAGAAAGTATCTTCTCGAACATTGGTAGAACACTCATAAAACTGGTTGCATACTGTTCTAAATCATATGGAAAGTAAAATAATAAGGTTTACATCAAGTTAGCACATAGCAGTTTTCAGCAAAATTCAACTCTACACTCTATCGAGCTCAATGCATTACCTTCTATTCTATGCATTTTCTATTAAGGATGTGGACATAAAAACTCATTGTGAGCTGGAATTGTATAGATATTGCCTGTATACTTCTCAGAGCCATGGAATACTCATATGCAAGACGAATTCAGAGACCTACCTCATAACATTCAGAGCGGTACAGGCAATATCTTTGTTTAGTTCTGTAAACGCTAATGTTCCATTGTGTACAAAACGTGATGTTACTGAAAGTATCTTCCCGACCATTGGTAGAACACTCAAAAAATTGGTTGCATACTACTCTAAATCTTATGGAAAGTAAAATAATAAGGCTTACATCAAGTTATCTCATAGCAGTTTTCAGCAAAATTCAACTCTACTCTCTATCGAGCTCAATGCATTACCTTCTATTCTATGCATTTTCTCTTAAGGATGTGGACATAACAACTCATTGTGAGCTGGAATTGTATAGATATTGCCTGTATACTCGTCAAAGCCATGGAATACTCATATGCAAGACGAATTCAGAGACCTACCTCATAACATTCAGAGCGGTACAGGCAATATCTTTGTTTAGTTCTGTAAACGCTAATGTTCCATTGTGTACAAAACGTGATGTTACTGAAAGTATCTTCCCGACCATTGGTAGAACACTCAAAAAATTGGTTGCATACTACTTTAAATCTTATGGAAAGTAAAATAATAAGGCTTACATCAAGTTATCTCATAGCAGTTTTCAGCAAAATTCAACTTTACTCTCTATTGATCTCACAGCAATACCTTATATTCCATGCATTTTCAGTTAAGGATAGGACATAACAACTCAGGGTGAGCTGGAATTGCATAGATATTGCCTGTATACTTGTCAGAGCCATGGAATACTCAAAGGCAAGACGAATTCAGGAACCTATCTCCTAACATTCAGAGTGGTACAGGCAATATCTTTGTTTAGTTCTGTAAATGCTAATGTTGCATTGTGTACAAAAGTTGATGTTACAGAAAGTATCTTCTCGAACATTGGTAGAACACTCATAAAACTGGTTGCATACTGTTCTAAATCATATGGAAAGTAAAATAATAAGGTTTACATCAAGTTAGCACATAGCAGTTTTCAGCAAAATTCAACTCTACACTCTATCGAGCTCAATACATTACCTTCTATTCTATCCATTTTCTATTAAGGATAGGACATAACAACTCATTGTGAGCTGGAATTGTATAGATATTGCCTGTATACTTGTCAGAGCCATGGAATACTCATATGCAAGACGAATTCAGAGACCTACCTCATAACATTCAGAGCGGTACAGGCAATATCTTTGTTTAGTTCTGTAAACGCTAATGTTCCATTGTGTACAAAACGTGATGTTACAGAAAGTATCTTCTCGAACATTGGTAGAACACTCATAAAATTGGTTGCATACTACTCTTAATCATATGGAAAGTAAAATAATAAGGTTTACATCAAGTTAGCACATAGCAGTTTTCAGCAAAATTCAACTCTACACTCTATCGAGCTCAATGCATTACCTTCTATTCTATCCATTTTCTATTAAGGATAGGACATAACAACTCATTGTGAGCTGGAATTGTATAGATATTGCCTGTATACTTGTCAGAGCCATGGAATACTCATATGCAAGACGAATTCAGAGACCTACCTCATAACATTCAGAGCGGTACAGGCAATATCTTTGTTTAGTTCTGTAAACGCTAATGTTCCATTGTGTACAAAACGTGATGTTACAGAAAGTATCTTCTCGAACATTGGTAGAACACTCATAAAACTGGTTGCATACTGTTCTAAATCATATGGAAAGTAAAATAATAAGGTTCACATCAAGTTATCACATAGCAGTTTTCAGCAAAATTCAACTCTACACTCTACTGAGCTGAAAGCATTACCTTATATTCCATGCATTTTCTGTTAAGGACGAGGACATAACAACTCAGGGTGAGCTGGAATTTTATAGATATTGCCTGTATACTTGTCAGAGCAATGGAATACACAAGTGCAAGATGAATTTAGGAACCTACCTCATAACATTCAGAGTGGTATAGGCAATATCTTTGTTCTGTAAACGCTAATGGTCCATTGTGTACAAAAGGTGATGTTACAGAAAGTATCTTCTCGACCTTTGGTAGAACACTCATAAAATTGGTTGCATACTACTCTTAATCATATGGAAAGTAAAATAATAAGGTTTACATCAAGTTATCACATAGCAGTTTTCAGCAAAATTCAACTCGGCACTCTATCGAGCTCAATGCATTACCTTCTATTCTATGCATTTTCTCTTAAGGATGTGGACATAACAACTCATTGTGAGCTGGAATTGTATAGATATTGCCTGTATACTTCTCAGAGCCATGGAATACTCAAATGCAAGATGAATTCAGGAACCTACGCCATAACATTCAGACTGGGATAGGCAATATCTTTGTTTGTTCTGTAAATGCTAATGTTCCATTGTGTACAAAAGGTGATGTTACAGAAAGTATCTCGAAAATTGGTAAAACACTCATAAGATTGGTTGCACACTACTCTAAATCATATGGTAAGCAAAATAATAAGGTTTACATCAAGTTAGCGCATAGCAGTTTTCAGCAAAATTCAACTCTACACTCTATCGAGCTCAATGCATTACCTTCTATTCTATGCATTTTCTGTTAAGGATAGGACATAACAACTCATTGTGAGCTGGAATTGTATAGATATTGCCTGTATACTTGTCAGAGCCATGGAATACTCAAAGGCAAGACGAATTCAGGAACCTATCTCATAACATTCAGAGTGGTACAGGCAATATCTTTGTTTAGTTCTGTAAATGCTAATGTTGCATTGTGTACAAAAGTTGATGTTACAGAAAGTATCTTCTCGAACATTGGTAGAACACTCATAAAACTGGTTGCATACTGTTCTAAATCATATGGAAAGTAAAATAATAAGGTTTACATCAAGTTAGCACATAGCAGTTTTCAGCAAAATTCAACTCTACACTCTATCGAGCTCAATGCATTACCTTCTATTCTATCCATTTTCTATTAAGGATAGGACATAACAACTCATTGTGAGCTGGAATTGTATAGATATTGCCTGTATACTTGTCAGAGCCATGGAATACTCATATGCAAGACGAATTCAGAGACCTACCTCATAACATTCAGAGCGGTACAGGCAATGACTTTGTTTAGTTCTGTAAACGCTAATGTTCCATTGTGTACAAAACGTGATGTTACTGAAAGTATCTTCCCGACCATTGGTAGAACACTCAAAAAATTGGTTGCATACTACTCTAAATCTTATGGAAAGTAAAATAATAAGGCTTTCATCAAGTTATCTCATAGCAGTTTTCAGCAAAATTCAACTTTACTCTCTATTGATCTCACAGCAATACCTTATATTCCATGCATTTTCAGTTAAGGATAGGACATAACAACTCAGGGTGAGCTGGAATTGCATAGATATTGCCTGTATACTTGTCAGAGCCATGGAATACTCAAAGGCAAGACGAATTCAGGAACCTATCTCATAACATTCAGAGTGGTACAGGCAATATCTTTGTTTAGTTCTGTAAATGCTAATGTTGCATTGTGTACAAAAGTTGATGTTACAGAAAGTATCTTCTCGAACATTGGTAGAACACTCATAAAACTGGTTGCATACTGTTCTAAATCATATGGAAAGTAAAATAATAAGGTTTACATCAAGTTAGCACATAGCAGTTTTCAGCAAAATTCAACTCTACACTCTATCGAGCTCAATGCATTACCTTCTATTCTATCCATTTTCTATTAAGGATAGGACATAACAACTCATTGTGAGCTGGAATTGTATAGATATTGCCTGTATACTTGTCAGAGCCATGGAATACTCATATGCAAGACGAATTCAGAGACCTACCTCATAACATTCAGAGCGGTACAGGCAATATCTTTGTTTAGTTCTGTAAACGCTAATGTTCCATTGTGTACAAAACGTGATGTTACTGAAAGTATCTTCCCGACCATTGGTAGAACACTCAAAAAATTGGTTGCATACTACTCTAAATCTTATGGAAAGTAAAATAATAAGGCTTACATCAAGTTATCTCATAGCAGTTTTCAGCAAAATTCAACTCTACTCTCTATCGAGCTCAATGCATTACCTTCTATTCTATGAATTTTCTCTTAAGGATGTGGACATAACAACTCAATGTGAGCTGGAATTGTATAGATATTGCCTGTATACTCGTCAAAGCCATGGAATACTCATATGCAAGACGAATTCAGAGACCTACCTCATAACATTCAGAGCGGTGCAGGCAATATCTTTGTTTAGTTCTGTAAACGCTAATGTTCCATTGTGTACAAAACGTGATGTTACTGAAAGTATCTTCCCGACCATTGGTAGAACACTCATAAAATTGGTTGCATACTACTCTTAATCATATGGAAAGTAAAATAATAAGGTTTACATCAAGTTAGCACATAGCAGTTTTCAGCAAAATTCAACTCTACACTCTATCGAGCTCAATGCATTACCTTCTATTCTATCCATTTTCTATTAAGGATAGGACATAACAACTCATTGTGAGCTGGAATTGTATAGATATTGCCTGTATACCTGTCAGAGCCATGGAATACTCATATGCAAGACGAATTCAGAGACCTACCTCATAACATTCAGAGCGGTACAGGCAATATCTTTGTTTAGTTCTGTAAACGCTAATGTTCCATTGTGTACAAAACGTGATGTTACAGAAAGTATCTTCTCGAACATTGGTAGAACACTCATAAACCTGGTTGCATACTGTTCTAAATTATATGGAAAGTAAAATAATAAGGTTCACATCAAGTTATCACATAGCAGTTTTCAGCAAAATTCAACTCTACACTCTACTGAGCTGAAAGCATTACCTTATATTCCATGCATTTTCTGTTAAGGACGAGGACATAACAACTCAGGGTGAGCTGGAATTTTATAGATATTGCCTGTATACTTGTCAGAGCAATGGAATACACAAGTGCAAGATGAATTTAGGAACCTACCTCATAACATTCAGAGTGGTATAGGCAATATCTTTGTTCTGTAAACGCTAATGGTCCATTGTGTACAAAAGGTGATGTTACAGAAAGTAACTTCTCGAACTTTGGTAGAACACTCATAAAATTGGTTGCATACTACTCTTAATCATATGGAAAGTAAAATAATGAGGTTTACATCAAGTTATCACATAGCAGTTTTCAGCAAAATTCAACTCCACACTCTATCGAGCTCAATGCATTACCAGCTATTCTATGCTTTTTCTGTTAAGGATAGGACATAACAACTCATTGTGAGCTGGAATTGTATAGATATTGCCTGTATACTTGTCACAGCCATGGAATACTCAAATGCAAGACGAATTCAGGAACCTACCTTATAACATTCAGAGCGGTACAGGCAATATCTTTGTTTAGTTCTGTAAACGCTAATGTTCCATTGTGTACAAAACGTGATGTTACTGAAAGTATCTTCCCGACCATTGGTAGAACACTCAAAAAATTGGTTGCATACTACTCTAAATCTTATGGAAAGTAAAATAATAAGGCTTACATCAAGTTATCTTGTAGCAGTTTTCAGCAAAATTCAACTTTACTCTCTATTGATCTCACAGCAATACCTTATATTCCATGCATTTTCAGTTAAGGATAGGACATAACAACTCAGGGTGAGCTGGAATTGCATAGATATTGCCTGTATACTTGTCAGAGCCATGGAATACACAAATGCAAGACGAATTCAGGAACCTACCTTATAACATTCAGAGCGGTACAGGCAATATCTTTGTTTAGTTCTGTAAACGCTAATGTTCCATTGTGTACAAAACGTGATGTTACTGAAAGTATCTTCCCGACCATTGGTAGAACACTCAAAAAATTGGTTGCATACTACTCTAAATCTTATGGAAAGTAAAATAATAAGGCTTACATCAAGTTATCTTATAGCAGTTTTCAGCAAAATTCAACTTTACTCTCTATTGATCTCACAGCAATACCTTATATTCCATGCATTTTCAGTTAAGGATAGGACATAACAACTCAGGGTGAGCTGGAATTGCATAGATATTGCCTGTATACGTCAGAGCCATGGAATACTCAAAGGCAAGACGAATTCAGGAACCTATCTCATAACATTCAGAGTGGTACAGGCAATATCTTTGTTTAGTTCTGTAAATGCTAATGTTGCATTGTGTACAAAAGTTGATGTTACAGAAAGTATCTTCTCGAACATTGGTAGAACACTCATAAAACTGGTTGCATACTGTTCTAAATCATATGGAAAGTAAAATAATAAGGTTTACATCAAGTTAGCACATAGCAGTTTTCAGCAAAATTCAACTCTACACTCTATCGAGCTCAATGCATTACCTTCTATTCTATGCATTTTCTCTTAAGGATGTGGACATAAAAACTCATTGTGAGCTGGAATTGTATAGATATTGCCTGTATACTTCTCAGAGCCATGGAATACTCATATGCAAGACGAATTCAGAGACCTACCTCATAACATTCAGAGCGGTACAGGCAATATCTTTGTTTAGTTCTGTAAACGCTAATGTTCCATTGTGTACAAAACGTGATGTTACTGAAAGTATCTTCCCGACCATTGGTAGAACACTCAAAAAATTGGTTGCATACTACTCTAAATCTTATGGAAAGTAAAATAATAAGGCTTACATCAAGTTATCTTATAGCAGTTTTCAGCAAAATTCAACTTTACTCTCTATTGATCTCACAGCAATACCTTATATTCCATGCATTTTCAGTTAAGGATAGGACATAACAACTCAGGGTGAGCTGGAATTGCATAGATATTGCCTGTATACTTGTCAGAGCCATGGAATACACAAATGCAAGACGAATTCAGGAACCTACCTTATAACATTCAGAGCGGTACAGGCAATATCTTTGTTTAGTTCTGTAAACGCTAATGTTCCATTGTGTACAAAACGTGATGTTACTGAAAGTATCTTCCCGACCATTGGTAGAACACTCAAAAAATTGGTTGCATACTACTCTAAATCTTATGGAAAGTAAAATAATAAGGCTTACATCAAGTTATCTTATAGCAGTTTTCAGCAAAATTCAACTTTACTCTCTATTGATCTCACAGCAATACCTTATATTCCATGCATTTTCAGTTAAGGATAGGACATAACAACTCAGGGTGAGCTGGAATTGCATAGATATTGCCTGTATACTTGTCAGAGCCATGGAATACTCAAAGGCAAGACGAATTCAGGAACCTATCTCATAACATTCAGAGTGATACAGGCAATATCTTTGTTTAGTTCTGTAAATGCTAATGTTGCATTGTGTACAAAAGTTGATGTTACAGAAAGTATCTTCTCGAACATTGGTAGAACACTCATAAAACTGGTTGCATACTGTTCTAAATCATATGGAAAGTAAAATAATAAGGTTTACATCAAGTTAGCACATAGCAGTTTTCAGCAAAATTCAACTCTACACTCTATCGAGCTCAATGCATTACCTTCTATTCTATCCATTTTCTATTAAGGATAGGACATAACAACTCATTGTGAGCTGGAATTGTATAGATATTGCCTGTATACTTGTCAGAGCCATGGAATACTCATATGCAAGACGAATTCAGAGACCTACCTCATAACATTCAGAGCGGTACAGGCAATATCTTTGTTTAGTTCTGTAAACGCTAATGTTCCATTGTGTACAAAACGTGATGTTACAGAAAGTATCTTCTCGAACATTGGTAGAGCACTCATAAAACTGGTTGCATACTGTTCTAAATCATATGGAAAGTAAAATAATAATGTTTACATCAAGTTATCACATAGTAGTTTTCAGCAAAATTCAACTCTACCCTCTATTGATCTCAATGCAATACCTTATATACCATGCATTTTCAGTTAAGGACGAGGACATAACAACTCAAGTTGAGCTGGATTTGCATTGATATTGCCTGTATACTTGTCAGAGCCCTGGAATACTCTAAGGCAAGACGAATTCAGGAACCTACCTCATAACATTCAGAGTGGTATTGGCAATATCTTTGCTTGTTCTGAAAAAGCTAATGATCCATTGTGTGCAAAAGGTGATGTTACAGAAAGTATCTTCTCGAACATTGGTAGAACACTCATAAAATAGGTTGCATACTACTCTAAATCATATGGAAAGTAAAATAATAAGCTTTACATCAAGTTAGCGCATAGCAGTTTTCAGCAAAATTCAGCTCTACACTCTATCGACCTCAATGCATTACCATCTATTCTATGCATTTTCTGTTAAGGATAGGACATAACAACTCATTGTGAGCTGGAATTGTATAGATATTGCCTGTATACTTGTCACAGCCATGGAATACTCAAATGCAAGACGAATTCAGGAACCTACCTTATAACATTCAGAGTGGTACAGGCAATATCTTTGTTTAGTTCTGTAAATGCTAATGTTAATTTGTGTACAAAGGGTGATGTTACAGAAAGTATCTTCTCGACCTTTGGTAGAACACTCATAAAATTGGTTGCATACTACTCTTAATCATATGGAAAGTAAAATAATAAGGTTTACATCAAGTTATCACATAGCAGTTTTCTGCAAAATTCAACTCGGCACTCTATCGAGCTCAATGTATTACCTTCTATTCTATGCATTTTCTCTTAAGGATGTGGACATAACAACTCATTGTGAGCTGGAATTGTATAGATATTGCCTGTATACTTCTCAGAGCCATGGAATACTCAAATGCAAGATGAATTCAGGAACCTACCTCATAACATTCAGACTGGGATAGGCAATATCTTTGTTTGTTCTGTAAATGCTAATGTTCCATTGTGTACAAAAGGTGATGTTACAGAAAGTATCTCGAAAATTGGTAAAACACTCATAAAATTGGTTGCACACTACTCTAAATCATATGGTAAGCAAAATAATAAGGTTTACATCAAGTTAGCACATGGCAGTTTTCAGCAAAATTCAACTCTACACTCTATCGAGCTCAATGCATTACCTTCTATTCTATCCATTTTCTACTAAGGATAGGACATAACAACTCATTGTGAGCTGGAATTGTATAGATATTGCTTGTATACTTGTCAGAGCCATGGAATACTCATATGCAAGACGAATTCAGAGACCTACCTCATAACATTCAGAGCGGTACAGGCAATATCTTTGTTTAGTTCTGTAAACGCTAATGTTCCATAGTGTACAAAACGTGATGTTACAGAAAGTATCTTCTCGAACATTGGTAGAACACTCATAAAACTGGTTGCATACTGTTCTAAATCATATGGAAAGTAAAATAATAAGGTTCACATCAAGTTATCACATAGCAGTTTTCAACAAAATTCAACTCTACACTCTACTGAGCTGAAAGCATTACCTTATATTCCATGCATTTTCTGTTAAGGACGAGGACATAACAACTCAGGGTGAGCTGGAATTTTATAGATATTGCCTGTATACTTGTCAGAGCAATGGAATACACAAGTGCAAGATTAATTTAGGAACCTACCTCATAACATTCAGAGTGGTATAGGCAATATCTTTGTTCTGTAAACGCTAATGGTCCATTGTGTACAAAAGGTGGTGTTACAGAAAGTAACTTCTCGAACTTTGGTAGAACACTCATAAAATTGGTTGCATACTACTCTTAATCATATGGAAAGTAAAATAATGAGGTTTACATCAAGTTATCACATAGTAGTTTTCAGCAAATTTCAACTCTACACTCTATCGTGCTCAATGCAATACCTTCTATTTATTCATTTTCTGTTAAGGATAGGACATAACAACTCATTGTGAGCTGGAATTGTATAGATATTGCCTGTATACTTCTCAGAGCCATAGAATACGCAAATACAAGATGCATTCAGGAACCTACCTCATAACATTCAGAGTGGTGCAGGCAATATCTTTGTTTAGTTCTGTAAACGCTAATGGTCCATTGTGTACAAAGGGTGATGTTACAGAAAGTATCTTCTCGAACTTCGGTAGAACACTCATAAAATTGGTTGCATACTACTCTTAATCATATGGAAAGTAAAATAATAATGTTTACATCAAGTTATCACATAGTAGTTTTCAGCAAAATTCAACTCTACCCTCTATTGATCTCAAAGCAATACCTTATATAGCATGCATTTTCAGTTAAGGACGAGGACATAACAACTCAAGTTGAGCTGGATTTGCATTGATATTGCCTGTAAACCTGTCAGAGCCCTGGAATACTCAAAGGCAAGACGAATTCAGGAACCTACCTCATAACATTCAGAGTGGTATTGGCAATATCTTTGCTTGTTCTGAAAAAGCTAATGATCCATTGTGTGCAAAAGGTGATGTCACAGAAAGTATCTTCTCGAACATTGGTAGAACACTCATAAAATTGGTTGCATACTACTCTAAATCATATGGAAAGTAAAATAATAAGCTTTACATCAAGTTAGCGCATAGCAGTTTTCAGCAAAATTCAGCTCTACACTCTATCGACCTCAATGCATTACCATCTATTCTATGCATTTTCTGTTAAGGATAGGACATAACAACTCATTGTGAGCTGGAATTGTATAGATATTGCCTGTATACTTGACAGAGCCATGGAATACTCATATGCAAGACGAATTCAGAGACCTACCTCATAACATTCAGAGCGGTACAGGCAATAACTTTGTTTAGTTCTGTAAACGCTAATGTTCCATTGTGTACAAAACGTGATGTTACTGAAAGTATCTTCCCGACCATTGGTAGAACACTCAAAAAATTGGTTGCATACTACTTTAAATCTTATGGAAAGTAAAATAATAAGGCTTACATCATAGCAGTTTTCAGCAAAATTCAACTTTACTCTCTATTGATCTCACAGCAATACCTTATATTCCATGCATTTTCAGTTAAGGATAGGACATAACAACTCAGGGTGAGCTGGAATTGTATAGATATTGCCTGTATACTTGTCAGAGCCATGGAATACTCATATGCATGACGAATTCAGAGACCTACCTCATAACATTCAGAGCGGTACAGGCAATATCTTTGTTTAGTTCTGTAAACGCTAATGTTCCATTGTGTACAAAACGTGATGTTACAGAAAGTATCTTCTCGAACATTGGTAGAACACTCATAAAATTGGTTGCATACTACTCTTAATCATATGGAAAGTAAAATAATAAGGTTTACATCAAGTTAGCACATAGCAGTTTTCAGCAAAATTCAACTCCACACTCTATCGAGCTCAATGCATTACCATCTATTCTATGCTTTTTCTGTTAAGGATAGGACATAACAACTCATTGTGAGCTGGAATTGTATAGATATTGCCTGTATACTTGTCACAGCCATGGAATACTCAAATGCAAGATGAATTCAGGAACCTACCTCATAACATTCAGAGTGGTATAGGCAATATCTTTGTTCTGTAAACGCTAATGGTCCATTGTGTACAAAGGGTGATGTTACAGAAATTATCTTCTCGAACTTTGGTAGAACACTCATCAAATTGGTTGCATACTACTCTTAATCATATGGAAGGTAAAATAATAAGGTTTACATCAAGTTATCACATAGCAGTTTTCAGCAAAATTCAACTTTACTCTCTATTGATCTCACAGCATTACCTTCTATTCTATGCATTTTCTCTTAAGGATGTGGACATAACAACTCATTGTGAGCTGGAATTGTATAGATATTGCCTGTATACTTCTCAGAGCCATGGAATACTCAAATGCAAGATGAATTCAGGAACCTACCTCATAACATTCAGACTGGGATAGGCAATATCTTTGTTTGTTCTGTAAATGCTAATGTTCCATTGTGTACAAAAGGTGATGTTACAGAAAGTATCTCGAAAATTGGTAAAACACTCATAAAGTTGGTTGCACACTACTCTAAATCATATGGTAAGCAAAATAATATGGTTTACATCAAGTTAGCGCATAGCAGTTTTCAGCAAAATTCAACTCTACACTCTATCGAGCTCAATGCATTACCTTCTATTCTATGCATTTTCTGTTAAGGATAGGACATAACAACTCATTGTGAGCTGGAATTGTATAGATATTGCCTGTATACTTGTCAGAGCCATGGAATACTCATATGCAAGACGAATTCAGAGACCTACCTCATAACATTCAGAGCGGTACAGGCAATATCTTTGTTTAGTTCTGTAAACGCTAATGTTCCATTGTGTACAAAACGTGATGTTACTGAAAGTATCTTCCCGACCATTGGTAGAACACTCAAAAAATTGGTTGCATACTACCCTAAATCTTATGGAAAGTAACATAATATGGCTTACATCAAGTTATCTCATAGCAGTTTTCAGCAAAATTCAACTCTACTCTCTATCGAGCTCAATGCATTACCTTCTATTCTATGCATTTTCTCTTAAGGATGTGGACATAACAACTCATTGTGAGCTGGAATTGTATAGATATTGCCTGTATACTCGTCAAAGCCATGGAATACTCATATGCAAGACGAATTCAGAGACCTACCTCATAACATTCAGAGCGGTACAGGCAATATCTTTGTTTAGTTCTGTAAACGCTAATGTTCCATTGTGTACAAAACGTGATGTTACTGAAAGTATCTTCCCGACCATTGGTAGAACACTCAAAAAATTGGTTGCATACTACTTTATATCTTATGGAAAGTAAAATAATAAGGCTTGCATCAAGTTATCTCTTAGCAGTTTTCAGCAAAATTCAACTTTACTCTCTATTGATCTCACAGCAATACCTTATATTCCATGCATTTTCAGTTAAGGATAGGACATAACAACTCATTGTGAGCTGGAATTGCATAGATATTGCCTGTATACTTGTCAGAGCCATGGAATACTCAAAGGCAAGACGAATTCAGGAACCTATCTCCTAACATTCAGATTGGTACAGGCAATATCTTTGTTTAGTTCTGTAAATGCTAATGTTGCATTGTGTACAAAAGTTGATGTTACAGAAAGTATCTTCTCGAACATTGGTAGAACACTCATAAAACTCGTTGCATACTGTTCTAAATCATATGGAAAGTAAAATAATAAGGTTTACATCAAGTTAGCACATGGCAGTTTTCAGCAAAATTCAACTCTACACTCTATCGAGCTCAATGCATTACCTTCTATTCTATCCATTTTCTATTAAGGATAGGACATAACAACTCATTGTGAGCTGGAATTGTATAGATATTGCCTGTATACTTGTCAGAGCCATGGAATACTCATATGCAAGACGAATTCAGAGACCTACCTCATAACATTCAGAGCGGTACAGGCAATATCTTTGTTTAGTTCTGTAAACGCTAATGTTCCATTGTGTACAAAACGTGATGTTACAGAAAGTATCTTCTCGAACATTGGTAGAACACTCATAAAACTGGTTGCATACTGTTCTAAATCATATGGAAAGTAAAATAATAAGGTTTACATCAAGTTAGCACATAGCAGTTTTCAGCAAAATTCAACTCTACACTCTATCGAGCTCAATGCATTACCTTCTATTCTATCCATTTTCTATTAAGGATAGGACATAACAACTCATTGTGAGCTGGAATTGTATAGATATTGCCTGTATACTTGTCGGAGCCATGGAATACTCATATGCAAGACGAATTCAGAGTCCTACCTCATAACATTCAGAGCGGTACAGGCAATATCTTTGTTTAGTTCTGTAAACGCTAATGTTCCATTGTGTACAAAACGTGATGTTACAGAAAGTATCTTCTCGAACATTGGTAGAACACTCATAAAATTGGTTGCATACTACTCTTAATCATATGGAAAGTAAAATAATAAGGTTTACATCAAGTTAGCACATAGCAGTTTTCAGCAAAATTCAACTCCACACTCTATCGAGCTCAATGCATTACCATCTATTCTATGCTTTTTCTGTTAAGGATAGGACATAACAACTCATTGTGAGCTGGAATTGTATAGATATTGCCTGTATACTTGTCACAGCCATGGAATACTCAAATGCAAGACGAATTCAGGAACCTACCTTATAACATTCAGAGTGGTACAGGCAATATCTTTGTTTAGTTCTGTAAATGCTAATGTTAATTTGTGTACAAAAGGTGATGTTACAGAAAGTATCTTCTCGACCTTTGGTAGAACACTCATAAAATTGGTTGCATACTACTCTTAATCATATGGAAAGTAAAATAATAAGGTTTACATCAAGTTATCACATAGCAGTTTTCAGCAAAATTCAACTCGGCACTCTATCGAGCTCAATGCATTACCTTCTATTCTATGCATTTTCTCTTAAGGATGTGGACATAACAACTCATTGTGAGCTGGAATTGTATAGATATTGCCTGTATACTTCTCAGAGCCATGGAATACTCAAATGCAAGATGAATTCAGAGACCTACCTCATAACATTCAGACTGGGATAGGCAATATCTTTGTTTGTTCTGTAAATGCTAATGTTCCATTGTGTACAAAAGGTGATGTTACAGAAAGTATCTCGAAAATTGGTAAAACACTCATAAAATTGGTTGCATACTGTTCTAAATCATATGGAAAGTAAAATAATAAGGTTCACATGAAGTTATCACATAGCAGTTTTCAGCAAAATTCAACTCTACACTCTACTGAGCTGAAAGCATTACCTTATATTCCATGCATTTTCTGTTAAGGACGAGGACATAACAACTCAGGGTGAGCTGGAATTTTATAGATATTGCCTGTATACTTGTCAGAGCAATGGAATACACAAGTGCAAGATGAATTTAGGAACCTACCTCATAACATTCAGAGTGGTATAGGCAATACCTTTGTTCTGTAAACGCTAATGGTCCATTGTGTACAAAAGGTGATGTTACAGAAAGTAACTTCTCGAACTTTGGTAGAACACTCATAAAATTGGTTGCATACTACTCTTAATCATATGGAAAGTAAAATAATGAGGTTTACATCAAGTTATCACATAGTAGTTTTCAGCAAATTTCAACTCTACACTCTATCGTGCTCAATGCAATACCTTCTATTTATTCATTTTCTGTTAAGGATAGGACATAACAACTCATTGTGAGCTGGAATTGTATAGATATTGCCTGTATACTTCTCAGAGCCATGGAATACTCAAATGCAAGATGAATTCAGGAACCTACCTCATAACATTCAGACTGGGATAGGCAATATCTTTGTTTGTTCTGTAAATGCTAATGTTCCATTGTGTACAAAAGGTGATGTTACCGAAAGTATCTCGAAAATTGGTATAACACTCATAAAATTGGTTGCACACTACTCTAAATCATATGGTAAGCAAAATAATAAGGTTTACATCAAGTTAGCGCATAGCAGTTTTCAGCAAAATTCAACTCTACACTCTATCGAGCTCAATGCATTACCTTCTATTCTATGCATTTTCTGTTAAGGATAGGACATAACAACTCATTGTGAGCTGGAATTGTATAGATATTGCCTGTATACTTGTCAGAGCCATGGAATACTCATATGCAAGACGAATTCAGAGACCTACCTCATAACATTCAGAGCGGTACAGGCAATATCTTTGTTTAGTTCTGTAAACGCTAATGTTCCATTGTGTACAATACGTGATGTTACTGAAAGTATCTTCCCGACCATTGGTAGAACACTCAAAAAATTGGTTGCATACTAATTTAAATCTTATGGAAAGTAAAATAATAAGGCTAACATCAAGTTATCTCTTAGCAGTTTTCAGCAAAATTCAACTTTACTCTCTATTGATCTCACAGCAATACCTTATATTCCATGCATTTTCAGTTAAGGATAGGACATAACAACTCAGGGTGAGCTGGAATTGCATAGATATTGCCTGTATACTTGTCAGAGCCATGGAATACTCAAAGGCAAGACGAATTCAGGAACCTATCTCATAACATTCAGAGTGGTACAGGCAATATCTTTGTTTAGTTCTGTAAATGCTAATGTTGCATTGTGTACAAAAGTTGATGTTACAGAAAGTATCTTCTCGAACATTGGTAGAACACTCATAAATCTGGTTGCATACTGTTCTAAATCATATGGAAAGTAAAATAATAAGGTTTACATCAAGTTAGCACATAGCAGTTTTCAGCAAAATTCAACTCTACACTCTATCGAGCTCAATGCATTACCTTCTATTCTATCCATTTTCTATTAAGGATAGGACATAACAACTCATTGTGAGCTGGAATTGTATAGATATTGCCTGTATACTTGTCAGAGCCATGGAATACTCATATGCAAGACGAATTCAGAGACCTACCTCATAACATTCAGAGCGGTACAGGCAATATCTTTGTTTAGTTCTGTAAACGCTAATGTTCCATTGTGTACAAAACGTGATGTTACAGAAAGTATCTTCTCGAACATTGGTAGAACACTCATAAAACTGGTTGCATACTGTTCTAAATCATATGGAAAGTAAAATAATAAGGTTCACATCAAGTTATCACATAGCAGTTTTCAGCAAAATTCAACTCTACACTCTACTGAGCTGAAAGCATTACCTTATATTCCATGCATTTTCTGTTAAGGACGAGTACATAACAACTCAGGGTGAGCTGGAATTTTATAGATATTGCCTGTATACTTGTCAGAGCAATGGAATACACAAGTGCAAGATGAATTTAGGAACCTACCTCATAACATTCAGAGTGGTATAGGCAATATCTTTGTTCTGTAAACGCTAATGGTCCATTGTGTACAAAAGGTGATGTTACAGAAAGTATCTCGAAAATTGGTATAACACTCATAAAATTGGTTGCACACTACTCTAAATCATATGGTAAGCAAAATAATAAGGTTTACATCAAGTTAGCGCATAGCAGTTTTCAGCAAAATTCAACTCTACACTCTATCGAGCTCAATGCATTACCTTCTATTCTATGCATTTTCTGTTAAGGATAGGACATAACAACTCATTGTGAGCTGGAATTGTATAGATATTGCCTGTATACTTGTCAGAGCCATGGAATACTCATATGCAAGACGAATTCAGAGACCTACCTCATAACATTCAGAGCGGTACAGGCAATATCTTTGTTTAGTTCTGTAAACGCTAATGTTCCATTGTGTACAAAACGTGATGTTACTGAAAGTATCTTCCCGACCATTGGTAGAACACTCAAAAAATTGGTTGCATACTACTTTAAATCTTATGGAAAGTAAAATAATAAGGCTTACATCAAGTTATCTCTTAGCAGTTTTCAGCAAAATTCAACTTTACTCTCTATTGATCTCACAGCAATACCTTATATTCCATGCATTTTCAGTTAAGGATAGGACATAACAACTCAGGGTGAGCTGGAATTGCATAGATATTGCCTGTATACTTGTCAGAGCCATGGAATACTCAAAGGCAAGACGAATTCAGGAACCTATCTCATAACATTCAGAGTGGTACAGGCAATATCTCTGTTTAGTTCTGTAAATGCTAATGTTGCATTGTGTACAAAAGTTGATGTTACAGAAAGTATCTTCTCGAACATTGGTAGAACACTCATAAAACTGGTTGCATACTGTTCTAAATCATATGGAAAGTAAAATAATAAGGTTTACATCAAGTTAGCACATAGCAGTTTTCAGCAAAATTCAACTCTACACTCTATCGAGCTCAATGCATTACCTTCTATTCTATCCATTTTCTATTAAGGATAGGACATAACAACTCATTGTGAGCTGGAATTGTATAGATATTGCCTGTATACTTGTCAGAGCCATGGAATACTCATATGCAAGACGAATTCAGAGACCTACCTCATAACATTCAGAGCGGTACAGGCAATATCTTTGTTTAGTTCTGTAAACGCTAATGTTCCATTGTGTACAAAACGTGATGTTACAGAAAGTATCTTCTCGAACATTGGTAGAACACTCATAAAATTGGTTGCATACTACTCTTAATCTTATGGAAAGTAAAATAATAAGGTTTACATCAAGTTAGCACATGGCAGTTTTCAGCAAACTTCAACTCTACACTCTATCGAGCTCAATGCATTACCTTCTATTCTATCCATTTTCTATTAAGGAGAGGACATAACAACTCATTGTGAGCTGGAATTGTATAGATATTGCCTGTATACTTGTCAGAGCCATGGAATACTCATATGCAAGACGAATTCAGAGACCTACCTCATAACATTCAGAGCGGTACAGGCAATATCTTTGTTTAGTTCTGTAAACGCTAATGTTCCATTGTGTACAAAACGTGATGTTACAGAAAGTATCTTCTCGAACATTGGTAGAACACTCATAAAACTGGTTGCATACTGTTCTAAATCATATGGAAAGTAAAATAATAAGGTTCACATCAAGTTATCACATAGCAGTTTTCAGCAAAATTCAACTCTACACTCTACTGAGCTGAAAGCATTACCTTATATTCCATGCATTTTCTGTTAAGGACGAGGACATAACAACTCAGGGTGAGCTGGAATTTTATAGATATTGCCTGTATACTTGTCAGAGCAATGGAATACACAAGTGCAAGATGAATTTAGGAACCTACCTCATAACATTCAGAGTGGTATAGGCAATATCTTTGTTCTGTAAACGCTAATGGTCCATTGTGTACAAAAGGTGATGTTACAGAAAGTATCTCGAAAATTGGTATAACACTCATAAAATTGGTTGCACACTACTCTAAATCATATGGTAAGCAAAATAATAAGGTTTACATCAAGTTAGCGCATAGCAGTTTTCAGCAAA